>NW_022900928.1:95874356-95902633 GCF_012274545.1 Fukomys damarensis | reverse complement strand
CCAAAAAAAAAAAAAAAAAAAAAGACTAGTTACATTATAGCTCTCCAACCTATTTTCTAGTTATCTGTCTTCATTGTCTTTCCCCCTAACTTAGAGTCACAGTTCCTTTCTACCCATCTACTTTTTAAGTTTCTGGCTCACGCCTTTGTAGGGAAGCTGGGGGGAAATGGAAGTTGATTGGAAGGAAGTGCTTTTTAAGTGGTCTTATTTCTCAATCAGCATCTCTAAATTTAAGTGAAAGAAACTGGCTCTATCTGATGCAAGGGGAAAAGTGATTTCCTGAAAAAACGCGGGAGCTGGAAATCTGTTGCATAGGCAGGAAGAAACAGGCAGCCAGAATTACGTCCTGGTGTGGCCTGGGCCCTGGGGACCATTGGTCTCTGGACACTGGGGCTTGCCTGGCTGCTGCCCCCATCCTAGGGGGCCACCCTGTGGCTGCCTCTTCCACCACTTCCACCAGAATGCATACCATACCTGTTTTCTCAGGTGGTAGCTCTTATGTTAGAATCCCAGGTGGGTGCACTATTGAAGGAAATCAGGGGAACAGATGCAGAACCTTTTTAGCTTTCCTCTTGGGTAGTGAGTGCTGCCTCCCAGCAGATTCATAGAGCAAACAATTCCCTAAACATAGATGCTAGGCAGTAAAAGAGGGAACAATGTCCCTTGGAGGTGGCATACCAAAGAGAGAAGGCATCCTGCAGGAGAGGAATGTTGTTGCATCCGTGGTACATTTGAAGAGTGGCCAGGTGGTTATGACACAAATTACAGTCTTCAAGATAATACCATGGCTGGTATTCTCTGTGGGAAGAAGTGCACAATGTTGGGCATTGTGCACGAAGACCCACCTGTGTGAATCTAGTCTGATACACAAAAGCAGTGTAAGCAGTAAGGAGGCATCTCGGCAGTCATGGAGCTAGGCAGTAAGCCATGTCAGAAGTGAGTGTGGGTCAAAGGTAGATGCTGTATGGGATAGACAGGGAGAAAGATGTGAATGGAGAAGAATATGCAGAAACAGAAGACCAGAAGCCTACGCCACCCACCCATCTGGGTGGCAGTGTCACTTGGAAGAGAATAAGGATGGAAACACTACTAACCTTCAATGCACAAGACTGTCCAGACTTCGCACCTTCAAGGGGAAATGGGCAGAATTTTAAAGAGCTCTACCCTGTTGGTTGGGGGCGAACAGATGGGAAGGAGCTGACCTGAAGGGCAGGTGGAGTCACCAGCAGCTAACTGAGCAAAATACCCTATGGCCTGTTGACAGCCTGGCCTAAGCCACAAAGAAGAACAGTCTGTTTTTTTCTCCAGTGAAACACAACTCTGATTTCCTGTCTATGAGGAATTATGCAATCCACCGAGTTCAGCAGAGAAATGGGTTTGTGGCAAACGCACCTACTCTCCTCACCCCAGGCCCAGTGCCTCTAAGCACAAAATCCCTTCAATGAGAGCTGTGAAATAACTGCAGAAAGGCTGCTCTCACATCTATAGCCAAGTCCCCAAATTACCCAGGATGGCCCTTCAGGTGGGAACTTCAGGAAATCCTGCCTAGATTGCCCACCTCAGGTTCTGTGCCCTTCCCTAAACCCCAGGGTACCATGCTGTGTTTTGTGGCATTTAGCATTTGTGGATGAAATAATTTTTTTCCTTGGTATCTCCTCAGGAACTGAATTGTCTAGAAGACTAGCAATTCTGAGGTACTTATCTTTATATCTTGATGGCTAGTGAGGCTTGGTGTGTGGTCAGTGCTCAATAAATACTGATTGAAACCAAACCAATAATCTCCCATCCAAACCCCCCTGTTAGTCCGTAATTGTTGATATTAAATTCCTTAACTGTTGTGTGTGGGGGGGTCCCCAATCACCCCTTAGCTTCAATGATTTGCTTGAAGGACTGACAAATGCAGAAAATCTGTTATATTCAAGATTATGGTTTAGATTAGATGTTATATTCAAGATTAGCAGAGGTGCATAGGACACAGTTTAGGAGAGTTTAGGAGAGACCAAGGACACAGTTCCATTGTTTCCTCCTGTGGGTTGGTGGTGATAGCACTTAATTCTCCTAGGAAGGCTTTGTGACATGTACGGAGTATTGGCAACCATGGACCCCCTCATAAGCCTTGGTACCTGGGGATATTGGGGTGCTTGTCATGCAGACATGGAGTGCCCATATGGTTGACTGTAGTTACTTAGTCTGCAGTGCTGACAGAGGTCAAACGGATACCCCACAACCACCCTGTTGGCATAAACTATCTGCATGACTCAGGCAAGCCAGGTAAATGAAGGCACTCTCATCAGGAAGGGAACTCCAGAGGCTTGACTGTCTCAGGAGCCAGTAGAGGGTCAGACTTTTTCGTGGAATGTGCAGGATTTGGTCATCATCCCAGGCCTGCTGAGTCAACCTTTACTGCACACTAAGCTACAAAGATGGGTTAGAACAAACAAAGTGAACTTCCTGCCCACGTTAAAGCTCCTTTGCAGATATTCAAAAATCCTCCCTCTTCCTCTTACTCCTCTACAGAAAAGCCCAGCCCAGCCTTTGGCACAGGCCAGTCTATCTGCACAGATCTCTCTACTTCTCCTCAAGCAGTTTCCTGTGCCCTTTACAGGAGGGTGGGGTAGAGTAAGGGGATGGGAAACACACAGGTGCCTGAGTCTTGAAGCGGATGTTCTGTACAAGTTGTGTCAATTTTCCTTCTCACGCCCATGTCCTTGTAAAATGGGTCTTCCTACACCTGCCTCCCAGACTACTTTAAAATGGAAGAGTAAACAAATATGACAGGACGCCTGGCCCAGAACTGTCACAGGGCCTGTTAGCCTTCCTTCACCTCCTCTGTGCCTTTTTTCTTTATGAGGAAAGCTTTCCATCTTATCTAAGAAGCCACTGTTCAGTATCCCACAGGAACCCAACTCACTGTATCAAACGCTGAGGTACAGTTGATGCATGCATAAACTTAAATGCAAACACATGTATTGTATTCAACCACTGTTGAATCATTGCAGCTACCCTACACAGGCATATAGCTGTGTATAATAAAATCACGCTTTGCAATGTTTTCCGTTCAGAAGAAGATAAAATCTGAGCTCCGTTTTGCAGAGTCCTTTCTTTCCCATTAGTGAAATGCATTTGAACCTCTCCACTCCAACAGTGGTTCTGGGATGTCTGCAATGAACACAAGTAGTCACAAGCTGAGGTTTCAAAGTCATCATCAGACTATCGCTATTTTACCTTTTTAAATTTTCTCGTGAACATGTATTAATTGCACATATTAATGGGATCCAGTGTGACATTTCCATTCATGCACACAGCAGGCACTGTTCAAATCTAACCTCCCTTTACACACACCCCATCTACTCATATCCTTCACTATCTCCAGTAATTATTATCTACTTTCAGGTTGACTGTTTTAGGTATCGGTGTTAACTAATATCTCTAGAAAGCTCCCTTCTGCTGATCCTAAGCCTGGCTGTTATGGTAGGCACCAGAGACCAGGGGGACAAAGCCAAGTAACTGAGTCTGGTTTCTTCCAACAAGCAGGTGTCAGGGAAGCATCAACTCTACCACGGCTGCCTCTGAGCAGGTGTGCATAAGAGCATGTGGTTTTCAGCCGCAAGGGGTGGCAGACTTGGGTTGTCCCAGGAGAGGAGTCTGCTTTTGCCTGTTCTTAGGAGCCCTAGGATGTGCCCCCAGTGGATCTGAAGGCTAAGTAGAAGCCCACTGCTCTGATATTACTTCATGTTCTAAGCTATCACTGTAAATACTGGTCAGGTATAAAGCTGCTGAGCCCTTGAGGCCCCAAAAAGCCCAGTGTGGGTCCCGAGAACCCATGTGTCTTCATTCATTTTCATTCTCCTGGTTTGGTTTTTGTAAGGGGTGTGTGTGTGTGTGTGTGTGTGTGTGTGTGTGTGTGTGTGTGTTTCATTGAGTTTATTGGTACTTTTTAGGTATACAGTACAGCTATATTCATCATTGGGATCTTGTACCTTTACATGACAGGTCTCGGTTCTCATTTTTTCCCCATGCCCCTGCCCTCCCTTCACCTCCTCCATCCTTCCCTATTTACAAAGACTTTGTTTCCACTTTTTCCTTTTCTCATATTTTTTCTTTTCCCTTATTTATTTTCCGCTATGCTTCTCACTTCCTCTATACTTTTAGCCTTTTTCTTCCTATTTCACATTATAAGTTATACAATTTGAATCTTATTTACACTTTTAGTTTTCCACACCAGAGAAACTATTCAGTAATTTACACATGTGTGTCCTGTTTATTTCACTTAAGAGTATGGCTCAAATGTGAATTAGGAGATCCCAGTTGTTGGTAGGGGTATGCAGCCCACACTGGGCTTTATGAAGCTAATTCTTTGTGTTAGTTCCTGTACTACTGATGATTTGTTCAGAAAGTCTTTTCCTATGCTAATGTCTTTGAGAGTTCTATCTAACTTATCTTCCAGCAAGTTTAGTGTTTCTGTTTTAATATTTAGATCTTTAATCCACTTGGATTTTAGTTTAGTGCATGGTGAAAGATAAGGGTCTAGTTTTAATGTTTGGCAGGGTGAAATCCAGTGTTTCCTACACAATTATTAAAGAGGATATTTTTCCTCCACTGAGGATGGTTTTCTCCTTTATAAAGATGAGGTAGCTGAGCACATCTGGAGTTGTTTTTGTATCTTCCAATCTATTCCACTGATCCTCGGGTCTTTTTCTTTGCCAGTACCATGCTGTTTTTATCACAGTGGCTTTGTAGTATAGTTTCAAGTTGGGGATTATGATACCCCCTGTCACGTCTCTGTTGCCTAGAATTGCTTTTGCTATTCTAGGTGTCTTCTAGTTCCAAATGAATTTTTGGATTGTTTTATCTAGTTCTGTGAAATATATTGTTGGAATGTTGGAATTTCAGTCAGGATTGCATTGAATCTGTATAGCAGTTTTGGTAGTATGGCTATTTTCACTATGTTGATTCTTCCTACCCAGGAGCAAGGGATATCTTTCCATTCTCTTTTATCCTCTTCGATGTCTTTTTTGAGAATGCTGTAGTTTTCAGTGTAGAGGTCTTTTGCTTCCTTATTAGATTGATTCTTACATACTTCATTTTTTTGGATGGTATTGCGAAAGGGATTGTTTTCCTAATTTCACTCTCAGTGAGTCTGTTATGTGTGTACAAGAAGGCTACTGATTTTTTAGTGTTGACCTTGTATCCAGCTCCTCTGCTAAAAGTGTCAATTAAGTCTAGAAGTTTTTTGGCAGAGTTTTTTGGGTCTTCTATGTAGAGTATCATATCATAAGCAAATAATGACAGCTTAACTTCTTCCTTTCTTATCTTTATTGTTTTAATTTCTTTCTCATGTCTAATTGCTGTGGCTAATGTTTCTAGAACTATACTGCACAGGAGTGGTGATAGTGAACAGCCTTGTCTTGTTCCTGATTTTAACATGAAGGTTTTTAGTTTTTGGCCATTCAATATGATGTTGGCTGTTGGTTTTTCATAGGTAGCCTTTATCAAGTTTAGATAAATACCATCTAGTCCAACTTTATGAGGGTTTTTATAGCTATGTGATTTTTGAGGACATATTTTGTGAAGCATGATCCCAGGCCATGGAGATGGGACAGTAAATAAAACAAACAGAAATCTTTCCTCTAGGAGTTGACAGTATAATGTCAGGGAGATGGAGATTATATAGTAGTCAATATGGTGATAAGCTATGTAGAGAAAAATCAGAAGAGGGTAGAGATGAAAGGTGGTGTGATTCTCCATGAGTAAGAAGATAGCAGGAGAGGGTGTGGGACTAATGTGCATTCCAGGGACATGGATGTGGAGGTCCCTGAGTCAGACATTCATTCAGATCCCAAGGTAAGAGAGGAAGAATGGTGTGGGGAGTGAAAGAGCCCATTCTAAATTGATTATTTGATATGACTGCATTTCACTGTGCTGCGCTATACACTGTGGGATTCAAAGTAGGGGTTTTACCACACTGTGGCGCTGATGAGTCATTATTTAATTTTTATCTCTATAGCTCAATTTTTTGGCAAGGATTGCTTCTGCCAAGTACCATAATATGGAGTTTCCTTTGGCCCCCTTTAGCTCTGAGTATAAGCCACTCAGCATGGCACTCCAACATATTTTTGAATGGGGTTAACAACTCTTGTGTAGTGAATCCCAGGCCAACAAAATCCCCTGCCATCTGTATCAAACATACAGTTACTGTCTATGACAATATAATTGCATTGTTGTGTAATTGAGAATCACAGATCATTCTACTGGGCTAAGAGATTTTGCAGACATTGAGACCTAGCTTAAACATAGTTATCAGTTGCCTTGTTTACCAGAGGGATTATATCTGCTTGAAACAAAAAAGGTACCATTTCAAAAGAAGTGAAAAGCTGATTGTTCAATTAAGACAAAAACATTTTTTTCTTATCCTATGTACCCCATCCCACAATGGCATCTTTAAGTTGGTTTTCTCAATCCTTTTAGAGGCAGTCTCCAAGTTCCTTGGGTGCTTATCATTATAATTGATGGTTTTAGAGTGACTTTTTTCATCTTTCTTCCCCCCCCCTGCGGTGTTGCTGGATCAAACTCTTGCTAATGTTAAGCAACTGCTCTACATCTTCAACCCTACTGATGGTTTTAATAGCTTGATAAATGTTCTAAAGTTGTAGACCTTAAAATGTCATCATCTCTGAGGTTCACAGACCAGAAAAGTAAAAGGTAAAAGTAAAAGAATAAAATCAACAACAAAAAAATCAGCTTTGATAATCTGTATTTACAAGGTGAGTGGGAAGAATCCTCAAAAGATACTACTTTGGAAAATAAAATGATGTCTATGTAAAGCAGTTCTTGTTAACTATAAACCAAATGGGTGTGAAACAAAATGGGCTTCAGAAAGTTCTTTTGCTATTCAAGCTTGAGAATTTGGTTTCTAATCCATAGAGGTCTGTCTTATTACAACTTTCATATGCTGGAGGATTGAACTTCATCAACACTAAAATTATGGATAGGCAAAAATAAAACTATCCTTAGCTACTTTGAAGTCCAAGTATAGATTCATCTCATTGAATATTACATGTCCTGAAATGCGTATTTTGTTCTAGAATAACCCAGGTTCTTGTATACTGAAGATTTTTCTGAAACTAAAATATGCAATGTCTTTAAAACATTTTTTGATGGAAAATTTTGATATGACATTTTTATCAACCTAAGAACTGCAACTTTAAAAACAAAAGAATCTATAAAAGACTGATTCATTGGAGAAAATGAAAACAAAAAAGTTGAAAAGGAGAAAGAGAAAAGAGGAGGAGGAAGGAAAGGAGGAGGAGGAGAAAGAGGAGGAAGAGGAAGGCAGAATCTATTTTATCTTACCACTCAGAGGTAACCACTGTTAATATTTTGACATATTTTCTTCCTAGGTGTTATTTGATAAAATAGTTGTAATCGTGCTGGATGTGCAGCACTGTGTTTGACATATCAGCTGATGGAAACGAGGGAGCACTCTCTTCCTTGCACTAAATGTTTCATCCTTGGATTTTTTACCATCTTCTTGCTGCCAAAATTCTCTGGCTTGAAAAGAGGTCAGCTCTGAGCTTGGTCTGCAGGCCTATTTCAGTTCTAAGTCCTGCAGGATGCCTTCAAGTGCATGACAGTGATGGTCCACTTTTAATTTTTCCTTCTCTCTTATCCCTAAATAATTAGCACAATGGTTCTGCCAATAGCAAAGCTGCTGGGTAGCTTCTTCTCTGTCATTTAATGGGTTTTCTCATCAGAATTATCATTAAATGTTTGCTTTTCCTGTTGTTAGTCATCATGAAGTATACAGAACACTGTGCTGTGACCTGTCACTTCCCTTATTTCTCTATGCTTCCATCCCCCAAGGGCTCTCTCCCCCCCCACCTCCTTCCCTCCCTCCCTCTCTCTCTCTCTGCTGAGTCCCACTGGTAGATCAGAAGTAAGCCTGCTAGGCAACAGGAAAAAAGCAGTTAAGAACAACTGGGATGTAAGGATTGGCTCTGGTCTCAAGTCTTCTACATATTTTTTTTAACAAAATAGACTATAATGTAAATGGCACCCTCTTGATTTGTGCCATATACAACCTGGATGACATTCACAGTGGCCCAGCAGTGCAGTCCTGAGGCTGAAAACCAACAAAAGTGGAGGCAGATTGTGAAGGAAGTGGAGTTGACATTTGCTTGTTTGTACAGGAGATGCTACAGGTCCCAGAGTGGCCACATCTATGGGTGATTTGTTGCCTGTAAGAAAAGTCCTGTTGCCTATTCAGGAGCATTTGACTTGGTGAAGAGGGATCTCCAAGGTAGGATGATTTATGGAGTTTAACTGTAAAGAATTACGGGGGTCCCCTGCTCCATCCTGAACCTGCACACTAGGAAATTTGGAACAATCTCTTATTCTAATCTGGGAAGAGTACTAGCATACCTACTGTTATGGGCTGAAATGTGTCCCCTCCAAAAAAGATGTTGAAGCCCTGAACCCCAGTGCCCAGCAATGTGACCTTACTTGGAAGCATGGTTTCTGCAAATAATCAAGGTAAGATGCAATGATTAGGATTTGGCCCTAATTCGGTATGACTTGTGTCTTGATAAAGAGAGGAAATTTGGACCTAGGGACACCCATACAGGGAAAATGCCACATGAGTATAAATGCAGAGTAGGGTGATACATCCACCAACTGAGGGACACCAGGGGCTTCTGGCAGCCCCTGGAAGCTAAGAGGAGCATGGAATAGAGACTCTCTTGTGGCCCTCAGAGGGAACCAAACTTGCTGACACCTCGGTCTCAAATGTCCAGCCTCAGCAATGTGAGACAACAAATCTCTGTTGTCTAAACCTCCTGGTTTGGTATAGCAGCCCCCTACACTAAAGTGTCTATTATTCAGAGAAGCAGAGTGAACATGGAATCTCACCCTGCAGTGACACCTTTGTCATTTGGAAGAAGCTTTGCCTTTCATAGAGATGCTCTCCTTCCCCGACAAAGCATAAGTTTTTATCCTTTCTCCGGCAGTGCCTGTACTGACCCCTTGCTAGGTCCTAGGCCTTGTGCCAGCCAAGCCCTTTAGTATATTTTTTAATTAGCTTGTCACCATGACCCTGTGCAGAAAGTATGGGCATTAGTGATGGCTGCAGATAAGAACAGGCTCAGAGAGATTAGGTAACATTCCCAAGGCTCAGGCTGGTTAGTAACAAACTGAGGGTTCAAAACCCAGATCTCTCCAGCTCCAAAATTTATATTCATGATGACCATAATATACTTTTCTTTCCTTTAGGTAGCTTTTACCTTCAAAATCATTAAATATCTCTACATTTACCCTTTCATAGCTCCCTCTAGGTTGCATCCATAAATCCAAATCTATTTTTATCATAGATGGATATTTTTGTCAAGAGAAAGAAAGCTCTCCCAATCTTCTCTCCATGAATGCAGACACTGGGCTGTTGGGTTCAGAACCTCCAATAACCAAGAACATTAGCTTCCATTTTGGGACTTGTAACTGTGTACCAGGCCTCATGCTAATCACTTTTCATAATTATCTCATCTAATCTCTGAGCCAACTCTCATTTTTCACCAACTCTCATTTTTCAGACAGCAATTAAGGTGACTTGCCAAAGTCACACAGGAAATGGGGTTCAGTGCTTGATTGCAGAGCCTGTCTTGTTTTTCCTGCTAAAGGGAACAAACAAGCAAAGCATGAGTGAGCTTGGAGCACAGATGTGTTGCAGGAATGCCATTGTGTCCTTTCACCTGGACTCCATCACCTCTCACCTGGACCAAAATAATTCACTCAGGGATCCACACTCCTCCACTGCCACCCTCCCATCTGGTCTCTGACCAGAAACCATACTGAAATTAAACCATACATCCAGTCACACCACCTCTCAACCTTGAACCCATCCAATGGCTTCCTTTTGGATCAAATATAAAATCCAGACACCTTCAGTGGCTTTCAAAGCCCTATTTCATTTAATCTTCTCTTATGACCTTCATCCACCTAATTCTCCTTACATGCTAATTGAAGCCACCTTGGCCTAATTCCAGTTCCTCAAGCAATGCCCAGCATGCCTCTGCCTCCCTGCCTGCCACGCAGTTTCTCTGCTGAGCACACCTCACATCTCCTTCTTCCCCTCTCTCTCACTCACCCTTTAGGTCATGGCTTCAGTGACAGTTTTTCAGAAGACTTCCTCTGTGCCTTCCAGCCAAAAGTAAGTCCTTTTCTCTTAGTTTTAATCCCAGGCCCTTGCTTTGTGGTGTGCTTTTGTCCTAATCTGCAATTATTTTGTTTGACTACTTGTTATTATGTCAGTCTTCTTTCCTAAAACCGCATATCCCCTGAGGGCAGGGACTCTTTCTGTCTTTGACTTGCAGCCCCAGGGCCTAGGGCACTGCCCAACACACAGTATGTGTGCAGCATAGTATGTGAACACGACAGGAGCCTGTGCCTACCAGGAACCATGTGCGCATGGACTGTTTACGGCCTGAAAAGGAGGTGGGAAGGGACAGATGTGAAAGCTGGGGAACAGTTCTGTGGGTTCTGCTACTGTTTTTGCTTTTCAGTTTTCATGGTTTCTGGAGACAATGAACAAAGGAACTGTTTGGGGTCCAGCTCCTCCCCTTTTCCCTGTTCCTGACTCCTCTTTCTCTGGTCACTGGTGGAAAGTGGTCATTCAAATCACAACTTCCACCTGTGCTTGAAGACGTTCTCTCCTCCCTCTTTCCTCACACACAGAACCTGGTGATTCCAGAGGCCTATTAACAAGAGACAAAGTGTTCAGGTGTGTGTCCCAGGTGGGAACACAGCCGTGAAAGGAGAGGGGTTCAGTGGAAACTGCCAAGTAACAGCCCTGCCAATCTTGCCATCTTTGTGAGTCTGTATCTTCTTGTTCTTGACCAGCACTGGTCAGCCGAGGGCACCAGCCACCTGTCTCCTCACAGAACCCACCTGAGCTCTCACAAGGCTCTGTGAAGACCTCCCCAGCTGCTCCCCTCTGCAGCCTCTGCCTTCCTCAGAATCCCTCAGGAAGAACCACCACAGCGCTGGCCTGTTAGAGGTCTCTCTCTGCCTTTAGGTGAGAAGATACTGCCCTCTGATGTGTGGGCATTTGTGATCAGACAAAGGGCAGAGATGGCACCCTCTGGATGTCATTAGAATAGCAGAACCCAGCCTTTTCCAACTCTGGGCACAGTCCCACAGCTGACTTCAAAAGGGGGATGAAGCAGCCATTACTCATCCTTACCAAACTCTTTCCCCCAGGGACATGGCATCTGCTAAGCGGATAGGCGACAGGTACACAGCCCTGTCTCACGTGCTGCTGCAGGTGTGGAAGGCATGCTCCATTCTGCCCTCACCAGGCCACAAGGAGAAATGCAGGTGCCTCTGGCTTGCTGCCTTCCTCTGTTTACAGGACTGGGTCTACCATTTGATCCATGCACACGTGAATCAAGGAAAAGGTATCGGAAGTGATCCTTTGTCAGGAGCAATTCTACATAATTTGGGGGAAAATCATTTGATTAGGCATAGTTCTCCTGCAGGCCAACTAAGGTATGTTGAGACATAACTCCATTTTGGCCCCCCAGCTGTCACAGCTGAGACTTCAATGGTCCGGTGATGCTGTGATGCTCCAGGACAAGATTACACCAGCTGAAGACATCCTGGAAGAACAAAATCTTCATCTGCATTGTTCTTCATTGTTCTAGGATTTTCCCTGCTGCCCCTGCCGTTGCCCTCCGCGTGACCTTTTGCATCTGCAACTCTCCCGATGTCCTGAACTCTCTGCCATGAGTGCCTTTTACATTTGCTACTCTGATGTACTGAACTCTTTACCCTGAGTCATCTGTTACATTTGTTTCCTCCTGATGTACTGAATAAAGGTGTGGCAAGCTTGGGGCTTTCCTCTTTGACGCCCAGAGTAGCACTGATCAGGCCCAAAGCTCAGCTTCTTCTCAAAGTCTCATTTTTTCTACTTTTCCTGTATAATAAGTTAATTTGCCTTGTGCTATCATGGCTTGCAGGAGACTAGGGCTTACTGCAGATGTTCTAGTAACGTTCCCTTTCCCTGCTCCCTACAGTCTTTGTCTTTTTTTTTTAATCTTCCACAAGTTTTTAGTAATGTTTTTGTTTTTATATCAAAGTGTTTGAATGTGTCCTGTGACTTTCATATATGGGAAACTTAACCCTCAAAGTGTTGTTAATGGTGTTCGGAGGTGGAACTGGAGGGAGGAGATTGGGTCCTACGGGCAAGGTCCTCATAAATAGATTATTCTATATACAGATTAGTGGATTGAGGGATTCATGAGTTATCAAGAGAGCATTGTTACAGAAGGGAACTCTCTCTAACATATTTGCTATCTCTCACCAGGGGATGGTCTCCTGTATGTTATAACACAGCAAGGAGCTCCCACCAAGGCTGAGCAGACGCCAGGACTGTGCCTCGGACTTCCCAGCCTCCAGAACCATGACTTCTACTCTTCCTAAATTACCCATCTATGAAATTGCCAGGTATTTTGTTCTAGAAACAGGAAACAGGCTAAGATATAGCTGGTTTTTTTTTTTCACCTTGTCATCTACATTTTGATAGAGGTACATGTTTCCCTTTGTATCTTGCTTGCTGCTAATATGAATTCAGTAGGAAAATGCTTGGTGCAATTGAGAACACTGGAGAGCCTCATTTTTCTAAAAACAGTTTGATGGCACTTTATAATTTATATGTGTGTCTATTATCTCGGGTGACACTAGAGCTTCCAGTGGCATCACTTGATGTGCAGAAATGTTGGCAATTGACATCCTTTCTTTCTTCCTTTCTTCTGTCTCTAATTCTAGTCTCCTCGCATGAAGTTATTTTAAAGGAGTGCCTGTGTATTTTAAATATGAAGTTCGTTTTTTGTTTGTTTGTTTAGACACGGTCTCACTATGTAGTTGAGACTGACTTGGAACTCACTATATAGCCCAGACTGGTCTCAATTCACAGTGATCCTCCTGCCTCAGCCTCCCTAGCACTAGGATTACAGGCGTGTGCCACCACACCCAGCCTGTGTATTTTAAATAAATAGAATACTGAGATTATGTGCCTTGGGTTGGAGGTGTGGCTCAGTGGTACTTGCTAGCATGCAGGAGGCCCTGGGCTCAATCCCTAGCAACACACACACACACACACACACACACACACACACACTGGGTGGTGAGGGGGAGACAGATATTTATGTGCCTTAAGTTGAAAGCAGCTCCTGTATCTACATCATTTTGAAAAGCACTTATCTACTAAGAAGAGATGGGAAGAATATCCTCTGACTCTAAAGCACCCCTCATGGGGTAAAAGCAGATAGATTTTGTAACTTTTATTGAGTTCAGAGGGCATTTATTGATCTAGTCACTAATATATAGAAGTTATATGAAAGTTGATGATAGTTTCAATTATTGCAGGGTGCTTTTTTTTCCTCTTCTTTTCTTCTCATGATCAGCATCCTCTGAAAATAATTAGATGTGTTGGGTTTTTCCAGACCTACAATTCTAGAAAACAGAGGCAAATGGAAGGGAGGGAGTTATCTAAAGTCACTCGGGAAAAAGAACAAATCTGAGACTTGAACTCAATTCTCTTGGCTCTGAATATTTACTTTCCTGACATTTAAAAGTTGTGTTAAATTTTTATAAGACATTTGGAAATTGAAACAGCAACTAGACTGAGTATACTAAAATTATTGTGAGTTTTGGTATGTTAAATGTGAGTACACTTTTTTAAAAATAACTTATATTTTAAAAGTAGATACTTAAATATGAATGAAATGATAGGCTGTGGATAAAATGATAAGATTCTGGGATTTGCCTCCCTAACACAGGTGGTGAGAATTGGCGGGTACAAATAAACAAGGGCCACCACTTGATCTTTAAAGCTGGATGGAAGGAAGCACAGAGGCACAGCATATGATTTTCCTTATTTTTATATATTCCCCACCATTTTCATATTAAAAGCTTAAATATTAAGTGCTGCAACACCCAGAACTCATGTGTTTTCCAAAAAACAGAGTGGAAGATTCCACTTTGGAGTTCATATCTCACAGTTTTCTCAGGGAATCAACATATCAAATCTCAGAAGAGGTTGCAGAACAGACAATGAGGGCTGAAAGAACAGCAAAATATTCAGCCACAAATGGATCATTGCTGAGGGAAGCCAAGAGTCCCCTGGTAAGGCAGGGAGCATGTCACCGAGTTGCCAAAAATAAGCCCAGAGGCTGATAGATGTCCCCTCTGAGAAAAGCTCAACTGTGTTCTCCTCTTTAGTGGAGTTAGCACCTAAGGACCCCCAAAACAGCAGCAACAGTGCTTTGTGGGTGGTGAAAGGATAAAAACGGCACTGTTAGATCCTCCCTCACTATACCTGCCATCTTCCCTTCCTTGTGTCTTGTTGAAGAGAAGCTTTCTTAGGTACCATCATTGGGTGGGGATCAAAATCTTAAAAGCACTTGCAGAAATTCTCTTTCTGGGAATTTTACTATAGCTACATTTGTTAACACATATTTGTAGAAGGATATTTATGGCAGCATTTTTTGCAATAGCAAAAATCGTAAACAATTTCACCTTCACCCTTGGAAATAACAAAAATCAATATGGCCATATAGTGGAATATCATACAGTCATTAAAACAGTCAAGGTCAATTCCTGTGTTGGTACACAAAGATATACAAGATAAAACATGAAGGAGAAGACACCAGACATAGAGTTTGATCCTACAGGAGACAAGCAGTTTCCAGAAGGTGTGTGGCTTTGTCCTTAGACACAGTTGAGGCTCCTGCTGTGCTGGGGAAAGGGATTGACAGAACTGATATTCAATCCCAAGTCTGTCCAGTTGCTAAGCCTGTGCTTGGCTTGCTATGGTTTGAATATGTCCCACAGATTTCATGTATTAGAAACTTGATCAACAAATTTATATGTTTTGATGTTGGAGGTGGGACCATTCTTGGCTTCTGTGGTAATGTATTTCATCAGTAATTCTGATTGCACAAAGTTGGGACTGGGACAGTCTCTGTAACACCCAGCACTTCCTTTGCCTGTGTGTCCCAGAGCTCTCTTGAGAAGAGCCCCTAAGCTGTGGGGCCAGACAGAGCAAGCAAATCCATGCTTCTAGGGAGATCTGGCCCCCAGTGTCAAGCCCTGGACTCTGCTCTTGACATTCTCTTACTGCTGTTGAGAAGCAGATTCTTGCTAATTTTTGCTTTGAAATTTCTTTTGGGGATAGATGGAGAAAGCCAGCTCTGGGATGTTTCTACTTTCAGTCACTGACTCACAAAACCTTAATATGTAATCCCAATGATGTTATATTTGTGTGTCTCTGTTTTTCATTTCTGGGGGCACAGGTAAGTGAAGTGCCATAAAACAGCAAAACAAGGCATGGCAGAGCTGTTTTAAAATTATCACCACCTTACTTTAAAGGATGGAATGACTGCATAAAACATTTCAAATCAAGGGCGGGGGATTTGACTCAGTGGTTCTGCTGCCTGCCTTGCAAGCACAAGGGCCTGAGTTTGATCCCCGGTACAAAACAAAAACAAAAACAAAAACAAAAACAAAACTCAGATCAGAAGAATCCTGTGTATTTAACTTCTGGAAGTCAATGCTGCATTTCTGTGGTTGACCTATATATTTCTATCATAATGTGCTGGCTTCCAAAGCAACTCAGGTACAGGGGTAAGATAGGAGCAATTTAGATTCCCACAGGGTTTTGGTAAAGACAGAGTGAAAAATCTTTCACATATAGGCTGAAAACAAATTCAGAAACCAAGTGGAGCCAGGGGATTGCTATGGAGAGTCTGGGGCTCCAGTCACAAGTCTGTGGCTACTCAACCACTGTGCTCTTGAATTGCCTATAACTTCCTGGAGGGGAAACTTTCAAAGCAGGTGCCTGCACAGGAAGAGAAGCCAGCTTTGGTGAGAACTAACTTGATTAAGACTTCAAAACGTCACAGAATCTTAGTAGAGAACCTTAACCCTGATCAGAAAGCAAAAACACAGGATTGGCTTCTAAAATTCTGTGCTGAGCAGCAGCTTCATGGAGGGAAATTTCTGGCTGAGAAAACTCTTTTCTTTACCCATCTTTCCTCTTACCTGTGCGATCAACCATACCATGGATGAAATCTGTGGAAAATAATTTCCTTCAACAACCTAAATTCCTTAAGTTTACTCTAAGTTCCTATAGCTTCGTTCCTCCCTTAGGGTACTCTCTTTTCAAAGTATGACAACTCGAGCATCATATTTAATAGCGATCTGACTAATATAGATTGTAGCCTAGTGATTGCTTCCTGGGCTCTGTATGTCATCGTTCTATAAATACATCCCAGTATCATTTTGGCTTTTCAGCAATAGCACTCCTTGGCTGCATCCTACTCCTGTGGTCAACCATGACCTCACTGGTATTTTTGTGTCCCACCTGTGCCTAATCGGTCTTTATCCACCTTGTCTCCCCATGACCGACCTCCCTGTGTCTAAATTTACCACCTTATTTCTTTCCACTCTTAGAAAATGTGGCACGATATTAGCAGAAGCCAGAATTATTCAAACTTCATCCTCCTTTCACTATTGTCTTGGAAGGAAAAGCACCTTAAAATTAGAAGGGCAGAAATAAAAGGTGACAGAGAAAGTACAACTCATGAGCAAAGGGAGCACAACTCATTACAATGAAAGGAGCCTAGAACTGCGAATCCTGCCCCGAAGGGTCTGCTCCACTCTCTCCTGACTGTGTGACCTTTGCCGAGTCATTAAAGCTCTTTTGTCTTCACTTTCTTTACCTACCCTCTTTTCCCCCAGATAAGACCTAGCTTGAGAATACTCAGCCTTGAAAACTAGAGATGAAAAATGCCAGCCCCCTCAGCCTACCCTTGCCTTTCCTGCTATCATTAGTCTCTTGCTTGGTGGCAGCTCTGCAAGGCAGGTAAGGCAAGGATAGGCGATGGGGCTGACATTTTTCATCTCTAGTTGTCAAGGCTGATTATTTTCCAGCTAGCTCTTATCTGGGGTGAAATGTGGTATAAAAAGGAAGCAACCTGCTTTATCTCTAAACTACCTCTTAAAGACTCAAACTTTGATATTCTGCCCCTGAAATGAGTTTTGTAATGGCCACTCTTTGGAAAGGACTTTTGGAGTTCTATAGTCAGGGGGAAAGACAAAGCCTCCTTGGTTCTCTAAAACTTGGGATATTTATCAAATTTGTTGTGGTTCACATGCCATGGAAACAAGAACATGGATGTCTTCATCAATTCCAAGTCTATATTCTGAATGAGAAGTGCAGGAGTGTGAGAAAGACTCTTTCTGTATCAGGATATTTTCTGATCTCCTTGTGGCTTGGCACTCTCTCCTCAGTTGCAACTTGAAGAAATATCAGAAGTCTGCATAGGGCCTTCACCCCTAAGTCTGGCATGTTTGTTTAGAAGATCCTCTTCTAAGTCCTTGGCACTTTGGGAAGATCAGCTTGGACTCTTGATACCAGGGCTATCATTCAAGGCCTTCATATGCTCCCCATCAAAAGATCATAATAGCAGAGGTATTAATTCTTCAGATCAGAGAAAAAATTTTAAACATCCTCACATGAGGATAAGCAGCAGATCACCAGATATCTATGTTCAATAGTATATGATGTTCAAGGTGACAAAGGCCTGTTGAATCATCTAATCCTTCAGAATCAGGTTTTAAAAATCAGAAGAAATAATAATTGATTTCTGATTGCAGAAACTTGTCTCTTAAATAGGGAAATCTGTGACCCTTCCATACATTTTAAGAAGTTTATGTTTAAGTCTCAGTAACTTGATTCATTTAATAAACTTATACTGTGATTTAAAGACACAGTTTTTAGTTTGAAAGAGACAAATAGGATTGGAGATGGCCATCAGTGGATTCTCAGTCATGGAAAGGCAGCTGAGTATCAATTCCAGTGCATGGTCTGAGTTCAATTTGCACAATACAATAACAACATTTTGGTTAATGATGGGCCCGGTACATGAAGGTGGTCCCATAAGATTATAAGTAGCTGAAAGATTCCTGTTGACTATTATTTTTATGGTACCTTTTCTCTGTTTACATCACAAATATTTACCTTTGTGCTATCATTGTCTACAGTATTCATTTCAGGAGCACTGTATAGGTCTATAGCCTAGAACTGAAGACTACACCATAGAGCCTTGTCATGCAGAAGGTGATACCTCTGAGGTTTGTGGAAGCACTCTGTGATTTTTACACAACTGCAAAATCACCCCCAGACAAATACATCAGATCATATCCCCACTGGTAAGTCATACATGAGCATGCTTCCCAAGCAGGAGCAGCAGCATTGTGAACATTTGGAAAAGAACAACATTGGCAACATGTGCATGCTAAGAAGTTGTGCCATAAGCTTTGTTTTGTTTATATGTTAATAGATTATTTGTCTGCCAAGCTTTAGGGGCTGTTGTGGGAAAATGTACCTGTGTACTTTAGAAAATATTTTAAAATGTCATTTTTGGATCATGGTAGATATGATAACATAAGGAATGCCTAATAGCAGTACTTTGGTAGTCCTTTTCAGCATATGATTTGTACCCATGAGTAGGTTTGGGTCAGTAATGCAATATGGTTACCACTGAAGTTTCATCCTAGCCCCAACCCTCTCAACATAGAGTGGGATTAAAGATGGAAAATATATGCATATGAAATTCACTCATGACCTGAAATGAGGAAGGTTTGCTAATGCAATCATGGACAGCATTGAATTCAAAGTGATTTTGATGAGACTTCAAAAAACACAGTCTTAAATTTTGAGTTCCAGATTAATTGTACATATGTAAAATGGAAAGAGATTCAGTTTGGTAGAAATCCACACAAAGTCATCTTAGTATCCAGCTGACCACAAACTTACTTGGACATAGCTTTAAAACAAAGCCAATGCAGTTGGGATTTTTCTCCAACCAGAAGTGTTCAGGCACAAGGCATTTTCTTCCTATAGTTTGTGCTGGTCAAAGCTCTAAAGAACTGTGCTCACTTTCTGCCTTTTACAATTTTATCAGAGTTGCCGAATTATGATGTATAATGAGAAGAGAACCTGAGGTAGGGGGAACAAAAGTTAACCAACATAATCAGCCTTCTATATTATCCATGGTTCTGCATCTATAGATTCAGCAAACCACAGATGGAAATGTAGTTAGAGCTATAATTGTGTCTGTGCTGAAGATAGATGCTCTTATCAAGGGGCTAATAACCCAGAAGAGGAATCAGACAGGTAAACCATGTGGGGTGGAGTACAGCAAGTGCTACCAAGAGATGACCAGGGGCCAGTGGGACTGCAGGGGCAAGTTGCTCTGATTCAGGTGATGGAAAACCCAAAGGACGTGACCATAACCATCGTAATGTTAGAATAAATCTTTTTTTCTATTACTATACATAAAATCTAGGGGTGGGGCTTCTTCTCAAAGACTCATTGGTTCCAAAATATTTTGGTGTGGTATAACTTTCCATCTTATATTTGAGGAAAGGCTCTCATTCTACAAGTCCACATAGCTAGCTTCAAATCTCAAGTTAGAATTCTATGACCATGGAATTCCTACTGAGTTTCATTCAATTCTTTTTCCTGTGGGCCAATTTTCCCCCAATTTCTAAACCTTATTTTGCATGCTTTTTCTGCTAGAATTCAGCTGGCCTGCCATATTTAGTATTGCCTGACAATGTGACAGGCACATACTCAATTCCTTTGTCCAGACCACAAAGTCTATGACTAGAATAGATCCACCCTCAACCCAGAGCAGGTGGCTTACCACCAGGCTACTCTCCAAGGATTCCTGCCAAGGACAGGATGGATGTGGAAAGACCTCTGGCTTGTGATCAAACAAAGGAATAAGCCCCAGTGGAAATCCCTTGACACTGAGAAAGGACAGCCTTGAAAATAAAGTAAATAATTGAATTGATCCCAGTGAGATAAATGTATGTGCTTTTGACACATGTTAAAAATAGAGGAAGAAGAAAGAATGATTATCATAGAATTTATCTCTGAAACATCTACATTCTGCTACTTAAGAGGCAGGAGGAGGATGCCCAGCTGTTTTGTTAACGAGAGTTCATAATCAGAATTTGCAGTTAGAAGGTTCATTTTCACAGGATCCAGGCTCTATCTATCTATGCTAATATTGATGTTCTTCTTGAAGATGGGGTGGGTTACTATGCTAGCTCCATCACGAGCTCTGTGGTCAACAGAGTCAGAACCTCCTACAATCCAGAGGATTCTCTCTATATCCTATAGTACTATCTTTGTCTGTATCTCTTTTCTATTGATAAGTAAGTACGAGACCATATTTTTTATGAAGGTTAATTTTATGTCAACTGGAACAGGCCACAAGACTTAGATATTTAGTAAAATATCCACTCGGATGTTGCTGGGAAGGTATTTTTTTAAAGGCAAATTAACAATTCAGGAGACTTTCAGTAAAGCAGAGTACCTACCATTAATACAGGTGGGCCTCATTCAGAGGAGGACGGAAGGAAGCAATTCTGCCCTAGTCTGCCTTTGAACTTGAGCTGCAACATCAACCCTTCCCAGGGTATCCAACCTTCCAGGCTACCCTGCAGTACCAGCCTCCATAATTATATAAACTAATTCCTTGACAACAAACTCAACCCCTCCCCATTACCTCTGTTTCTCTGGAGAACCTTGACTAAAGTACTCATTTCAGTGGAGAATCAGTAAGTCAAGCTTCCGTCAGCTTTTCCTTTGACCTCAGAAATAACCTCACCTTCCACTGACAGGGAAATTTGGCTCCAGGCAGAAATTCCTCCCACTCTCCATTTCTACAGTCAAAGAATCACCTTACTTGTGTGTGCTCTCACCTCCTGCCTTCAAAACTAAGGAAAATACCCTTGATCTGAACCCTTCCTGTCTGCCAGACTGTGACCTTGCTTTGTCTCTTATGACCTCTTTCCAGGACTTACAGTGTGTGTGCGCTCCTCCTCTCCCAACAGGTAAAAGCACATTCAAATGTATCCACGCTTTATGAAAAGAAGCAAAACGTCTCCTTGACTGTCTTATCTCTCCCTTATTCGCTCTCCCTTCACAGCCAAGCTCCTCGGTACCTGTCGCTGTCATCACTGCTCATTCACTCTTCCACAGGCTATGTTCTGTCATCCCTCACCGTACAATCACATCTACTCCACCAAAGATACCGTGATCCTTGCTTGCCAGATTCAAGAGACGCATTTTGGCCCTGACTTGCTTGGCCTCCCTGAGCCTCCAGAATTGACTGCTGCTTTCCTGAACCTTCCTGGGCGACATGATTCCGTCACTCTTGGTTTTCCTATTGTGCAGGATTCATAGCATTGGTGGCAGGGGGGGATAATTTTAGATGGTACAAGATCACAAGCAGGGTGTGAACACTGCATAAAATAGGATGCAATGTTCTAGATCTGAGCCCTGCCAGAACTAAATAAAATGTGAGCTGTGTAGTGAGAAAGTTGATTCTCTTTTCTCTTCCAATTTTTCTGATTTAAACAAAGAGAACATCCCAGTTTAGTAAGTATAGCTTTAACACCTCTCCCATGCTTGCTAATCTTCCTTTTCTGAGAAAGACTAAAACTTAAGAGTTTTTTTTTCCCCTGAACCATCTAGAATGCAGAAACAGATTTGTTTATATGTTTTTATTGGTAGCTGTTTTTAGGATTTCTATTTATGGCAAGTGATACTACTTTGTCATTTCTTATTGTGATAATACATCTCTTTTCAAAATAAACTAACAAAGGCATAACAAAGTGATGTGATCTGAGGAAAACTTATAGGACAATGTGGAACAGGGGGTAGAAGTCTGAGGCATGCAAATGGCTTTTCATTTTGGTGTTTCCACAACTCTGATCTTGGCCCTCATCTTCTCTCACTGTACATGTTTATGCAATTTCTCATCTCATCTTGCATGTTCAATCACCTGGGGTTTTATTTTGACTTCAAAATCTCCTCTCTGACCCTCTTCTGAACTATGAGGGAGACTTGCTCCTCTATAGGTATCGTCCTTGGAATTTCCTTCTCCTTGGCTGCCATCCAGTACCTGTGGCGATGAATCCTCCTACATACCCAAGGGAATCTCCTTTCTCTACCTTCCACTGCTGCCTCAAATCAGGACCCTCATCTCTGGAAGCCTCTAGCTGGCCTCCTTACCTCCAATCACACCCATCAAGTACAGCCTGCACCAGCCTTCCAGGATGCAGGTGGGCAGCGCCTTTCCTCTCCTTAGCCTCAGGCTGCCTCCTAGTTACTTTTTCATTGCTGAGAAACAATACCACACACCCAAAGTTAAAGGAGGAAAAGTTTATTTTGGCTCACAATTTGTAGAGGTTCTCAGGTGGCCAGGTCTGAGGCAGGGTAGAATGGCAGAGGAGAAAGAGCTCATGGCATGGCATGCAGAAAGCAGCAAGCCTTCCTTCTTTTCCTTTTTATTCCATCCAGGCTACAAGTCTATTGGTTGGTGCCACCCATACCCAGGGTGGGTCTTCCCTCTTCAGTAAGTCCACCATTCAGTCACACACAACTCTGCTAAACTCATCAGTGGACCGACCCACCATCATACACCAGTCATTCCAAAAGCCCCACCTGTGAGTGCAAGAGGCTTTAGGGGACATCTAGATATAAACCTTAATAGCATCTTTACTTGCAATCTACAGAATGGCTACAGAGGGATCTTGAACCCACTAAAATTTATCACAAACCTTTGTGTGTGTCCCAGCAATGCACTTTTTCCTTAACGTTATGCCCGTCATCAGAGCCTCAGAGAAATTTGAAGCAGATCCATCGGAAAGATTAACAAATAGACTGAGTGAGACATGGATGGCACTTAGGATTCGTTATCCCCATCCTCAGCCAGGTTGTACCCAGGCAGCCTCTCTCTCATATGCATTCTTCACCTTCCAGGCACCTACGTTTTAAAGTCCTTGGCTTCTACAAAGGCAGACTGCCTGGAGAATAACCTTTGGAGGACATCTATCTCATACATGCAAAGAAAATGGGAGTGGATATGTGGATGTGTGTGGGGGGATGTAGGATTAGAATGTCATAGGCAACTCTCAAATCTTTCAGACTCCATTTAGAGAACTCATGGTTTTGGGGGGAAGGAGCACACATACTTCAACGTTACAGAGAAAGAAATGTATGTGTGCATGGTGTGTTTGTGTGTGTGTATATGTAGGATCAGCATGATAACAAAACTAATCACCATTTGTTTAGTTTACTATTGCCAAGTACCATGCAAAACTACACTGTGATGCAAGTAGGACAGTATTTTCTTCATTTACTAGATGAAAATACCAAGGTTTGGAGCAATCAAGTAATTTACCTGTAATTGAAAGGGTTTAAGATATGGAGCCAGAATTCACATGCAGATCATTTGATTGAACCTCATATTATGTTATGCTAACAAAAACATGATCAATTTTTTCAACTTTATTATACCTACTACATAAACTGCAAAAATCTCACAGTTCAACTTGTTCTCCAATGTGAGGATTGCAAATATTTTATCAAGACAGAAAATAAAAACCTACACTACTATATTCAAAATTCTATGCCCAATCTCCCTTCCAAACCTTGTAGCAAGACTATATTTATGGGTTTTAGGGGTAGACGGTGGGAAGATTAAGTTGCTTACTCAGTTATTGATATGGTGTCTGCACAGAGAGAAACCGTAAATTATGTGCTTTCTTGCAAAAGACAAAGATTCTTGTGAAGGCTCCTTGGCCTTGATGAAAAATCATATCGGGGCCAGGCCTATAATCCCAGCTACTTGGGATGCTGATGCAGGAAGATCTCAAAGGCAAGGCCAGCTTGGTTAATTTAGCAAGACCTTATCTCAAACTAAAAATTAAAAAGGGCTAGAGATGCAGTTCAGTGGTAGAGCATTTGCCTATCATGAGTAAGGGCTTGGGATCAGTACCCCGTATTGGGAAAGAAACATACTGGGGATGTCGAGGAAGGGGTCTGCCACAAAAAGCCTCTGGGGTCTCCAGGGAGCAGTCCAGTCTCACAGAGCCTCTCCTTGTCTCATGTCCCTCACATATCCTACTGGTGTCATTGTGACCTCTAAGGTTCAGGGAAGATGCCAGATATTCACAACTGGCTCCGATGCTTGAAGGTTCTCAGAAGCCCTCAAACATTACAAATCTGAGGACAGACTAAGTCTGGGGGAACTCTGAAGGAAAGGTTAGGATAGCTTGGACACAGGTACGAGGAAGACACGCAAGGAATGATAATCATCACTGTCATTTGCTGAGCACTTACTGTGTGCCAGGTTCTGCTGCAAAGAACTCATGTTTAACCTAGGCAGATAACCAAATTAATTTCTTTTTCTTCCTGGTCACACAGACTCCATGTCCCAGCCTGCCTGTAGTGGGTTCTGTGTATGGCAAAAAGTGCATCGCCTTTAGGTTTGGTCCATAATCCTTACTTTCACCCACCAGCCCACCTCCAAGTGATCTTTCTCTACCCAGCAGTTAGCAGAATCACAAAAGGGCAGGAACATGAGTCCCTAATTTTCATGTGGAGGGCTGCTCATTGAACACCCACTTGGACCATTATCTGTGTGAAGTAAACCTTTAAAAGTATATTAAGCCCTAAAGACTTGAGGGTTTATCTGTCACAGCAGCTAGAGATCCCTACTAATTGCACAAAACCACAAGTGGTGCCATTACCATTGTCATTTTCAGATGAGGCTCTACAAGCAGATAACTAGCTTTCCAACACGATGCTTAGTAAGTGCTGGAGTCAAGATTCAAATGTGAGTCGTTTGGCCCCAGAGCCCATGCCGATGGCCACTAGGTCTTGGGGGATTAATAAGATAGTGCAGGCATGGTGCTGGCATTTGATGGGTGTGCGGTCAATGTCGTGATTACTATGAGTATCCTCTAGTCCTTCTGATCCATCTCCATGCACCCCCACTGGGCCCCACCACTTTGAACCTGACTGTCACCTATTATGTATCCCTTACCATCTACAGAAAATACACCTACTACCTCTACGATGACAGGCTTGTATAAGCTGGGGCAGTGTCTGTGTGGCTGGCAAAGGGGTCTGCTTTCACTGCAGTGTGGTCACAGATCTTTCCTGGTCCAGGTTTTAGTCACCAGCTGGAAAGAACTTCTTCATAAGCCTGCAAATCAAACTGGAGGATGAATCCAAGTTAGGGGAATAGCTAATATGAGAGAGAAGACTAAAACAGATTCCAAATTTCACAACAGGCTAGAATGATGGGCCAGAGCCAAGAAGAAATTGAGAACAAATTGCAGAATCTTAGAAGAATGGGTCCTTACAGGTCAACAACTGGGGACTCTGATGAAATTCTTGAACTAGAATTTTACTATTCTAGTCACATCTGTTTCTGATTATCTCTGAGAGTGGGAAGAAATTACCTTATCTGCTTAAAAATCTTGTTAAATTCCAATTAAATAGACTGGGATGGCTTAGATTTTTAAAGCTCAAGCTCTTAGAACAGCTGCTTGGGAAGCAGAATTGTATCTAATCCCGAGTGTGTGATCTTTGCTTTGGAGAGTGTTTAGTGAATAAACCTCAGTGTGTGTTATTGATTGTTGCAAACCATCTAGTGGGGAAACCACTGTGAATCTGTGGCTTACCGGGTCCTTTTCTTTGTTTCTGTCACCTGCAGAAGAGGAGCCACAGAACTGGCAACAATGTATTCTTCTAATAAACTCAAAAGCCAATATATTAGTTTCCCATAGGAGAGAAGTGTTAGTAGGTTTGACATCTAGCAAAGTTGCTAACTCATAGCAAAAAATACTATGTCTTCATATTTAAAATTTCAAGGGGCTCAGTATCTTAGTACACACTTGTAATCCCAACACTCTGGAAAGCTGAGGTGGGAGAATCACAGGTTCGAGCCTAGCCTGGGCAACTTAGTGGTGTGTGAGACCTTGTCTCAAATAAAGAAAAGAAAAAAAAAAGGGCCAGTGACTTAGCCCAGTGGTTCTGCCATCTGCCTCGCAAGCACAAGTTCCCAAATTTGATCCTCAGCACCAAAGAAAGAAACAAAAGAAAGAAGGGAGAAAGGAAGAGCAAGAAAGGCACTGGGGTAGTGACTCAGTGCAAAGGCCCTGAGTTCAATTCCCAGTATCAGAAAATAAGTATTAAAACTTCAGGGTAAATTAGTTTGAATCTAAGGATAAAGAAGCTAGGTTGAACAACAAGTGGGCTAGGAATTTAGCTCAGTGTTTCTGGCACCTGCCTCAAAATCTCAAGGACCTGAGTTCAAACCCTAGTACCCAAAACAAGTGGTGTGGTCACTAAGTAAAACAATCTTATTACTTTTATGAAGGACATCAGTCACCTGGAGAGGTTCTTAAAGCCATGTAGCTGAATTCTGCCCCAGGACTATTAACCTGGAATCTTTTCTAACCAAATTCTAAGACTGTTCTTATCACGTATAACTTTTGAAGTAGAAACTATAACAGCTCATAGTGTCAGATTTCTTGCTATAAAACTCTGATCTGTTACCATCAGCTCTTCCTTTCCTTTGTGTTAAACAGTTATAAACTGTACGATTTTTACTGGCAGGCATGGTGGGGAGTTTAGCAGTTGAAGAGACTTGGTAGTAATACAATTTGAAAAAAGCCTTCATTTTGGAGTGGCTTTGGGGGATACTCTTTGTCCTAAGTGATCTGTATGCACAGTAACACCCATGGGGCCCATGACAAGTCTCAGATGTGCCCAGAAAGAAGAAAGCCAAGAGAGAGGAAATGGGAAAGAGAAAAAGAAGGGGGGGGGAATCAAGGCCGACTTGATGTAATACTAAACCACTCAGTATTTACACGTGTGACTTATTTATTTCACTTAGGAGTATATCCTTCCTTTCTTCCTATTTCGCATTGTCATTTATCTCATTAGGATCTTATGTACTATTATAGTTTATTCACGCCAGAGAAACTATTCGGTATTTACACATGATGCACACCTATGTTTATAGCAGCATAGTTTGTAATAGCTAAAACTTGCAAACGGCCCATTTGTCCATCAGTTGGAGATTGGATAAAGAAGATGTGGGTTTTCTATAAAATGGAATACTACTCAGCCATAAAGAATGAGAAATTAGACACATTCATAGGAAAATGGATACATATTGAGGATATACTCCTAAGTGAAATAAATAAGTCACACATGTGTAAATACCGAATAGTTTCTCTGGTGTGAAAAACTATAATAGTACACAAGATCCTAATGAGATAATAATGTGAAATAGGAAGAAAAGGGCTAAAGGTGTAGGGAAAGTAGGAAGGGTAGGGGAAAGGTAATAAGGGAAAGGAAAAAATAGGAGAAAAGGAAAAAATGGAAATAAAATGTTTGTAAAGGGAGGGCAGGGACAAGGGAAAAAAATGAGAACCAAGACCTGTCATGTAAAGGTACAAGATCCCAATAATGAATGTAACTGTACTGTATACCTAAAATGTACCAATAAACTCAATGAGGAAAAAAAATGTTAAACCACTCAGAGTTGGAGGGATGCCTCGCCTTGAGGTATGAAGTTTCCCTGGGGAACCCCATCCTCCACGACCCTACCTGCCCAGTTCCACCTGTATGGGATCAACACCCAGGCAGCTCCTGGGCTTCTCCCGAGGCCTGGACTTCTGCACTTGCGCTGTGGGCTGATAGTCCCTAGATGCGAATGTTGCCAAGTAAAGCACAGAGGCCAGAGCTCAGAAGAAAACTGAGAGGCCAGTTTAACCCTTTCGGGCTAACTGCCCAATCCGCAGCCCTCTCTGTCCCCTATTTCTAGTCTGCACAGCCCACCTCGCTCCGGGGCAGTCTCAGGTCTCACTGAATACTCCCGCAGAGCAGGAGAAGGTCCAGGAGGTGGCCTGAGCTCCCGCCTGGGAGCTGCTAGGTGAGTCCAGGTGCGAACCGGTATGGCGCCCGGACGGCCCAGGAACTGGAAGTTCCATGGGTGGCAGCAGCCTGAATGTTGGGGGTTGGGCGAGTGTGTCCTCCCAAACCATGCGGGGGTGGGGGGAGAGCTTCGAGCACGTAACATGCGGAGCACACAGGGGCTGCTCTGCGCCTTTCTGCAGTGGGAGCCTCACCGCCCCGTCCCTCGCTTCCCTCCTTCCTTTCTCCGCCGTCCACCTCCGCCCTCTCCGGTCCTTTCTGCTTGCTGGTAGACGTGAGCAGCGCGGCTTCCCGAATGGCAAGGCAGTGCGCGGGCTGGCAGCGGCTCGAGGAGCTCCCAGCTGCACCGCTGCCCCCTGCCAACAGGGGCCCCAAGGGCCTCTTAAAGGACCCTTCCCGCTTAGCCGCGCTG
>NW_022900928.1:95843845-95874066 GCF_012274545.1 Fukomys damarensis | reverse complement strand
TCCCCCTCCTCCTCCTCCTCCTCCTCCCCAGGTCAGCATGCTCTCTGCTCTCCCTCCCTGCCTTTCTCTAGCACCCGCCCCCAGCTTCTCTTCCTTTCTCTCTTTTGCTGTTTTTATTGTCGGATTTTAGCCCAACTCTTGTGCTTTCCCTGTTCCTCTACCCCAGGTCTTTCCCTTGCTTCTTTCCTTCTTTCTTTTTTAAAATCTCTTTTCCTCGGTTGCCTCCCTAGCTTTGTGTAGCAGGTGACCGCAGTAGCATCTGGCTTGTGGGGGAAGTAGAGAAAGAAATCCTAGAAATTACTACATTTAGACACACTTCCCAGACAAAAGAAACAGAGCGCAGGTAACTTACTGGGTCCTTTCTTGGCTACACAGGGCGCAGTGGCCAGAGGAATACTGTGACTTGACTTCACTTTGGAGTCTGTGTGGTTTGGATACCACCTTTGTAGATTTTGAAGCTATCTTTTGATGCACCAAGAGCGATCACACATGGCAAAGTAAAGCCACAGTATAATATAAGCGAGAGAACCAAAGCGAAACCAGAGTCAAAGTACTAATTTAATAGGACGGATAAACTGTAGCAAAGTGAAGGCGACACTCACCAACCCCTTTCGCCCTTACTCCAGCAGCATGAGCCAGTTCTAGCCTAGGGAATGTGGTCAGTGACCACTGCCACTTTTAGAGGCAGCCACGGAGTATCCCAGATTCCAGAAGTGAAGGACTCTGATGGGAAAGACATACGGTGGAAAGAGCTTCAGTCCTTGAGTCACCTCATGGAAGGGAGAATCACCAGGACAGATTCCTGTGATGCAAGCAAGCAATAAACTCTTACTGTGTGGAGACACTGAGATTTAGAGCTAGTTCACTTCATGAGTTAGTGCTGACTTTATGATGTGTATCTTTACTGGGTTAGGTTGTTCCACACACCCTCTACGCTGAACCAAGCTATGTGAGAAACCTTGTCCTCAAAGCTTGTTTTGTGAGCATGAAGTGGGACAGAGGTCTAAGAGTTTATGTACTTAGCTGCAACACAATTTAAGCCTTGGTCCAGGAGATCCTGGAAAGGAGGAGTGGGAAATAAGATGCTACACTTGATCTTAGCCAAAAGGCCGAGAAGCGATGGGAAATAAGATGAAAGGAGGCATCACAATGGTCATCGTCCAAACATACGGTACTTTCTTTCATCTTTTGCTTTATAAGGAGGGGGAAGGAAGGGTATGAGAGCCCAGAAAAACTTGTACATTCTCAGAAGTGTGGGATGAGAATGAAAGTGCCGGGACTTGAGTCCCTGTTGGAGCATTATGCCCACATAGGAAACACTGGCTTAGCCATGAGGGAACTGGCCAAAGCCATGAGCAGCGAAGCATTAGGTAGGTCTCAGACACACGTGTGCTGTCTCGTCAGTGTCTCCAACTGGATATCTAATAGGTGTTCAAATTTTTGGCAAATTAAATTTAACAGAGTTTTTTTGGTCAAGAAGTAATGCATGAATTGGGCAGCACTGGGAAACCAGGAGTGGCCGAGAGAGTGCAGCCTCGTCAAGTGGATGGCGAGTACAGGAAGTAATGTATGGAAATAGTCTGCTCCTTAGAATGTGTGTGTGCCTTATTTGAACATGGTATGGTCAGTTAGCTGCCCATGACTGACCGAAGCTTGGCTGCTTGTGGTTAGCTAAGACACGGCTGTAAGTTAGGTTTTCAGTCTGCTTACATGCTAAGTTAGGTTGCAGTATGTTGCATAGGGACTCAGGCTTGGGCCAGTGACCTCCTTTGTGCATATTTGATTTATATGGACATTCTACATCTGGCAGACCCCAAACAGCTCCTCTGTAAGCCTGCCCCACCTCTATAAATATCTGTCCTCTCAATTTCTCAGGCCAGAAATATAGTTTGTCTTAACTGTTCTCTTCCTGTCTGTTCCAGATCCAATCCATTAGTGAATTCTATAGACTGCGCTCGCTATACAAACCAGGACATCAGCTCCCTCTTGCCATCAGGCTGCCACCACGCTGTGCCCTTTCCTCTGTTATTACACAGCCTTTCTAACTGGCTCTCCTGCTTCCCGTCATGCCTTTCTGTACTGTCCCCTCTGCAGTCATCATATTTTTCTTTCAAGATGGGTATCAGATCATGATGCTCAGACTCTCCAAATGCTTGCCATCTTGCCAAAAATTAAAGCCAAAGTCTTTGTCATGACCAGTATCCTGCCTCCCCTCTGATGTCCTACCCACTCTCCTCTGGTAGACGCTGCCAAGACCCTGTCCACATTCCCTGGCTTGCCAAACGGTCACGTGCAGATACCATCCTATGCTCTGGTGCCTTCCTGCATCTACCCCGAGGTATCCTTTGGCTCAGAGGCAGGTTCAAGAAGTCATATGTACCGATAAGACATGAGTTAGATCAATAACCTCTGACCCCACAGGGGGGCCTTTCTGAGCAGAACTCCACAGGATTGAGCTCAGTTCCCCACAGTGCTAACCTACTCACTGATGTCCGATTCATTAGCTTTCCTTCCTTCTCTCTCCCACCTCCCCATTCCGTCACAGTGCTTTCTAACATCACTTCCAGAATAAACCACTGTGCACAAACCCTCATCTCGAGAATCACCCAAACTAAGATACCCCTGACTGGACATGAGCCACACCACATTCCTAGAACACACCACACATAACTCCACCTTGCAACCTTTGCATCTTCTGGGCCTGGAAGATGTTCTTCCCCTGCTATCTTTTAGGTCTCTGCTTAAATATCATCCTCTCTCATCTGAAAATGAACTGGGAATTTTTGATTCGTTCTCTGGCCCTTTCTCTGACTAATCTTTCTTGCCACTGCCTGTTGGACTGTTTATTTTTTGACCATCTCTCTCTCCCTCCACTAAAAAATAAGCTTCAGGAGAAAAGGGCCCAGTCTCTATGGTCCATTTTGCTCAGTGCTGCACTCTTGGCAATACTTCTTGAGTGTAACATAGAACATCCTGCAGCGACCTTCAGTGTAATAACCCCCACCTCTGCAAGCTGAGCATGCTACCCCATATAAGAAAGACCTGTGAATGCTTTCAATTTCTTATTAAAGACTTTGAGGCTCCTCCCAGTGAAAATAAGGAAGCAAGTTAATTTCACAGGTAGCCCTGCTTCTTGATGATCTTTAGAAGAAGTATTTTAAAAATTGTCGCATCATTTATAATTTAATCAGGAAAGTTCAACTTCAAAAAGTAGCAGGCCTGTACCAGCGAAGGGCTCGAAGCACAGGTGCTCTACTTCCCTTACTAGATCCAAACTGACATGTGATGCTAATGAATAAGCAAAACGGAAAATATGGAGCTGCTAACCTTGATTTATTAGATTGGAAGAGTCAGCCTGAGCATTTTTCCTCGTTTCTCTCCTTGTCTTTGGCACCACCGTGCTCACAGGCGGTGATCCAGGTCCTGCCTCTATCTTAACTCCTCCCTTGGGCTCCAGTTTAAATGTCACCTGCCCCGACCGCCAATCAAAACAGGCAGTCTGACCAGGTGATTCTCTTTCATTCTGCTCTCTTGCTGTCCTCTGGAATGTACCGTTATCTACTGTTACCTGTTTGCTGATTGCCTTTTATTTATGTCATCGACCTTTGTAGAGTTTCAGCTTCTTGAGGGCAGAACCATGCCTTCACAGGTATATGCCTGGTGCTTTGTGCTTAACACACCACGCACCTACCTGGCGGATAAAGGGTGAAAGAGGGAGCTGAGCTGCCGCATTCTCAAGGTCACCATTGGTCACACTCACGACCTCTCCTAGGCCTGCTCTGTGCTTCATCACAGCTGACCACTTCACTGACAGGCAGGGTTGTTAAAGGAAACACAGAAGGGAAGAGAAAAATGAGGCACAAGAGTGGAGATGGGGTATCTAGACCCTCTTAGCAGCCAGTATTCCTTATTCTTGCCAGAGTATTGGCACCTTTAATAGCCTTGGCTGTCTTCCCCAACCTCCCCACTCAATCACAAACCATAGTGCCCAGAAAAAAAAAGAAAAGGTAAAATCAACGTGCTAAATCTCCTCTGGGCTCAGTAGCAACTCCCTGCAGCTCCCCTCTGCTTGCCTCAGAACTTGACTCCAGGGATGGAGAGGTGCAGGCTAAAAATGTATCCCCCCTTTCCCCCAGCTATTCCCAGCCTGGAGCAGATCCAGACAGGAGCCTCAGGATGCTCCACCCTGCCTTGCATTCCCAGCTGGATGGTCTGGCTGCTGAGTCCCCTGTCCCCCTTCCTGCTGTCTACTCTGCTCACTTCCCACACTGCCCTCACTGTTGCTCTATCTCCGCCCCACTTACCCAGCAAGAGGCCTAAAATGTTTTTCCATTACAGTCTTTCTCTGTGCTCTCTTTTATCTGTACAGGGAATGAAAGGAACAGGTAGGTTGGTGTGAGTGTAGATGGTTGAGGTGAGAAGAGCATCATGTCAAAATAATTTATTTTCATTTCTCCTTACTCCTTTTAGCTCGACCCCTCCACACCTGAGCCATGGAGTTTACTGGGCTGGGGAAGAAGGCAGAATCCATATAGATCACAGTGGTGGTGAACCTATGGCATGTGTGCTGGAATCACTGAAAGCTCTACGAGTACCCACTATTGATATAGAACTAAGAGGCAGCTGGTCACCTCCAGTGTCCAGTCTCACTTGACTGCTTAATCGGGTGCTTTGTCCTGAGAGCTGAACCTTAGGGAAAGAGAGAAGGGCATTCTGAATTCCAGAACACCTCCCTTAACACCTCGATATTCCTGTCTGGGTGGCTAGATTGGGTGGGTTTTAGAACCTGAATGTCCATACTGAGTGAAGACCTGCTGCGGGGGTGCTAGGAAAGACAGAGCCGGGGTGAGGGGACATTTAGATTTGTTTCGCTCCTTCCTAGGATAGCATACTTGTGTGTGTGTGTGTGTGTGTGTGTGTGTGTGTGTGTGTGTGTTATGGTTTGAATAAAAAATGCTCCCCGAAGGTTCATGTGTTCAGTGGGGTTTAGGAAGGTGATTAGATCATGGGGACACTATATCCATCTGCGGATTAATCCATCACTTAGTTCATACCTGAATGTGCGGTGAGGAGGTGGGGCATGGTTGGAGGAAGTAGATCACTGGGGCATAATCAAGAAGGAGATGTTTTTGTCGCTGGCCCCTTCCTCTCTCTCTGGGTCTTCCTCGCCCTCTCTGGTTCCCAGCTCCCATGAAATGAGCAGCTTTCCTCTGCCATGCATTTCCGTCATGATGTTTCTGCCTCAGAGCCAGCCAACCATGAGCCACAATAAACATTTTCTTCTGTAAGTTGTGAGCAATATCCTCCCCCCTCTCTCTTCCCTCTCTCCCGCTGCAAAAGAAAGGAACAGGTAAATGGTGTGCTGTGCCTTGAGTCCCTGGGCACACCTTAGAGATGGCTCCCAGCTAACACTAGTCTAAAGTGACAAGATAAGTCTTCAAGTACTGGTGGAGGGAGGGGCTGGATGAAGGACCCTGAGGCAACACTTTGGGCTCCCTGTAGCCAGCTGAGCTGGCCGATCCAGACCTTTTGACCTGGCCAAGCAAGAATGCTATGGGCTATGGGCTGACATGATGCGGTGTTGGGAGAAGGGGACCTCCAAGGATGAGGACTTTGAGACCAGAGGTTGTGGCTGGCACCTGCCCTCCAGCTCACTTCCCTTGCAGAGCCCTTTTTATATCTAAACTTGGGATTGCTTTTACATACTTGCTCACTCCTCTGGTATGTCATCCAAATTGCCCACACACTAACGGATCTCTTGCTGCTCTCCCTACCTAGATGGTCCTTGTCCCAAATTTGCTTTCCGCAAGACTTAGCTTGAAAAGTCTTCTTATTAATGGTACTGTCCCTGACCTCCCTGTATGGATAAGAAATGCTTCACCCTTCGGCAGTCCCTATTCCCCTTACCCTACCTCTCCACCCCTGTTGCACTTATCTTAGCCTAACTTATAAGTAATTATTTTTTCTGGCTTGTAAATTATTAGCCTATTATCTTTTCCATGTCCAACAGAATGGAAGGTCCATAGGGTGCTCGTCTTGTTTACTGCTGTACGCCTGGCACCTAGAACATTTCCTGGTACATGTAAGTGAGCAATCTGAAGCAGTTGTTGTGGATTGAGAAGACTGAATAAAGGCTACAAGTTTCCACATCTCTGTTTCCTATCAGCCCTGTCTATCTTCCATATACCACCTTAACGGAAACCAGATGTGGAAGAAATATGAACAACCGAGAAGTAAACCAGCGAGGGGATCCCCATCTTTTTTGATGCTTTGTATAACTGGTGTTTTAAATTGTTCCATTATGTTATGATGTCTCATGCCTACTCTAACAAACATTCTTCTGATTACCCTGAAGATCAAACATCTTTTTGGTATGATCTTTGGCCACTGGACTTCTGTAGTATCTGATCAAGTGTCTTGCCATATCTAATATATTAATATATAAATCTATATCTATCTATCTATCTATCTATATGGAGAGAGCAAGGGGCAAAAATTGTGCACTTCAGGAAAAGAAAAATCACATAATTTTTTTCAATAGATGGTATTACCCTCATGTGGGGGGACCCTAAAAGATGTTGTATGTCACAGAAAATTTACTACACTGCCAGCCCTTAGAGAAGAAATTGAAAATGCATGTGCGGCAGTCCCAGTGACCAAGGTCACCCAAGCAGCAGTTTGCCATACTAATAAATATCTGGAAGCTGATGGCCACTATTTTGACCAGCTCTTGTAACTGCAGTGGCCAAAGGTAATGTGTTAATCTCATGATGTCTCAGTAAATTTAGTATTAAAATATTCATGCATGTCCTTCTTTTCCTGGAGTGTGTATACATTTTTGGTGGAATATATTTGTATTTATATTTATATTTGTTCTTCATCCCCAGTTCCTGCCACAAAGCTCCTAAAACACGTGTAATTTCCTTAGTGATAAAGGTACCAGAAGTATCTTTTACTCCAGTATTTGATTTTGGACTCCAGTTCCTGACACAGAGCTCCTAAATTCCATGGAATTTCCCAGTAATAAGAGCATCTCTTAATGATCTCTTAGACTGGAGCTGGTTACCAGAACAACCAGCCATGATTAGAAATTTGGAAATTTCAGCCCAATCTTCATCATCCAGGAAGGCAAGAGGGGCTAGATATTGAGTTAGCAATCGATCATGCTTATGTGACAAAGCCACAAAAATCCCTGAAATGTGGGATTCTCAGAGCCTCTGGGTTGGGGAACATATCCACATGCCAAGAAGGTAGCACACCTCAACTTCTAGGAACATAAGATCCAGTGGCTGAGACCATTCCCTGGGCTCACTTTGTGTACCTGTTCATCTATATCCTTTATAATGTTTTTATAATAAACCAGTACGCATAAGTGTTCCCATGAGTTTTGAGAGCCCTTATAGCAAATCATCAAACCTGAGGAAGAAGATATTGGGGACCCCTGATTTATAGCCAAGTCAGATAGAAGTGTGGCTAATCTGGGTGCCCACTACTTATAATTGGGGTCCGCACTGACCCCTGGTAGTCAGTGTCAGAATTTCTTGGTGTCGGAAATCCACATATTTGGTATGAGAAGTTTTGAGTTTCGAAGGTAAAATGGTATGTTCTTCATACTATGCTATTTCTTTTTACTGTTATGGTAAAAGAGAAACAGAATTTAGAATATAGCTCTCATTAACTATTCATAAAACCATTCTGCTTTCACAAGTCACAAAATTAGGATTTTCCTTAATATTGTATGAGACTTTTTTCTTCTCTTGTTCTTCTTTAAAATAGTATGGCAAACAGAAGCAGATTCTTGCCTAGATATCACAGTATGGCAGTTTTAATGAGATCATAGAATAAAACACACAAACTCACCCAAAATTACAATGGACAGTGGAAAGAAATATGAAACAATTAGTAAAGCCACTAGGAAGTAGTTTTTTAAAAATAGTCATAAACCACCAACAGACCATTAGAATATTATTTATAGATTAATGATCTCTTCATGAGACTTTCATTCAGAGACCCTGTGACAAGTGCATTAGGGCTGGCCTGGGTATTGAATGTTGAGATAAAAATATGATTTTCTTCATATGATATAACTTCTAAAATAAATCATTATATAATCGGTGACTCATATAGTCCATGTTAGGAGATTTTTCTTTTTATTTAATTTAAGTATTTTCATTATTGTGGACTTTTATTGCACACTGTTCAGTTCTGGGTCTTGGGCAATTGTTATAATAAGGTTACTAGTAAGAGGCTGCAGATAAAGAACAGTAATCCAATAATTAAAAGGCAAGTGAGAATGCAATCTGTTGAGTACCCAAAATAATCAGATCTGACAGTACATGAAGATGGGCTGTAAGCCAAAACTGTTAATGCACATGGTTCTCCTCCAGGCCCCTCTGTGACACGGTGCTTTTGTGACCAACAGCATTGGGCAGGGGAGTTCTGATTTTCATCTTCCCATAATTCCTAGCTGTCTGCTTCCAGAATTCCCTTTTTTAATACTTTCAGTGTTTTATCTTGGCAGGTCTTATTCCTACCTCTTCCTGTTTGTTCCCAGCCTCACATACTACCATTCCTGCTCTCCAAATACCTTCTCGTGCTCAGGAAAAGTCAGATTTTTGAGGACAAGGACCAGGTCTTTGTCTTCTTTCCGTATCTTTCTAAATATCTTTGGGAATTGCCCTTCACTGTAGCATAAGCAACCATTTCCATGCTGCCTCTGGGGACTTCTGGTCATTTCCCATCCTATTTCACATCCATTCATACCTCACTGTATTCAACTCCAGCCTCATCTGACAAAGTCTCCACAGCAGCCAGGGTTGTCTCAGCAGGCAAACAGGGTCATGCCAAGTCATTCCTGAATTTAAGATGGCTTCTCAGCAGTCCAAACTGACTGGGCTGCTTCTGGCCTGCTGCACTAGCTTCCTCCTGAAGCTTTCTCCTTCTTGATTTGTCAGCTCCACTTTTCAGATTCTAGCCTGGCTGCACATGTCAGTTCTTTGGGTCTCAACTCCAGCCCTGCTTCCTCAGATTAGCAGTGTCAGGTTGTGGTATTATTTGTTCTCAGAGCCAGTTTTATTTCTCCTTCCCACTTGCCATAATTGCGGGGTTTTGATTGCATAATTCATTTATCTTTTCACGTTTCTGTAGTGCCTACTGTGTAACTAACACCAAATCTATGCTGATGAACAAGATAGGCAGGGTTCCTGCACCCAAGAGGCATATATTTTAGGTAGAATGGGGAGGACTGGTTAGGATGACAATAAATAAGAAACTAATAAATGAGTGTATATTGCATTGGTCCTCACAGAAGGAACAAGGCACCCTGAGAGGGCGTCAGGGGAGGCCCCTGTAAGAGGCACATGTGGGGCTGGGAAGGAGCCATGAAAATGCCTCGCATGTGCTGTTCCCACTGCCCACAGCAGGCAGCCTGGTAGGAAGGAGCATGGCACATGGGTGTGAGGAGAATGAAGGGAGCCAGGAGGACAGCGCCATACGGCACAGTTGGAGAGTAGGCAGGGGATGGCACAGCGCCTTGCGGCCATTGTGAGGATTGTGGAGATTCTTCTAGAGGCATTGGGAAGATTTGTCAAGATTTTCAGCAGAATTGGTAGGGTACACTGCTGTTGTGCAGAGAATGGAGTCCATGGAAGCAAATGGAAAAGCTGGGGTTGCAGTGAGGCCACTTCCTGTGAATTCCAGGGGACAATCATAATAGCTTGGGTTAGTGGGGTGGTGACAGAGACGGAGAGGCTGGTTAGGGAGGAGAGGCCAGAGTTAGTTTTGGAGCAAGCTTGTCTGAGATGCTTGTGAGACGTCCTTGTGCATGTGTTGAGGGGCCTGAGGAGAGGGGTAGCTGGAAATACATGCATTTCCATGCATTAACCTCAGGGTTCTTTTATAAACTCAGCATTAATATTTAGAAATCATCCTTAGAAACCCTTGTCAGTCCATGCTGAGTCTTCAGCGCTGCAACACCAGGATTTCCCTTCTTTTCCTCCCTGCCTTGGAGCCATCGTACTTACCTTCTCCCCAAAAATATCTTCCCTGATTGCATGAAGCCAAAGCCTGGTTTATAGAAATGGAAATATGACAAAAGTAAGAATTTTTCCCTTTTCCACTTGGGTAGAATTACATTCCTGTTCACCTTATGTAGCTTTACTATCTGAACTTGGGGTTCGTCAGCCAACAGAAGGCTCCTTAAATTCTGGCTGTGGATAAGGTCATGAAGGGAGCAGTGAGACAGGATGAGAACTGAGTTTCTCAGGGTGGTCCTAGCAAGGTTCCACCACTGGCTAACCTTTCTGGAGGCTGGAAGTCAGAAACCTGAAATGTGTAGGGGAAAATCTGCCTCTTCTAGCTCCAGGTGTCTGCGGCCCTTCCTTGGCATATCTTAGCTTGAGGCTGCTGCACTCCAATCTCTGCCTCATCCCTGCAAGGCGTTCTCGCCTGACGCATCTGTGTGCTCATGTGCTATCCTCCTCCTGAGTGCCGCTGCCTCCTCTTCTCGTAAGGACACCCATCGTGTTGGATAAGGGTTCACCTACTCCAGCACGACCTCACTTCACTCACTTTACCTGAGAGACAGAGCTCGGGCTCTGAGGGCTTTCACACATCTTGGTGGAGGACACAGCCCCTAACAGGTGCCCAGGGTAAGCAGTGGGGAACAGCAGTGTCGGAGATCAGGGAGGCTGGACAGAGGGTGAGAACGTGAGCCCTCGAGGCCTCCTTCCCATCAGTCTGTGCTCCCAAGTAGAATATCCACTGCCTTATCTAGTATACCTGTTAGGCCTTATTTACACTTTCAGTTTCTCACAGTATAGAAAGTATTTGGTATTTACACATGTGTGTCCTATTTATTTCACTTACGATAATGTGAAATAGGAAGAAAAGGGGCAAAGGGGAAGGGGAAATTAGAGGGGTAAGGGAAAGGAAAGAAGGGAATGGAATTAATATGAGAAAATGAAAAAATGGAAACAAAGGTTTTGTAGATAGGAGGGAGTGGTTGAAGGGAGGGCAGGGGGTTGGGGAAAAATAAGAACAAGATTGATTATGTAAAGGTGCAAATGTACCAATAAAATTAATTTATAAAAAAGAATATCTACTGCCCTTACCATGTAATTAATAGGCACCACGAAAACGGGCTGGCCTCTCTTCGGCCCAACTGTGCTATAATAAATATGGTACTGTTACATTTACTAGAACTTCCTAAAGCACAGCTTTCATTCCCTGTAGGAAACATTCAAATTTCTGGATACATTTCATCAACCATCTCTTCATTTTCCAAAGTGGCCTCTGTCTTTGCAATCTCACCTTCATGTATTCCAGTTTCAGTCCCATCCCTGAGGCTGGACAGTGCTTAGTGCAATACACATCTCTGCTGCCTGCTCTGAGTTCTAGCCCTGTGTGGGCACGCCCATCTACCTCAGTCCTTTCCAACTGCGCCTTTTCACATCACGTTCCTTAGAGTAGTTATTGTGAACTGCTTTACAATCTCAGGGAACAGAAATGGACAGTTGTATCTTTTTTTAAAATATATATATATATATATATATAAGCAATTATCCTACTTTATAGCTCATTGTTTTGGCTGAAAACAGGAATGCAAAGAATATATACATTGTCATAAAATAATAAACATATGCTACTCAACTGTGCAAATGTCTAAATATAAATCAGGGAAAGCAGGTGCCTTTCTTGGGAACGTCCACTCTCCTCACCCACCTCATCTCAGAAATGTGGAGGTTTGTACAGTCTCACGCTGAGTCAGTGCACTTTCCCAAAAGGAGATAAAACTGGGGTCTCTTGGGTGTTCTGTTGCTAGGGATTCTCATTCCCCCAAAGTGTTGCTGTGGTTCTGTAAGGAGAGCCACCCTCTTTTGAGTGCTAAGTTCCATAAAAGTGTCCCTCGCCTCTTCTAGCTTTCATGCTTGCTTCTCTGCTTTCATGCTTGCTTAAATGGATTTTTCTAAAAGTAGGAGGAGCCAAGTTTCTAGGAAACACTAGGCAAAAGAACCGGTAGTAGAGTTGTGACGAGAAATGAAATGCAGTTCTGTACACACAGTCCTTACATTAAGACGTTCAGCCGTAGTGTGAAGTTTTGAGTTATGACTTACACTGTACTCCTGTGAGTTGAGCACATCCCAAACCCTGGGAGAAAAAAATAATGATCACTGGGGACATGAAGTCTTGTACCAATTCCTCTCCTTGCAAACTTTATTGGATGTAAAGAAAAGAGCTCTGTAGCTTAGATAAGATGACTCGGGTACAAGTTCTTGCCCTGTTGTTTTTATCTGTGTGCCATTGGCTGGTCACTTGATTTCTTTGACCTCAAATATGTAAACTTGGGGTAATACCATTTCTTTCCCTCTTACAGTGCTCATCGAAGAAAAAAATACATTGCAGGGACAAGGGGAAAAATGAGAACCAAGACCTGTCATGTAGAGGTACAAGATCCCAATAATGAATGTAACTGTAGTGTATACCTAAAATGTACCAATAAACTCAATGAGGGAAAAACAAGAATAAAATACATTGAATAGAAAACTGTAGTATGCTATGTAGATGTAAGATCTTTCCCAACTGACTTCTTTTTACATTAAGAGCCCATCCTGTTTGGCAGTTTTATGTGTACAGAGAAATTAGGCAGAAAGTACTGAGAATCTCCATATACCCACTTCCCAATTCTCCCTATTATCAACCTCATACATTACTTTGTTGTAATTGGTGAGCCAATAAATGATACATGTTTATTAGTGGAAGTCCATGATTGACAGGGGGACTCATTCTCCTTGTGGTACATTTCATGGTTCTCACTAATACGTGACATGTTTCCATCATCACAATATCCCAGAATACCTTCACTTCCCTGGAAACCCCTGTGCTCCACTGAGCTTTTTACCACCTCCATATCCTTCCCTTTTCTAGAAGGTCGTGTGCATAGTTGGAGTCAAACAATTTTTATAGCCTTTTGCATTGGCTGCTTTCACTTAGTAATATGTGCTTAAAGTTTCTCCATTATTTTTCATTGGTAGCTTGATATCATTTTTCATTGCTGAATAATATTCCAATTTGTGAATATAGTTTCAACAGGCTTTTTACTTGGAAAAAAATGACCAAAGACTATGTTGCCTTAGAGTTAAAACAAATATCCAAAGGTACATTAAGGAGAAAAAGAAGGTGAAGAGGACAGCAGATTGATATAGAGAAGTATAGGTCATCATGAAAATGGTGTGCATTGGTAGAGGGATGGGTGATGGGCTGGCTAGAAATAGGAGAACCACAATATTCCTCCTCTGCTCCTGCCCAGAAGTTGGTCCCCTAGTGAAGGGCCTGAGCTGCCACCATATTCCATGATACCTGGGCATGCTCCTGAGGTTAGGTTAAGATTCCTAGATGTCTGCCTGTTGCATGACTGTGAGCAATAGAGACTGCAATAAATAACTGAGAAAGATCTGGATAGGCCCCCAAACTTGAGGATTTGAGGGAAGGTGAAGAGAGGAAGCAGAAAGAAATGGGTCAGTAGCGATCTTCTGATCAGGATCGCTACTGACCAGGCTCGGAGATATTACTGCCAAACCCTAGACTCCCCTAACAAAGTGCTGAGAACTGCGGAGAGAATATTTGTATCAGACTCAAGACAAGACATCCCCATGATCGGGGACTACAAAGGAAATAGCAGCCCGCTGTTGGCCAGTAAGACCATCCCAGAGGGACGAACTTGCTCGCTCACTTTAGCACTGATTCGTCCTCTACAGCTGGATCTTTAGTTCCCTCTAGTGGTCACTGTTGGGCTGACGGCACTACAAAAGAGAGACCAGAACTCCAATGCCCTGGTTTAAAGCTGCAAGGATTAAGGCTTTCCCTCTTAAAGTCAAAGATAAGAGACTATATGGTAATAATGAACAAAGTGAGAGCTTTAGGATTAGTGTGAGAGAATTTCAAGTGATGAAACTTACTCTCCGCCATTACATACACAATTAGTAGGAGGATTTTCTATTTGTGCAAATCATGTTGAAATTTTGGACATTGAGCAATTTTGGACAGCGAGGCCAAGATCAAAAGTAAAAGCTGTGCAAAGGAAATTAAGAACTGAGAAGTCGAAAAGAGAATCTGATCCAGTCCTAAGTCTCTATTAAATGCCCAAAGTCAAATATCCGATGAATGAGGCAAGTTCTCCAACTGGGTGGACCCATCCTTCCTTTTGCCCTATTGCTTCCGCGAGTCTCCTCTCTTTAGACATTTGCCTTGTGGCAATTGCATGGATAATCTGTTAATGATGGGCCAGTTAGCTTTATACTAGTCTAAACTCACGAATTATCCTCCCAATGGCTCATGTCACTCCTGTCTCCCACGAAGGAGCTAGAATGTCCTTGAATTTTCATAGTGTGGATGGAACTTTATGACATGCACATTACATGTCCGATACCAGTGATAACGAACCCTTTACACTGAGTGCCCAAGCTGCAATCCAAAACCCACTGGTTGATCGCAAAGTGCCAACACTGCAATTAACCTGAATGCTGAGGTTTTAATTTAGAAAAAAACAACTCATATACTTAGATCATGTGCCAACAGAGAGGGTTCTGTGTGCCCACTGTGGCACACATACCACAGGGTTACCACAACTGTCCTATAAAATGTTATCTGATATCCCTTTTACTAGTTGTAAAACTTTAGTTTCCTCTCTGCATATATATTTTAATCTGAATTAGATCATAATTAACTGATTGATTATGAATGATAATTTTATTCATTGCACAATTCGCAGTAGGTTTTTTAAATCTGGATTTTCTTGGAAAACATATGGTTTGGAATTAAAAGGATAACTTGCATTTAGTTAACAGCAGATATTGGCTAGGTAATTTTGTATCTACTAATTTATTTATTCTCCCTGACCAGCCCTATGAGATTAATTAGAGCATTATGTTTAAATTATTGAAGAAATAGAAACTCAGAAATTTTAAATCTCCACCCCCAGTGACATATACTGTATTATGGTTTGTTTCTAGATGTTCCCCCAAGGCCTCATACAGTCTTAGGTAGGGCTTTTTGGAAGGGGATGGATCTAGGGTGTGTGATGCTAGGATTAAGGGTGTGTGGTGCTGGATTTGTTCACTAATTGGTTTATCATCAATGATAATGGGAAGGCCCACCTTGGTTGTTGGTGACACAACCCAAAAGATTTGGCATGAGCTAAAAGGGGAAGGCGGGCTGCTGCTGCTGCTGCTTCACTGCTTTTCTGCCTTCTGCCTGCCACACCATGGGCTGTTTCTCCTCTGCCATGCCACCCTGCCTTGGAGCCAGCTGACTATGGACCTCTACAAATTGTTAGGCGAAATAAAACTTTCCTCCTTTAACTTTGGGTGTTGGGTATTTGTCTCAGCAATGAGAAAAGTAACCAAAACATACTGTAAATGGAACCTAGGTTTCCTGCCTCAAAGTCTAGTAGTATTCCTACCATACCACTTCGGTCCATTAGACTCCAAGTCCAGAAGTCTGTTTCATTCCCAGCTTAAATACTATGTTCAACACTATACAGTACATGATATTCATCATGTTCATTTTTATACCAAAATTCAATTGAGTTCTAAAATAAAAGCACACATTTAGCCTGATGCCCCCAAGATCATGGCATTATTGTTGGTGGTAGCATTGATGGTTTTGAGAGCATGGGCTTATGTGTACATATGTCCATTAACTTTCCTCTGGAAAACACTGTAAGGAATGCTGGCCTGGATAATAGTATGCTAGAGAAGTTGATCGGAGAGATCTGAAGCAGAGAGATAGTTGTACACTGAATAAAGATTCCATTCTCTGAAATAGTTCTTAGATGTATGTGCCCAGAACAGCTTAGAACTTAATTTTATTTTAAAGTCCTTGTTTGTTACCTTCCTTGTTCAAGAAAGAATCAATATAGGAGAGCAGGAACTTGAAGGTGTAATGACTGTCACCAGCAGTGTCACTGAAGATGTGTTCTCTCCCTAACATCTCTCTCCTCTTCGTGATGATTTCCCCCCTAGCAGCCCATCCCAGCACATACAGTTCCACAGATGCCTCTCACACCTATTCTGAGTTCCTCAGCGCTTATCAGTTTGACATTAAGAAAACAACCTGATCAAGTTAATATTCATCATATTATCAGTCCTTTGTGCTTCAGGAGTGATTGTAATTGGAATAATTAGACCTCTAACTGCTAATTTGCAAATAGCTTTGGGGAGATTTAGGGGGGAAGTACCTAAGATTAGGTGACTCTTCTACCCTAAGCTTGTCTGTTGTATTTTCCTGTGTCATTCAGCCTCTGCCAGTGGGCTCATTGTCCATACTGGGTGATAAGATTAGGGTACAGCTCGAATGTGTTCCCCCAAAGAAGTTTCGTTTACTAGACGTTTGACCTCCCCAGTGTGGTATTGTTGAGGTACTAAGCCTCTTCAGAGGGGAGGCTTAGCTCAAGGTAATTAGGTCATGGGGTCCCACCTTCCTGGGATAGATTGACGCTGTCTCTCAGGAGGGGTCAGGACTCATAGGCGTGATTTAGTTTCCTCAGTGAGTTGTGATAAAGGCGGGAGCCTGGCCCATCCCTGCTTTCTTGCTCCCTTGCTCTCACAAATTCCCCTTCTGCGTATCATGACTCAGCCATGGAGACCTCACTGCATGCTGCTACCATGCAGTTTGGACTTTACAGCCACTAGAACTATAACTACCTTTCTTTACAAATTAGCCAGCTTCATATAATTTTTTATAGCAACACAAAATGGACCAAGATACTAGGACTCACATCCCAGTCCTAAGTCTTGGCCAGGAAAGATGCAGAAGAAGTACAATCACCATTTATGATAAAAACTACGAAGTACAGGAAACTTACTGAAAATGACAAAGCACATCTGTGCAAAATGTATACTTAGGTTTATTTTCAAAGGTGGACTTCTAAATGCTTTTCTCATTAGATTAGGTCATAGACAAGGGTTTTCATGTTTACCAATTCTGTATAATATTACCCTGGTAATAGAAGCAAATAAAATTAGATAAAATATATTCAAATTAGCAAGAAGTAAAACTGCCTTTATTTACAAATGACATGATTGTGTACACAGAAAAACCTCCAAGCCAAAAAATAAAATCTATCGCTACTTTACTAATTGAGTTTTGAAAGGTTTCAGAGTTCAATGTGAATATTAAAAATGTATTTCTGTATTCTAGTAGCAAATAATTGGAAATTCAAGCTTAAACAGTACCATTTATAATAGTTCTAAAATATGAAAAACATATATTTAAGAAAGTATAGTATAAGATTTGTACACTTGTAAATTGAATAATGACTAAATGGAGATAGATGTTATGTTCATGGATTAGGAGCCTCAATGTTATAAAAGGATTATGTCTCCTTAAGAAAGTCTATAGATTCAACATGATTCGGATCAAAATCACAGGTAAGTCTTCTTTGGATAAATTAAAAAACTGACTCTAAACATCATATCAAAATTCAAAGAATGGAGGAGAACCAAAATGTTTTGAAAAAGAACAATATTTAACAATTTACACTAGTGAATTTTAAGGCTTACTAAAAAGCCTTATTAATCAGGATAATATGGATTGGTATATTACCGTACTATAGACACACAGACCAATGGAGCTAAGTAAAGAGTAAACAGTCTCTTATAGACATGGTCTAATGACTTTCTAAGGCTGGTCAGTGGGAGGAGGGATAGGATCTTGACAAATAGTGCTGAACAACTGGATGGACATACAGAAAAATTAAACTTCTATCCTTACCTCACAACTTTCACAAAATCAACTTAAAACATAGATGAGAGACCTATGTAGCATCGTGAAAATTATAAAATGCTTAAAAGTAGGCAGGAAATGTCTTAATAGTTTGAGTTAAGCAAAAAATTCTTAAAGAGGTCAAATAAACATGAACTCTGAAAGAAATTTAAAGCTTTTGCTCTTCAAAAGACTTATGAAACTGGAAAGACAATGTACAAACTGTGAGAAAACATTATGAAAACATATCTGAAAATCACTTGTATTTAAAATATATAAAGTAGGGAGGAGGGGGTAAAGGGAGGGCAGGGACAAGGGGAAAAATGAGAACCAAGACCTGTCATGTAAAGGTACAAGATCCCAATGATGAATGTAACTGTATTGTATATAAAAATGTACCAATAAACTCAATGAGACAAAAAAAGATGCCATGAAGAAAGTAAATTACCAACTCAGAAAAATAAAATAAAATATATAAAGTGGTCTTACAATTTAATATCAGAAAAATCACATTTTTAAAAAATAGGCAAAACACTTGAATAGAAGCCATATCAAAGTAGAATTGCTAGAAAAAAATTAGATAAATTAAGCTCTCCTCAGTTTAAAAAAAACTGATGTAAGTGTGGGCAGGAATGTAGGGCTCTTGGAGCTTTCGTTTGCAACTTCTAGGAAGGAAAAATGGTCCAACTGGGTGGAAAAATGGAGTCTCAAAAAGTTAAACATATATAGTATATACTTAGCTTACAACCTGGCCATCGCTTTCCTAGGTATTTACTCAAAAGAAATGAAAATACAAATAACTGCTTGCAGAAAGACCTGTACATAAGTATTGAATGCACTTTTACTCATAATACAAAAAACTGAACATGTCCATCCATAACCGAATGGATGAGCAAATATCATAAATCCATGCAACTTGTAACTTTCCACCAATAAGGGAACAAATTACTAATGCCCTGTGTTGAGAAAAAGTAGCCAGAAACAAAAGGTTACATAGTATAAAACCCCATTTATACAAAACTGCAGAGACAAACAGAATGTACAGTGGTAGAAGGCAGACTATTGGTTGCCTGATGCTGGAGAAAATTGGGGAGCATAAGAGAGAAATGCAGGAGCTGGGTGTGGGGGCGCACGCCTGTAATCCCAGCACTTGGGAGGCTGAGGCAAGAGGATCGCTGTGAGTTTGAGACCAGCCTGAGCTACATAGTGAGTTCCAGATCATTCTCAACTACATAGTGAGGCCCTGTCTCAAAACAACAACAACAACAAAAAAAACAAAAAACAAAAAAGAAATGCAGAAAAACACTTTGGGAATGTTTTACATCTTTGTTATGGCTACTCTAGGAATGCATACATTTATCAGAAGTCATCAGTTTATACAATTAAGTATATTATGTGCATTTTAAAAACATTTAAATTGAATTTATTGGTACATTCCAGGTAGACAGTACAGTTACATTCATTACTGGGATCTTGTACCTTTACATGCCAGGTCTTGGTTCTCATTTTTTCCCCTTGTCCCCGCCCTCCCTTTACCCCCTCTTCCTCTCCCCATCTTCAAACACTTTAATTCCATTTTTACATTTTCTCATATTTTTCTCCCTTTTCCCTTATTCCCCTGTCCCTATCCTTCTCACTGTCCCTACACCTTTGGTCCTTTTCATGATGTGCATTTTATTGCATGTAAATTATGTCAGTATGATTTACTTTAACTCTTATAAGGACTAGTAAGGGTCAGTAACTGATACATTTCTATGTTCAGGTGGACATGTTTGAATAGGTTACCTGCTGTGACAGTGGAGATGGAAACAGAAAATCCTAGAGCAGGGAGATAACTGATCGGAGATTTTCCTGAAGGGAGGAGGAAGGGGCTCCCTCCAGTCTTCTCTCCTGAGCTGCAGTGGAGGAAGTGATGGGCGGTATTAAGTGAATATAAATGGAATTTTGTATGTGGGAGGGCAGAAAGTGGAGAATGTCCCTGGCCCAGGGATTTAGCTCAGTGGTTCCGCCACCTGCCTTGCAAGCACAGGGACCAGAGTTCGATCCCTGGTACCAAAAGAAAAAAAGAAAGAAAAAGAAATTGCAATATCATGGAGGAGTGATGTCAGGCATTAAACAAATAAACAATGAAACACATAATTACAGATTATTATGATTGCCATAAAGGACAAAAAAGCTAGGGGAAAGTTTAACAGAAGGAATCTCACTTAAAAATTCCTTTTTAGCCGGGCGAAGTGGTGCATGCCTGTAATCTCAGCACTCAGGAGGCTGAGGCAGGAGGATTGCTGTGAGTTCGAGACCAACCTGGGCTACACAGTGACTTCCAGGGCAGTCTGAACTACGTAGTGAGACCCTGTCTCAAAAAACAAACAAACAAACAAAAAACAAAAAAAAATTCCTTTTTAGATACTGGGGTTGAAATCCAGGGCCTCAAGCATGTTGGGCAAGTGCTCTGCCATCAAATCCCCTTCAAGTCCTGAAACCTCATTACACAGGTGCTCAGGAAAACTTTCTTGTGTTGAACCACTGTTGAGCTGAGAGGAAGGATGGTATGTAGGAGTCAGGGGATGAATGAATGTAACATGATCAGAGAGGATAATGGAAAGATATCAGTACACGTTGATACAGAAAAAAATACAGGTGAATTTTAAAATATTAATAAAACCACAGAAAACTTGTAGGAAATATACATGCATTTCTGATCACTAAATAAGGGCTCTTAGAGTGTGATTAAGACTCAACAACATAAATTCAAACATTTCTTATTATGCCAAGACATGACACGTAGTGCAATACAAAGGCAAATAAACCAGGAAAATATTTACAACAAAAAAGTCAAAAGATTATCATCTTTACTACATGTTTAGCAGATCTAAAATATTCCCCAAAGAGCTCATGAGTTCAGAGGTGGAGCTTTTGAAAAGTGATCAGATCATGGAGACATTACTCATCAGTGGGTTGGGCCTTGGATACCTTCACAAATGAATGTGCTCTTATAAGACGGGGCATAGTTAAGAGGTTGGTCACTGGGGATTTGACCTAGAAAGGTGTACACTTGTCCTTGGTTCCTCTCTTCTCTTTCTGCTTGCTGGCTGCCACTTGATGTTTTCCATCATGCTCTTGTACCCTGCTGTTTCTTCCTTGGAACTAGTCAGCCATGTACTGAACCCACTAAAATCATTAACCAAATAAATTTGTGTATTTTGCCCCATCAATGGGAAAGTAACTGATATACTGCTGAAAGAGGTTGTATTAAATTTATAAGAAAAACTAAAATATTGATATAATTTATATCATTTTTCTTAAAAGATTTGGTTCTTTGTCATTTAGGTAAGTTTTTATAATTAAAAATAAAAACATAAGCAAAGGTGGGAAAATATGATAAAAATAAAAGTAAAGACATTAGCAAATATATTTTTGGATGGAATAAAGGAAATTCCCTGTGGCCTGACTGATGTGTGGGACATCTTCTTCCCCCTAGAATCTTTTTGTGTTTGCTTCTGCCTCTAGGGCCAATTTTTATATTAACTTTCCCTATTTCAAGACTTTTGTACTGTTAGATTTCTAGCAGGGTGATGAAATGCCTGATATAAATCAGCTGAAAGGAGGACAGGCTTGTTTTTTGCCTTATGGTTTCAGAGGTTTCAGTCCACGGTCAGCTGGTTCCATTGTTTTTAAGATTGTGGGAGGGCAGAAGCATCATGTCAGAGAAAAGCTACTCTGCTCATGTTGCCGGGAAGCAGAGAAAAAAGGGAAAAACCAGGGAGTCTCTGGCAGTGAGCTTCCTCCCTCTGATTTTGTTCAGTGCAGGCCCCCATTTTATTGGATGAAATCACCCACATTCATCAATATGCTGTCTCATCTGCCAATCATCTTTGGAAACACCCTCACAAACACACCCAGAAATGTGCCTTGCTAATTTTCCCAATGTTTCTCAATCAAATCAAGCTGATAATTAAGATTTACCATCACACACATCACCGAGATCATGTACATTTAAATCACAAAAATGAGGTACAAATTTGCTGTTTTGATTTATCAAGAGAGATATTTTTCTGCCTTGAACTTGGGCGGGGACACAAAGCTAGCTTGCTTGGCATCTTCGTAGGTTGATGGGTAGGCTTTTTCCCTAATAGCTCAGTGAGAGGGCTCACTTCCAACTCAGCAATTTTGGAAGGCCGGTGTCTGCATCTCTTCTGCCTCTGTGAGTGCTGAGACACAGCTTCCAGCCCTGCTAAAAGTCTGAGATGGAGCCCTCAGTGTGCCCAACTGTATCAAAATTCACATTTCATCCTAGAACTCAGGTTTTGCCTAGTTTCTGACCCTGTTGGATCTACTTTTCTTTCTGGCCAGTTCAGTTTAGCAATTTGAATAACGTTGTTGCATTTTATCTAAAATTTCTAGGCATTTGAGTACAGAGACTTTTCAGGTTTATTGTACCATGTTGGAACTATAATTTCATATTAATATTATGATTATGCTAAATTCCTGGTACTTTCTAGTAGAACAAATTGTAAGACTTAAAGTCTCAGTTCCACTCTGAGGAGAGTAAACAGCGGAAAAGGCCTTCATGATGCTGAGTCTTATAGCTCAGTGAGGCTCCAGAAGCTCGACCCAGGAAGGAACACACCAGGCTAGAAGGTAAACAGAACTTTGCCAGCTCAGGGGCTGAGGTCCTTTTTATAGGGGGATAAAAATGGGGGGGGGTTAACATGCTAAGCTTGCAGGCAGGGGACAAAGGTTAATGGTCTGCTGATTTGAGCTGGTGGTCAGCAGTCACATACTTGGCAGTCACACATCGATGATTAACAGATAGCCATAGGATGTTTCAAAGGCCACCAAGGCATTTAGGATGAGCAAACAGTTCGACAATTAACTTGGGGTCTCTATGTACGGTACAGATTTTATCTCATAGACTAAAACCACTAACTTACACGTTAATCATGATCTGGACTTCAAACAGTACAAGATTGCCTTATATTTTTAAGCCAGGATTTGAACAAAGGTCGGGGCTATGGCTACAATGCGAGGAGGTTAGAGCACTGGGTCCTAGGCCCCTTTCACGTTGGTCTCACAAAATTATAGTTAAAAAAAAAGACAAATATTTTTTATTGCATGGTGGCTTATTAAGATGATACCACAGAATTACTATTTTTATTAAAATTTCACTTTGCCTAAAGAGGTCAAAACTTAAAAAAAAAAAAGCTGCACTGTTCTGAAAAAGAGTCACTAAAGTAAAAAATTTAAAATTGGGGAGGGAATTTAGGGATGAAAGAGTAGGGAAGGAAAGGGGTCAATAAAAATAATTAAGATGTGTATATGTGCCGGTTTCCCAAGATGAATGTAATTATTATGTATGACAGATATGTATTAATAAAAAAGAAATTAAAATAAGTATGATACCAAAATATCTTCTTGTAGAATTTCTTCCTTGTTTTGGGATAGTTGGGAAGAGATCTTACTCGATGTCATCAGTGTGGGTCCTGCCTTTGTTCCTTCTCGGTCTCATGCTGAACGGACAGCTGGAAAGTGCCAACCAGCTGGAGTAGAGGAGGAAGTGGCATAGGTGACAGGGACACATGAAGAAGGGAAGTCATATAGACGGTACGTGACTGTATAGGGCCCATGTAGATCGTGGTGACACTGTGGATTCCAGAGACTTCTTCTAACGTCCCATGTGCTAGTGTGGAAAATAAAATACTTCCTCTCCTAGGATGCCACTGATTTCTGGAAAGGCCTCATTTACATGTTACCAATCTGGCGGTAGTAGATTTAGTGGATATTAAAGGTCATAATAAGGAAAGGATTTTAAGCATAAATATCACAAGAACACCATTTCGTATTTTTTTTCTTAGAGGAAACAAAGTAGTCTAAGGAAGTATCTATGTGCATGAAGTAAGTAAATACACCAAAATGAATGTTAAAAGAACGTGTGCATATTTCTCATGGTAGAAGCCCCCACTCTGGGGAGCATCTGTTCCCACAAGTGGATTTCATCTGCAATGCTACATGTGAGGTTACTAATGGCAATAGGCTCATTCTTTTTTTCCTGAGCTTTTAAATTTTGTTCCACATAATTACATGTGAGGTTACTAATGGCAATAGGCTCATTCTTTTTTCCTGAGCTTTTAAATTCTGTCTTCCTCATAGTGCATGTATGGAAAATGAGCCTAGCACAGGTCCAAATTCCAAGGGAAATGACTGGACAAGGATTCCAGGAATGACAAAAGGTCAAGCATGCCTCTGCTGTCGACCTGTTTTTTTCTGCCACTGATTTCCATCTGTTTCCCCCTTCAAACCTGAAAATCATTATTTTAAAAACCCTCCTATTGGGCCGGGGATTTAGCTCTGTGGTGCCACCACCTGCCTCACAAGCGCAAGGACCCGAGTTCGATCCCTGGTACCAAAATAAAAACCCTACTATTTACCAGTAGCCCGTGGCTTGTAGATTATCGAATTGACATTCACGACTCCAAGGAACAGAAAACCCTGACTTTCACCTAAACAATGAGGGACTTTGTTATTAAACATAATAGCATATACAGAGTTTGGCCAAGCTCCTGCCATAGCACAACAACTCAGCTCCAAGAGGCCATCAAAGACCCACGTTCTCTCTTCTGTCATGCTCTGTGATGTGGCCTTGTCCTGGGCTGCTCCCTCCACAGACAATGACAGTAGCAGCTTCAGGTTTTCCATAGACATATATAACCCTGCTTAGGGCAAAGAATAGAATCAACTGACTGACTTCTTTCCTTTCTTTCTTTTGTTCTTTCTGATTTATTGAGATATTAATCTTATACCATATAATTATTTCATTTAAAACTTATGATTTACTGGTTCTTTAGTATATTCACAGAGCTGTACAACCATTTCCATAACCAATTTTAGATCTTTGTCATCACACCCCAAAAGAAATCCTATATCAGTAATTATGTCCCATTTCTCTCTAACCTCCACCCAGCCCCAGCCATAGGTAACTTCTAGTCTACTCTCCATTTCTGTGTATTTGAAAAATCTAGTTGGTTATACTTCCAGAGTGAGTCATATGGCATGTGGGGTATACAATATGTTCTCTTTTGTAATTCGTTTATTTTACCTAGAATGATCTTTCCAAGATTGACCACCATTTCTTTCTTGAACTCCCACTTTAAAAATGAACCTTGTTCTGGAGATCTCTCAACAGACCTCCTTTTAAGACTGTGGACTAAACTGATTTATACCATAGGTTCCTAATATAACCACTGGTAATGGAAGAGGAATTAATATGATTACCTGAAATGAGAGTAAACCAAAAGGAATGGGGTCATGCAGTCACCTGCAACATAGTCACTGGCAAGCTGAGGCTGGAGATGTGAGAGGTTGATGTCTGAGCAAACTTCAGTTCCTTTTAGGAATAATGGAGCAAATGGATGTTGGATAAGAAAGTAAAATGTACATCATGTAATAGTACAACATGGTGAGCATTTACAAGAGGAAGAAATGATCAGTGGTGAAAGACTTTATGTTTACCTTTGATTTACTCAACCAGTCTTCCTTTCCCCTTGATCTTTTGTTTTGGACTATAATACTCAGACTCTTGGGCAGTGGGTTTACCAGCCACTCTGACTCCCACCCCTGCAACGGAGTCTACCATCAGGCATCAGGGAAGTGGGAAAGATGAGGAAATGTACCTGGGGGTGAGAACTGCACAGTTCCCTTTTTCTAGGTAATCAACAGGCAACATTCTGGCTGACCATCTTTACTGTTTTAGCTTTATGTAGTTGATGAATGCAAATGGGAGAAAAGTTCCAAGTAAGGTGTGTGTGTGTGTGTGTGTGTGTGTGTGTGTGTGTGTGTGTTGTGTAGTGATGTTGACTATTTTGAATGTTATTAGTGGGAAATATTAATGGGAAATATTGAAATATTAAATCTTGTTTCTTTCTCTTGTGGTTTAGTCTCATGCTGTCTTACACTCTTCCACAATAGGAGGCATTCTGATTGGGGACTCAAACACTCTTTGTTGAGTGAGATGCCACTCTTATCTCAACTTCCTCTCATCTTAAATCTGGACAGAGGTCATCTCTCCCTAACATCTTCTGAGACAAGAGAATGTTACTTCAGGGCTGGAATATTGGGAAGCTCCTGGGTTCGGGACAGTCTGTCATCACATATATTGAAATGTATGTAATTCTCCTCCTCCAATACTGGGAGCTATTGGATGTCACATTTGTCCAATGTCTTCATATTGGTTAGGGTTCTCCAAAGGAACAGAATTGATAGGATATAAAAAATATATGAATTTATTAGGTTGGCTTACAGTGTAGTGCACAGTGGTTCTCTGAATGCTGGAGAGATCTAGTAGCTGATCAATCCAAGAAGCTGGAAGCCACAGAATAACAGAGATCAAGGATATGGCACCAGTACAAGACTGAAGCCCTGGAGAGCTGCTGGTATGAGTTTGCACTGGAAGGCTGAAGGAACTGGAAACTGATGTCCACAAGCTGCAGCAAAAGATGAACCTGCTCAAGCAGGATGGAGCTCTTCAAATACATGACAACTTCCTTATTTCCTTTTTATTCCATCCAGGCTACAGGCCAATTGCATGGTGCCACCCATGGTTAGGGTGGGACTCCCCTTCTCAGTGTGCTGGGCTATGTTCCAGTCATCTCTGGAACTACCCTACAGAGGCATTCAGAAGTGTGCTTTGCTAACCTGCTAGGTGATTCTTAATCCAGTCAAGTTGACAGATTGGAAATAATAGTCAGAGTCTTTAAGGGAAAGTGATTTCATTTTATCAACAATGAGAGCTCATACTTTCAATACATAGCTTATTTCACTATGTAAAAGGTACCATATATGGCCATGTGTTCAATATGGAAAGGGACACAACTCACTATCCCTGACAGTGCAAAATATTTTTCCCAGGTAAGAGTTGAAGATAGGGGCAAACTCCAAACAGCTGCTGGGGATTACTGTTCTGTTCTTGGGGACATCACTCATTGATTAGAAATGCCAAACAGAGCACATGGAAAAGGGAGAAATAAGCCTAGCCCTTTGTCTGCCTGTGCACGTCTGTGTGGATGAGGGGCATGAATAGTCATTGAGCCTTAGGAGTTGGGCTTACGGTTTTGCTCCAGGCATTTAAGGGCCCAGTCTTCTTCTTCTTCCAGGGCTCAGACCATTCCAAGTCAAACTAAGGTCAACCTACAGGACTAAAACAAGGAGTTGAGGCAAATAAGTGTATGTCTGTAGATCCCCCTCACCCTTGACACCAGGAACACTCCCCTGGGATGATGGCACTAATTTATTAGCAAGGGCAGAGGTTTTGTCAGCCAATCACTCCTTAAAGTTTTCATCTTTCACCACTATTACAAACATAAACCATGAAGTTTCCATTTGGAATGTTTGAACCATAGTAGACAGGCAGAGGAGGAAGGGGACACTACAGGTTTGTGTTGCAGAGGAGTGTGGAAACAGCCCTACACAAACAGAATAGAAGACAGAAATGATGTAAATTTAATACTGATTCACTGAAAGTGTTGAAATAGCAATCTGTCATGGATTGGATTCTCTAGGGAGCAGACTCTTAGACAACACGTATTGGTTTCTTGTGGCTGCCATAACAAATTACCAAATATTTAGTAGTTTCAAGCAGCACAGATTTATTATCGTACAGTTTTGGTGGGAAGAAGTATAAAATGGGTCTGCAGGGTTGTATTCTTTCTGGTGCTAGGGGAGAATCGCAGGAAAACTTAAAAGCACGGGAGTATTCTACATGGTTAAATTCACACCCACGTGTAATGTGGATGTCACAGAAATACTGAGTTCTTGTCTTTAGAAGTCATAAAACAGAAATGAGAATAATGTTCCCCACGCACATATAATCTAAACCAAAAATAAAATCAGCTCTAAACGAGAAAAAGCATATATATGTGGGTTTTTTAAAAAAGCTTTTTCCAATATTTTTCTGACTGGAAAATTATGGAAAATCCATGAAAGCTAAACTTTTCGTTTTCAGGAAACTCTCCCTACTTTTTCCTCCTGATCCCTACAGCTTGTGTAAGCACAGGCTGAGGCCTGCCCATTAGACCACCTGGCATCAAGACCTGGTTTTTCCAACCCTTAGGACAGCAATTCAGAAACTCATCCCAAATACAAACATTTTAGATAGTTAGAAAAGACAAGTTAAATAGAATGACTCCCTTCCCAGTATCTTATTATCACAATATTTTAGAACTGAGAGGTTTGGTTTGTTTTTTTTTAAAATAATGATCTTCTCAGTTCCCTAATTTACAGGTGGAGAACACAGGAGAGCGGGCTAGAAAGCTCACACTACTGTGAGCATGGAATATACTTTATTGTACTACAACTTCACTGAATGTTCTCATTTCCCTTCTAACATCCATCTAGGAGGACCAGGCAGGATGCAGCCCTATATGTAGGAACACACCGACTGGATTAGAAGCTCTCTGGGGGCGGCTACTATGAAGAGTGCTGAGCAAGACCACATCCTCCGGGGCCTGTGGGCGCTGGCACATCACTTGGCAAATACCGGCTGATTGAATGAATGGTGGAAGGAAGAAGGAAAGAAAGAAATCTATGTTGCTTGGCTTGGTCCCCACACCAATATGAGGGGATGAGGATATAGGTGTAGCTTCTCTATAGCTCTCTTGTTCTCTAGAATCCACTCACTTAAGTATGGCCAGACAGATGTCTAAAATATAAATCAGATCCAGCCATTCCCTAACCAAATCCCATCTCTTGATTTATACTTAAATGTCCTTTCAAAGCCACACGTACTTAAAGGTAGGCTTTGGGGACGTGACTCATCATAGGTGTATAGCTGGGTGTGATGTTGGGAGGTGAAGCCTGGGGAGAAGAGGTGGTTCACTGTGGGCGTGGCCTGGAGAGTCTGTATCCCTCCTCTTCCCTTGATCCCTCTCTGCTTCCTCCCTGCCATGCCAGTAGGCATTTCTCCTCTGCCACGTCCCTCTGAAAGCTCTATAAACTGCAAAAATAGACCTTTCCTCCTTTAACTTGTGGGTATCAGGTATTGTGTTTCAGCATCAGAAAGGTAACCAAGACACTGTCTTACTAGATGTAACATTCAAACTCTTTACCTCTATCAGAGAGGAAATATAATTTCTTCTCAATTGTCATAAGCTGGGACAGATTCCTGTAACAAAAGACAAATTAACAAGAGCAAATAAGCATATTATTAACATGTGTACACACAAGAAAACAAAAGCAGTGATTTCGATCTTTGGTTTATATAGCATTTTCATCAAAGAACAGTGAGTTTGGAAGCCTAACAAAGCAAACAAAAAGAACTTTGAGTCTTTATGGGCAGCACCTTGGGGAGAGGCAAACAATGGCAGATAAAGGTTAGTAAAGTTGTCACTTTAATGCCACCCTGTCTTCAGGGGTTAACCCTTGTTCTCCCTGATGTAGAGAGCCAGAGACTCTCCTACATCTGTTTCTCCTTTGAGGCTCAGCTCAGTAATCTGTGCACTGTAGGAAGCACATTGTGGTCTCCACCATCGCCATGTCTTGCCTACCTCTCCATCTTCATCCCACACCTCTCTTCTCAGCTCTCCTGGCCTCACCCCCGCTTAGCCTCCAATGTGCCATTTCTCTGCCAGACTTTCTCCCCTTGGACCTTGGCTATCCTTACTCCTTCCTGTCAGGTCTCAGACCAGTTGCCACTTACTTAGGAGACCTCAGTTAGGCCACCTGTACTAGAGAAGGAGCCCAGAAATATAAACAGCATATTGCCAACGAGTTCCTGTACCCATTCAACATGTAATTAAAAACATATATATATATATATTGCTATGTACATCTATAATTACAACTATATCTATGTCTATATCCGCAAACACACTGGAATATCAGCGTCCTGAGAAAGAGATCTCTTTTGTCTGAATACTCTGTATTGCTCGCCAGTGAATCTCAAGAGCCTATGCTGGCGGCATTTGCATAGAAGACATGCAACAAATATCTACAGAAAGTGGAGTGAGTGAACCCTATTTCTGCATGTGCACTGTATGCCAAGCCCTTAAGGGGTACATTTTCTCTTTCAATCCTATCAATGACTCGAGAGAGAGTACTATCAGAACACCCATTCCTAACTTCTGGAAACTGAGGCACAGAGCAGATAAGACTCTTGCCAGGAACTGTAAAGGGGAAACTTTCATTTAGTTATTTTCCAATTTCGTTCTGTGTCCTACACTGTGTTTGCCTTGATGAGCTTTTCATTATCTTTGGGCAATGGATGGATGGATGAAAGGATGAATGAATAAATGAGTGAAGGAGGGGTTACGTCCCGCTGTAACCCCGCCCCAGCCCTCTCCTTGAGCCCCCCCACCCCCACTCTGCGAGCCCCATCCTCCCCGCGTACCCCAGGCGGCGGAACCCGAGGGCAGCGGCAGCGGTTTCCCGCGAACGAGCGGGGGAGTGTTGCACGAACACACAGGAAGCAG
>NW_022900928.1:95842372-95843427 GCF_012274545.1 Fukomys damarensis | reverse complement strand
GGGAGCCTGGCAGGGCCGGCGCGGGGAGCATCGGTGGTCCCCCACCCCCACCCCCGGGAGCCAGGTGTCCTGGATTCGGGTCCTATCATCGTCCTGACCCTAGAGCCCGCACCCTCTTTCCTCCTTGGGCTTCAGTGTAGTCCTGCCCAAAATGCGGCCAACGCCGTGCGATCCATGGATGGGCGGGTTGGTTCATTCATTCTAGGCGCTTCCCTGGGTTCTGGGGCTGCAGATAGCTACAGCCTGCCATTGAGTTTGCTGCAGAACTCCCCCTCTCCCACGTTTGGCGGGTTGGATACGATTAGCAGAGGGGGGAATATCCGTTCTTTAGGGGGAATACTCGCTTTTTGAAACAGTATGTTTGAACATACAACATGTAGACTTGAGATTAGGGAATGAGAATTCTGGTTACTTAAAGAATACACATTGTTAATGCATTGTATACTGTGATAACAGAAAAATTTACACTCACAATTCCATTACCTATGATCTTCGCAGTTAAATAAAGTAATTAAAGCAGATGGCGTATCTTCATCATCACCAGTAAGTGACAAAGCTCAGACTAGAATCTAGTTCTAGACCCTTGGGCCAGTCCTTTTTTCACCCTAGTTTGCCTGATTGCCACATTATTTTTATAATACACAAATCATTCGTTGGTGACAAAAAAGGGAGTTTCACTGGGTCAGGGATGGTCTCTTAACAGGCTTCCGGACTCCTGGATGGCTCTTTCCAAACTTGACCTCCATACCATTGAATCACAGACCTGTATCTTTTGCTCAGTGTCTCCTAGCTTCAAACTGTGCCATCCAGACATCCCCTGGACATTTCACTTGCATGCCCTCCAAGCATGTTAATCTTAGTGCCTCCTAAACGGCATACAACCTTTCCCCACAAATCTACAATCCAGATCTAAAGGATTGGACCCATTCTCCCAACTAGTTGTCCAAATACAAAACCTAATTTGGTTCTTCCTCTCTCACCTCCTACAGTCAATTGATTAACAAGTGCTGCCAATTTCTCTTTTCTAAAGACCAAAAAAAAAAAAAAAAAAAAAA
>NW_022900928.1:95828547-95842331 GCF_012274545.1 Fukomys damarensis | reverse complement strand
ACAAATTATAGTTAAAAAAAAAAAAAAAAAAAAAAAAAAAAACAAACAAACAAACCTCCAATCTATCCTCTCACCATTTTGCTTGTTCTTCCTACTGTAAGGTACCCAGAAATTATGATAGTAACTTCCTAATGGCTTGGTTTAACTTTGATTTCAGCTTCTACTGTACCAGTCCATTTTTCAGTCAGCTGAAAAGTGATCTTCCTACAGTTCAAGTATGATCAGTCATATCGCTTACCTGTGTCAATCACAAAGTTTTTTTCATTGTCTTCAACACAATATATTCTGAAGTCTTTAGTGTGGGTTCCAGGTCTTTTCTAATTTTTCTCATATCTCTTACCCTCTGTCTTCTCTTGAGAAATCAGTGTTTCTCAAGGTCTGGTATGGTACTGAGCTCCATTACAATTATAGGAATACTTGTTAAAATTGAAGAGGACAGCTCAATTCCAGAACACATGAGCATTTTTGAAAGGTAGTAATGCTGCAAAATAATGTTGGGTTTTTTTTTTAACAAGTTCTGTGCATTTTAACAAGATTTACAGTAAAGATTCAGAACCCCTCTGCTAGACCTGCTCCCATACCTACCCTGAAAACATCCACATCAGACCATTGTCAGGGCTCAAGACATGCTACAACAAAATATAGCACCTTGGCATTTGAGGAAACAGCAGAAGCAGGAGGATAGCTCTCTGAGCTTCTGCTACTCTTCTCCTCTGAAGCAGACTATGAAAGAGTTCTTTGACATTCTGTGTGAGACTCCCATGTGAAAGGTGCCCATCCAGTACATGGAGAAAAGAGATACTCTTGTCCCTGAAGTTGGGAGAACACAGGAGAATCCGAACAAACAGGCTTGGCTGTGTTCCTTTATTATAACCGCTAGAATTTATGCCTTTGTTCAATCATACTTCTGCACAACTATATTCTTTTTACCAAACTTAGCATAAAAATACATAGGTTTTCCTATTTGGGCCTTCATTTTTGAAGGCTCCTGTTGTCAGATAAAATTGGATTAAGGAATTTTGTATGCTTTCTCTCTTTAATCTTCTTTCTCAGCTTTGAACCTAGTGATGGGTAAGCAATCTCTTTTCTCCTACACTATCTGCCTGTGTTTCTCTGAACATAACTTTCTGGCTTTTTGCCTTGGTTAAGCTTGACAAGTTAAACCTGCCTTGGTTAAGCAATTCAGGCTGCTAGAATAAAAACACTATGAACTGGGATAGCTTAAACAACAGAAATTTTGCACAGTTCTGGAAGCTCTTAAGTCTGAAATCAGCGTGCCAGCATTGGGCACCTTGGGGGATCCTCTTCATGGTTTACACTTGGCGATTTGCCTGCGTGCTCACATGGGTGGAGAGGGAGAGAGAAAGAATGAGAATGAACCAGTCTCTCTGGAGTCTCTTATAGGGGCACTTATCCCATTGATAAGGGTGTTGGTCCTAATACCATCTCAGTGCAGATTAGGACTTGAACATATGATTTCAGATGGACTCATTTGGATCATGGCAGATGCATAGCTCCTTCTTCACTTGGTGACTCCTTGGTCTTCAGGACTTGGGACACTTCATGGCTTCATGACCCTTCATGGCCCCCTCAGTCCAGGTTTGTTTGGTGCTTGTGGACAGGGCCTGTGCTCCCCCTTTAACATTCATCCCACTACATCACAGCCATCACTGTGCAGTTGAGTTGTGATTGTGGGTTTAAGCATTGTGAGCACTTAAGGATGGGACTTTCTCTCCTGTGTCCTAGCTCCTGACACAGAGCCTGGTATATAGGTGTTCATCAAAGTCCTCCTGAATGAAAGAGTGGTGTAGGGCTGGGTGGAGAGGAGTTCAACAATTAGATGGGCCTTCGGGACCCTCTTAACCACTCTGGACAGGGTCCGGGATTCATGGGCAGGTGGACTTCCTGGCCCTGGCTTCATTGCTGCTGAATTAAGAATGCTTCTTTCCATGAGAGGATTTTTGATCAGTGTGGGATGAAGGGAGCTGTGAAAGAACTGGACTTCTCAGTGGAAAGAGCTGTTTTCATGATCTTTTTACCTCCTTCTGCATAGTCATTAGTACTTTGGCTTACTGGAGTTTGTGGGAATACCAAAAAAAAAAAAAAAAAAATCCAAAAAAAAAAAAAAAAAAAATCTCAGCAAAAACAAACTTTAATTGCAACATGACTTATACATTGAATATACATAATGTACCAGATTTTACTTGAGGCATGGAATCTAGTAGTGACCAGAACAAAACTCTTGTGGAGTTTACATTTCAGTGGGATAAATTTATTAACAGAATAGCAAATAAGTATCATCAAGCGATAAGAGCCACAAAGAAGACAGTCAGAATAAGCATATATTTTTGAGTGAAATTGTGTTACCTTTCTTATAATGAGTGTCTACCTCATTGTATTTTGTCGTCAATGAGTATAGTAATTAAAAATTTGTTTTATAAGTGGCGTAATGATAGTTTTTTGTGATTTGCCTGTCTTTGATTACTCTGAGCATTTTTATATAGCACTTCTCCACTGAGTTTTGTTTTTATGTTTTCTGCTTACTTTCCTGTTGAGGGCCTGGCGATTTGAGTAAGTCCTTACTGATGTGTTGTTGGGTCCCTTATGTATAAAATGGATGCACATATTTTCTTAGAACGGTGGTATGAGACTGAAAGAAGACAAAAACCAGAGGAAACCTGGAAATTCCCTTTCTCTTTCTGCCCCTCCTTTTTCTTTCTAATACAATATAGAAAAACTAATAGGTAGGTGGGCAGGTGAGAAGGTGATGGTGATGAGCCTAGAAGGGTAAAGATGAGAAGAGACCAAAGCAGAGTTGGAAAGAAGACAATCAAAAAGAAGTAAGAGGGAGGGGAGGAGAGAATAAGAATGAAAGATTGGAAAGAGTAATAGGTGCTACATGATTACCTGGGATAATTATATTTTTCTTTTCTTTTTCTGCCTCTCCCAACCTAGAAAATCTCTAGGAGAAGATGACTGTGTTCTTTAAAACACTTCGAAATCATTGGAAGAAAACGACAGCTGGGCTCTGCCTGCTGACATGGGGAGGCCATTGGCTGTATGGAAAACACTGGTAAATATGGATATCCTCGTTCCCACCTGCACCCCAAACACAGAACAGCCCAAAAGGCCTGAGGTTGAGATTCTTTCCAGCCCTGCTTGTGTCTATAAAACATGTGATGTAAAAAAATGAATTATTCAAACCAAAAACAATACAAAGCAAAAGTGTCTTGTACCTAGTTGCATATCCTTGAAACTCTAGGGAGCTATTAACACTCATTCTTTAATGGAAATAGATTATGATAGCGAGGTTGGAAAGGAAGTTTTTTTTTTCATTTTCTTTAGAGATGAAGAAATTAGGGCCCATCCTGAAGAGAGTAAAGTCCTTTCTCAAGTTCAGAGTGGGTGGGAATTGGAACTCATGTATCTCCCTGGGATTTTCTTTCTTTTGTTCTCTTGATCTGTCATCACTCCAGCTGCTGGGCACTTATTAGTTCTCCATCCTTCATCCCATGTGACTATCTTCATCTATCCCATTAGCCTAGTTTAATTTAAATGAGACAAAGACTCTCAACCCTTTTGTTTGCATAAAGAATTCAGTGCAATCATGGATTTTATTAGCCTTCAGGCATGGAGGGAGAAGAAAATACCAGAGCTGGTCTTCTGGCTTAATATAGTAATAAGATTTAAATAAGCAAAGAAGTGTTTGTACAGAAATCCTAGAAGTATTAAAACAGCCAATCAAATTGCAGTCTTTTTGGATCAAGTGTTTGTCACAACTTAAATATGATGTAGTAATACTGAAATCCAGGTGTCTTTAAAAGATTGGTCTGTTAGACAGAAAACAGAATAGCTATGTTTTGTATTAGAAATCTCGACATTGGAAAGGAGATTCAGACTATTACTTTTGTGAACATTCTCAATTTACCACTGTCAGAAATAACTTTCTAATGCAGTGTGGTGTCTACTTTTTTGCAGCTGTAACAGATTGGAACCTAGCCCCCTTCCTTTCAAAGTATTCTCAAAGCTGAGCATTTGAATTCTGTTAGTTACTGTCCAGAGAAAAGAGCAGACCATTTGTAATAGAAGAAAAGACAAGAGTGGAAGAGATATTTTAATGAGTGGAATATGAGGTGTGTAATGTTTGGCTTCTCTCTTTTCTAACTACATGTGAGGCCCAAAGCAGAGGCTCCTGTACCTCCTGGTAGGAACTCTGAGCGAGACTAGGGGACCTTCCTTCCCACCAGGGATTAATGCTGCTTCCATGACTCGGTAAAGACTCGAGGAACTGCGTCCCCGGTTTAGGATGTGTACAGAGATAAACTATAATAATTTCTTACTCTCTTTCTTGCTTTTAAAGTCTTGAGACTTTAAAAAAAAAGGCCCATTAGGTCTCCAGCAGGAGTGAAGGTCTCATTCTGAATTGGTTCTCAAGCGGTAGTTTGACTACTGGAGTCCTATAGTATTTGTCTTTTTGTGACTGGCTTTTTTCACTTAGCAGAATGCCCATAAGGTTCATCTGTACTATAACATGTGGCACCGTTTCTTTATTTTAAAAGGCTGATTAATTAGTATCCTGTTGGATTTATGTACCACATTTTCTCCATTCCTCTGTCAGGGGACATGACATTGCTTCTGCCCCTTGGCTATTGTGAATCTTGCTGCCTTGAACCTGGGTGTACACATATCTTGAAGTTCCTGCCTTCACTTCTTTTAGATACATGCCTAGAAGTGGGATTGCTGAATCATGTGGTAGTTTTATTTTTAATTTTTTGAGGGACTTCCATACTGTTTTCCATGGCAACTCTGTCATTTTACAAATCCCACCAACGGTGCATAGAGTTCCAATTTCTCCACGTCTTCACAAATAATGTATCTGTTTTGTTTTTTGATAGTAATGCCGTCCTGACGGGTGTGAAATGATAGCTCGTTGCAGTTTTGATTTACGTTTCTCTAATGATTAATGATATTGAGCACTTCTGTGTATACCTGTTGGTCTTTTCAGGACCTTGTGCTTGCAAGGCAGGCTTGGTGCCACTGAGCTAAATCCCCAGCTCTGTTGGTCATTTATGTCTTCTTTGGAGAAACCCCTGTTCAGGTCTTTTGCCTGCTTTTCAGTGGGTTATTTTTTTAAATTGTCGTTGAGTTGTAGGAATTATTTATATATTCTGGGTATTAAACCCTTAGAAGATACATGAATTGTAAATACTTTTTCTCATTTTGTATGTTGTTATTTCAGTTTTTTAATTGTGCCCTTTGGCTGTATAGAAGTTTTAAAATTTGCTGTAGTTCCATTTATCTGATTTTGCTTTTGTTGTCTATGCTTTTAGTACCATGTGCAAGAAATTATTGCCAAATTCAAAGTCATGATGCTTTTCCTATATGTTTTCATCTAGGAATTTTATAGTTTTAGGTCTATGTGTAGGTCATTAGTCCATTTTTCAAGTTAGCTTTTGTGATGTAAGATGAAGGTCCAACTTAATTTTTTTTCCTGTGGCTATCTAGGCTCCCTGACACTGTTGAAAAGCATGCTGTTGCATGGTTTCAGTACTTTAGCCAAAAATCTTCTAATCATGTATGTGAGGATTCTGGTCTCTCTTGTTTTTGTTTCATTGGTCTGGGTATCTGTCCTTATTCCATTACCACATTGTTTTGATTACTATAGCTTTGTATTAAGTCATGAAATTAGGAAGTACGAGACTTCCAGCTTTGTTCTTTTTCTATATTGTTTCAGCTATTTGGAGTTCCTTGAGATAATTCCATTTGAATTTTAGGGGTTTTTCCCCAATTTTTACCATAAGTGCCACTGAGATTTTGATATGTGTTGTGTGATCTGGGCATTTTAACAGAATTAAGCTTTTTAATCCATGAATAGGATGTCTTTCTATTGTTATTTTAGTTTTTATTGTGTTTAAGTTTATTACTAAGTATTTTATTATTTTTGATCCTTTTATAAATGGGCTTATTTTTAAAGTTTTATTTATTTCATTAAGTTTTGTTAGGGTGTCAGGGATTGAACCCAGGGCCTTGTGCACACGAGGCAAACCCTGCTGTTGAACTATACCCCCAGCCCAGGGATTGTTTCCTTAATTTTTTCCTTCTTTTCCAATACCTCAGGACTATGTTGAATAGAAGAGCAAAAGAGACCATTCTCGTCTTGTTCCTGATCTTAGAGGAAAAGCTTTCAGGTTTTACCATAGAGTATAAGGATAGATGTGGGCTTTGTATACATGGCATTTGTTATGTTGAATATTTTCCTTCTGTTGCTTTCCTAAGAAAACAAAAAACTTATATATTCCCAATTTTTTACAGAGTAGAAGCTGCTTTACCCTTTCAACTGGGTTGTAGTTGGGGTGATTCTCCTGGCTCCTCTTTCAAACCAGTACTCTTCCATCGTGTAAAACCTTTCTCCTTTGAGGTACATTATATCTAGGTATCTCATAAGATCTTAAATATCCCAACTTTCTGGAATTGCATCTACATTAGACTTAGCCTGTGGTACCTGGCTTTTCTTTCTAAATATTTTTATCTGTCAGATGCCCAAAGTGTCCCTGTGGATGACCTGTCTGATACTCTGCACCCCCTTTCCTTGACCTTCTCTGCTGCTGGGACTTCCACGGCTACTCTGCCCTTGTTCAATCCCACCGTACCTTCAGCCACCTTGCTATTGGTTGAATGCTAAACCTGATCATCATTTGCCTCTGTTCCTTTTATGAAATATGGAACTTTAGCGTCTTAGTCTCATTACTATCTTGATATACCAATTTTCTCATTCCTTTTTTCCTATTCTTCAGTGTTAAACTTATTTGCCCTTTCATTTTCTTCCCAATCTGTCACACTTCCCTGCTTTTCACTTTTTCCCTGTCCTAGGTTCCTTGAATCATTACCTCATTTATTTCTCAATGTTAGTTTTCTCCTATCTTGCTTGGTACCAGGGATCAAACTCGGGACCTTGCGCTTGAGAGGCAGGTGGCGGCACCACTGAGCTAAATCCTCTGGCCCCTGCTTGGACTTTGTAACCTCCCATTTCCTCCCCTTTTATCACAGCTAAACTTTCTGAATAGGTTCTCTGTACTTCTTGCTTATACCACATACTATTCAGTCTTCTTAAGAATTTTCATGAGATTTATAGCTGCTTTCTAGAGTTGCTGTTATTGCTGCTTATAGCAACTTCAACAGCTTCTACTCCTCCTCTCTTCTCTTCCTCCTCCTTCCTCCTCTTCTTTTTCTTCTTTCTCTTCTTCCTTCTCCTCTTATTCTCCCTCTTCTCCTCTTACTCCTCCTCCTCTGTAATTTTGCCCTTGAGTGTCACAGCATCACAGGACATCATGAGCCATTCTACAAGATCTCCTCCTCTTTTTTTTTTTGAGGTCCTACAGTGTAGCCTAGGCTGACCTTGAACTCACAATCCTTTTGCCTTATTTGCCCAAATGCTTCTTTATTTTTGACTGCTCAACTTGACTTTCCTTAAAACACTTTTTCCTTGCTTTTGACTTTGACTCTTGTTGTTCTTTCTTCCAGCTGTCCCTGGCTCTTCCTTCTCTGTCCACCTCCGCTGTGCTCAGGCATAAGAAGAGCAGTTTCAGGGCTCTGCCCTGGGCCCTGTCACATCTGTCCTCTTCCCGCAAGATCTCACCCACTCCTATCTCTTCAGTCACCAGATCTAAGTGACCAAATCCCAGAATTTATCTCCATAAAGACTTCTTCTGAGTTCCAGAACTGAACTACATTCAGCTGCTTTCTTGTCTATTTGGATGCTTTGCAGATGCCTCAAATTCAGTAGACTATTGTTAAGCCTGTTTCTTCTCAGTAATTGATGCCATCATTTAATTTTCTAATTTTGCAAACTAGAAATGTGCACATCATCCACCATTCCATCTTATCCTCATTCCTCAAATTGACTTTTTGTATCCTAAGTGATTTCGCACCCCCAGCATCTCCTAATGTGTTCAGTTTTTCCATTAGCACCGCCTTCCTTTGTTCTGCTGTCCATCTTGCCAGGGTTGTCCTGTTTTCCTTGTGCTTACTGTTGCCTGTTTCCAATTTGTAAGTTATCCCCAGAGTATTTTCCTGGTTCAGATTGCAATTTACTTTTAGAATCAAGTCCCAAATTCTTACCAGCTATGTGTGAGCTTGGCCTAGTCTGCACACATCTCCAGCCTTGCATGTTGGCATGGACTTCCAAAGTGACCCATTCTTTCTATTTCAGGATCTTTAGAAGGTCTTTTGGAGGTGGACCCCTCCTGACACCCTCACTTGTTTGCCAGGCAGCTACCATTTCTAGGTTTCTAGGTTGCAGATGTTATTTCTTTAGTCAGGCCTTACCTGTCCCCTCCATTCTGGGTAAGGAAGATTGTCGAACATTTTTCTCATAGTGCTATGATCTCCTATGTAATATCCATTGCTATTGTAATGTTTAGTTCGGTTTGTTTCTTTGCTTGTGAGAGTCTAAGACAGAAGCCCTGTTAGGCCTGCTCAGTGTTGTTCAGAAAGTGTCCTTCAGTTTCAGTTTAAATTCTGCACACTTTGTAGATGATCACAACCCTACTGTTATCTTCAGGTATGATACAGATTATGAGGCCATCATGTTTTTCTCACCCAGACAGATCTTGCTTCTCTTGATATTCTGCATAAATAGAAAAAAAAACCCTTTTGCAGCAGATCTGGGAAATTTTTATATTTTAATTTACTTGTATCTGTTCTTTTCATATTGCTGCCCTTAATTTATCTTTTGACACCAGATATTTGAAGGCTTTATTTCATTTTTCATGGTATTTACAAATTTTCTTCTCTACTAGGAATGCCTCACTTCTTTTGTCCCTTTTCTCCCAAGTTTTAAAGAAAAAGTCTATGATTTTTCTCCCCCACTGCATAATTTCCCCACAGCAGGCTGCAGCAGTTGACAGGAGTGGCAAGGACTGCTCTCAGCTTGGTAAGAGCAATTGAAAAGGAGAAAATAACCCTATTTGTTGAAAGTAAAGAATTTAAGTATTGCTCATTCCTCTTCAACTACTCTTACTGAGCTTTCTGGGTTCCCTAGGGAAGCTTATGTTCCAGGTTCCTCAGTTCATCATGCCAGCAGTTTACCTGCAATAACTTTGCACTGATTTCTGGCCCTTTTAGTGGCAAAGTGTCTGCTAATAAAAAATAGTGCAAGAAAGGAGGCGGTATAGAATAAAAATTGACTCTAGAATCAGACCAAGGTGACACTTGCTAACAGAATGAATGACCTTTGACTCTGAACCTTTGGTTCCTCATAGGATGGAGATAATAGCAGTATCTTCTTGGGTCATTAAAGCATTGAATAGCATAATTGGAAAGCTCTTAGCTTAGGATTTTTTCCATACAAAAGTTCCTTAAATGCTGGGTGGGAATAAGTTTGACATAATAAATACTCAGTACTCTGGGAATTAACATGAAGTGCTGTTAGTGACTGACAGGGAGTGATTGAGAGACAGAATGAAGACCTGCCAAGTGATCTAATGAGATGTGAGCCTTTTGTCTGTTTCACCACCCATGTGTAACAAGACAGCTGGACAGTTCTAGGTTGTTTGTTTGTTTTGGGGGATGAAACTTGGGAACTTGTGCTTGTGAGGCAGGCAGCAGCACCACTGAGCTAAATCCCCAGCCCTGGACAGTTCTAGCTTTAAGATAGACAACACATGACCATAGAAGAAGCAGGACATAAGCACTTGTGACCAGCAAGCCATGTCCAAGCCTTGTCCTGTGGTCACGGGGCCCTTGTCCTTGCCCATTCTGGCTCTGCTCTGTCTCCCTGTGGTTGTGATTGGTAAACCTTGGCTCCACTTCTCAACCAACCCCCTTGGCTCCTGCTTCGTTCTGGCTGTCGGCCCTCAGCTAATTCCTTTGGCTCAGTGCTTCTGGCACCAGTTCTGCCACCTACCTTGGCTTGTGACCCAGGATTCCCTCTCATTTATTTCACTGGAGGATCTGGCCCCTTAGTGGTGAACCTATGGCATGGGTGCCACAGCAGGCTGTTTGTGTCATTGAAAGCTCTAAAACGTTTGCCATCCCTGCCTCCTGAGTTAGCCAGAATTCCAGGTAGCCTCTTTCTCCAGAGTTTTAAATGTCACAAATCACTTGATATTAGCTTTTAAGGAAAATATAACCATGGTCCTGAGCCCTATGTTTGTAAATTTTTATTAATATTAGAATTATTTCTAACATAGGAACATGAATCATGATGACTCTATATTGGCTTTTCTAAGCATTAATTTGAGCTAACTTTCAAATTCTGTAGTTGAAAGCAGTTCTTTAGAAGAGGTAAAAATAAATGGTTATGAGAGGTAAAAATAAATGGTAAAAGAGGGATGTGTTCAGTGTCATTCATTTTTACAGAGAATTTAGTAATAATAGCTGCCACTTAATCAGTGATTGCCATATGCCCAACATGATTCTGAGCACTTTGCATTTATGAACTTATTTTATCTAATAACTACAAGATGGTTATTAATCTCATACTAGCATGAGATTGATACTCCTACATCAATGATGAAGATGCAGAGGAGCAGAGACAGGCAGATGAGGTGATTTGCCCAAGGTCACATAGCTGATAATGTTGAGCCACGATCACAATCAGGTAGTGTTGATCCTGACCTCTCAAAATGACTCAGATGGTTACTGTAAGTGCCACGAGAGACCTGAAGAACTGTAATCTGAGATGGTTTTATGCCAGAAAGCCTGTGTGGCACAAGAGGGATTGTTGCAATGTGATGCTTCTGAGTCTTGGCTTCTGAGTCAGTTGGGTATAGGGTTCAGTCTTGCCTTCACCGCTTTCTGGATGTGTGACTTTAGGCAAGTTATTTAAGCTTGCTAAACATCATTTTTATTCACTGTCACAACATTATTGTGACACTTAGTCACAGCTCCTAGCACATAATGAAAGTAGAACCTTTTTTTTGTGATAGATGCATAAGGCAATATTTACTGTGTCCTTTTTGAAGGATATAAAATAAATGTCTGCATGCCTAAGAAAAAAGGATTTATTAAAAAAATTACTATGGTAATTTTAACCATACAGAAATTAGAATAGTTTAATGAGTTCCTATGTAATACCACCCAGCTAAAACAATATGACCATTTCACTTGTTAAATAAATTAGTAACAGATTGCTGATTCTGACTGGGCACCTGCACTGGGCTCAACAGCCCAAACCAATATAGAGCTGAATCACGGAAACTGAGCTAGGGTTGATTGCAGAAGGTGCTATGGCCAGTTAACTAAGCTATAAACAATCAACTGAGCTGATCCATTCGGGTAGGGGGGCACCTAAAGCTGTGGTGGATTAAGCTGTTTTGTTTGACTCATGCCTTGTCTTGGCAAGTGCTGGTTGAAGTTCTCAGAACTCTGGTTGTTGTATTTATGAATCATTTTTGTTTTGCTTCACTGAGACAAAGTACTAAATTGGTCTAAGAAATTTTCCTTTTAACACAGTTATCTCATATCATCTAAGTCTTCTGCTTTTTTCTTTTTCTGGAGCATTCAAAAGCAAATCTGACATATCATTTTAACCATAAGTACTTTGGTACCTTATTTCCAATAAGTAAGACAATAAAAAAATCAGAATGCCATTTTCATGGACTTAAGAAAATTATGAATAGTTCTTTTCTTTCACCTTATAGTCTGGGTTCATATTTCTCTTGTCCTCAATTGTCTGTTTTACAGTGAATTTTGTTCAAATCAATATGAAAATAAGTTTTGTACATTGTATTTATGCCTGCTGCTGAAGTCTTATAAATGATTGCTCCCCTCCTTTTCATAGTATTTGTTTAAAAGCCAGGTCTACCTTTGCTGTAGAATTTTCCCCTAGATTTGGCAGATAGCTTCTATATAGTGTTCGCTGTACCAGAACCACACTGGAGTCTGGGGCACAAAAAAAACAGCGATGTTAATCCTAACTTTACTTAAAATATTGATATGTAGTATATTCATTACAAGGTTTTTGCATTCCCTTTTATTTTGGAGCCATTAAAGTCTTCATTTGCGATATTACATTTTGTTGTTGTTTGTTTTAGACCTACAGTAGTACCCTGATGGTTTGCACCCAAGCTGGTGCCTCACTTCCTGCTTCCAGCCCCAGCCATGCCGTTTAATTTGTTCATGGATCCCTCCTGAGTCTGATCAACTGAGGATTAGATACAGAATGTAGAGCTTTGCTACTAACAGTGTGGGCCAGGATTCTGCAATATTAGCATCTCCTGGGGGGTTCTTAGAAATACAGGATCTCAGGGACTGACCTGAAACTGCTACTCTGAATCTGCATTTTACCAAACCCCAATTGACTTCTCTATACATGATAATTTGAGACGTGCTAATTGGAGAGTCATTAGCTTCCGGTGTAACTCATTTGGCATAATGCTCACATAAGTGCAGTGGATTTCTTTAGTTATCACTTCAGCATGCACGTAGTATCTGGGTGTCCTACTGTTGGCAATATTAAGATTGATTAGTGGATTCAGATGTGAGCAGCTGAGCCACCCACAAGGAAGTTAAGAAGGATCACTTCTGAGAGCTCAGTAAGGCAGAATGATGAAGAGGAGGCTCTGGAGGCAGAAGGTTCAGATTAAATCTCAGCTTTACAGTTACCAGTAGTGCTGCCCTGGCTAAGTTACTTAACCTCTCTGTCCTTGGATTCTCTTTTTGTAAACTTGGAGATAGCAGTAACACCCATCTCTTTGGGTTGTAATACAGAATTTTTTAGAACAGCGCCTGGCACAAAGAATGTGCTCAGTCGTAAGTAGCACATGTTTTCTTTTCTTGGCTTTTCTCTCTTCTTCAGGGAAAGCATCATAACTAGGATGTCATCTGAGTTCAGCCTTGCAGTGTGAGTGGCGGTGTTATAGGCAGCCTTGTAATCACAGGAGCGGAGATGGGAAGTGGAAGTGCATGGTGTTTGTGGAGCTTGGTAAAGAATGACTTGACTGTAGAGTTGCATGTTGTTTTCAGTAGGAGGGAGGAAGCAAGATGATGGAAGCCTTTCATTATAGGACGTCTGTAGTTTTAGGGAACAGTGAGGATTTTAAGGGGAGGATAATGTCATGAATTATGTGGCACTTGTGGGTCAGTCCAGTACCCTGTGCAGAGTCTGTCTGAGGGAGAAAAGCCTGAAGGCTGTGAAGCCATTTTGATTTACATTAAAGGCAATAAGGGCCTGAACTAGGTTGGAGGTATTGGGAAGGGGACAGTGGCGAATGTGGGATGGTGGGAGGTTGACTAGTAACTGAGCAGGGGCATTGCAGGCAGGTGGGCGTCTGTGTGATTTGGGTTTTGCTGCTTATCAGCTATACCTTGTCCAGTTACTCTACCAGCATAGCCTCTGATCCTTAATTCTTTATCATTACTACTGTATGCCTAAAATGTACCAATAAACTCAATTGAAAAAATTCTTTATCATTGCAACAGGGATAATTGCGTCTTTTCTTTTCTTCTGGTACTAGGGATTAAACTCAGAGCTTTCACACTGAGGTACATCTCCAGCCCTTTTATATGTTTTATTTTGAGACAGATTTTTGCTGAGTCTCTAAATTGCCCAGGCTTGGCTTGAACTTGTGATCCTCCTGCCTCAGTGGCCCAGAGTTTGGGATCACACCTGTGCTATCACGCCTGGCAGGATAATTATATCTTTTTAACAGATTAGTGGTAACAGTTGTATGAGGGGATATGTGTCAAGTGCCTGGCCTTGTGCCTGGCTTAGGCCTCCAAGAATACAGCTGTTATTTTTACTAGATGATTGGCTGGGTGTTTGGTTAAGAGAAGAATGTAGG
>NW_022900928.1:95822735-95828511 GCF_012274545.1 Fukomys damarensis | reverse complement strand
TTTTTTTTTTTTTTTTTTTTTTTTGCTTTAAGACTAGGATAAATAACGATACAGAAAGAGAAGTGGCTGGAGGAGGAGAAGATACTATATTCTGTTTTAGATATGCTGAGTTGGAGACCCTGACAGGAGATCCAGGGGGGAATATGTTGGATGCCAGGGTAAATTATGCATGAACTTTACTTGGCTAGACTCATATTTTTCTTTTGGTGCAGATTATGGTCTCAGGAATGTCTTGTACTTCATTCTTTGGTAGCTGTGGGGTTTCTGACAGAGGTGTGTTACCTTGATGTCCATTCCAATCACCTCTGACTGCCTTCAGTGGTTTGGGGCCCAGTGAGTTGGGGATTTATCCCCTGCGTGGCTTTTCCTCACTTCAGATTTTGTTGACATTTTGAGAAAGCAGTTTGTTTTGCTTTTTAGCCCTTTCAAAGTTCATCTTTTTTTTTTCTCTGTACACAAGCTGCTGCTGAAATCGGGGTATTAATGGGTGCTATTTAAAGAAGCTCATTTATGGGCAATTAAACAACATGTCTGTCAGCATAGATAGGGAGAGAAATTTTTTTTTAAGTACAATGAAGTTTAATCCCTTTTCCTTTCAACTCACTTGTTAGATTATATAGAAAACACATTGATTTTTCAAAAAAATCTGTATTGTTTGCTTTTCATTTGTCTGGTTTTTTCCTCATTGAGTTTATTGTATAGACCCTACAGCTGTGGGCTGGGTTGGGGAAGGGGCTGTCAGCGCAGGAGGAATTACTTAGAGCTGCCAGTTACCTGTCCCGGCCTTCCCAGATGCTCTGTGGCTCTGGCAGAGGTGACAGGAGAGGTGTTCTTTCCTGAGAACTGGGCACTAGAGTGTCTTGGGCAGGGACACTTGGGCTGGCAGCCCTGGCCTCAACAGCAGCTTAAATTTGCCACTTCAGGCAGGAGACCAGGGGAGGCAGGTGCTTCTCCCAGCAGTACTCAGAGCAGCTTGGTACAGGCTGGTTTGTAGCATACTTGTTTGTGTACTTGCTTGCCACAGAGTGTTCCAATTGAATTAAAGAATTCTGGGGTTAGTTAAAAAAAAAATAGTATAAGTATACAGTACAGTTACATTCATCATTGGGATCATGTACCTTTACATGACAGATCTTGGTTCTCATTTTTTCCCCCATTCCCCTCCCCTCCCTTCACCCCCTCCCTCCTTTTACCCCCTCCCTCCCTTATTTACAAAGATCTCATGTGTCATTTGAGGGGAAGCCGAGGGAAAGGCTGGAGATACGCTGAAGTATACTTATTTTGTTGACTTCACATAATTTTTAGGTTTTTATATCAGTAGTTTAGCTGTTCCAAGCACTGCACAGAGAGTAATCAGCTGATGCTAAAACTAGCCACTCTCTAGATAGTAGCCAACATCTCAAATATTGCAGAACAGCAAAATACTGACAATAGTAGCTCCTTTTGTGTTTGCAGGTCAGAAGTTGGCCAAACTGTCATGTATCCTGGTGCCGAAAGAGAATACCAACCATTTCACGTAGGCTGTTTATAGAGAACTGTTAGACGGGAAGGGTATAGGAAATTAGATGAGAAAGATCTAGGAAAAGACTCTCATCCTACGCTGTTTTCTGGAATAGCTTCATAATCTCTAATGCTTTCTGTTATCTTTATAAATAGAATTTGAGTACCTTGTATATAACAGACTCAGTGAGTATTTGCTTATAATTGCATATGCAAATGTATACTGGTCAGTGGAACAGAAGAAAATTGTTTCGTTTGCCTAGTAAAGTTAATGTTACACAGAATGTGCAAGAAAACTACCTGGCATAGAATGTTTAAATGTGACTATTAGGTGGACATGAATGGATGGCAAAAGGGGCAGGAAGTCGGAGACATGAATGAAATCATGAAAAATATGAGAACTTTTGAAAATTAGGAATAGAAAGCATTGAAAAAGTGGGTTGTGGTAGCAGCTCTGAGAAAGCCCTTTGGTAGCAGCCAAAGCCTTGCCTATTAGTAATTCAGTATAGATCTCAGCATAAAACTTAGCTGCCAAGACTCAGAACTTTTTCCCATGGTCTACAGATGAGGTAGGAAGAGAAGTTGATACATGTGGGAAATTGAGGCTCCAATAGGAGAATGAAACCATAATTTCATGTTCTAGGAGGAGAAAAAGACAGCTCAGGAGATCATGGCTTCTCTGCCTCTATTTCTCTTGCTCAATAGGATGAGGAGATAAACTGCAGAACCGTCCCTCTGGTAATGAAAAGTTCTACAGAGCAGGCCAAGCTGATTAACATGCTTGTGAGAGAACCCTCCAGGGGTGCCTTCTCATTAAGTAATTTCCTATCCTGCATTGGAGGGGGAGCAAATCGTGTGGAGAAAAACCTAAGAAATTAGAAAGTACTTGAAGTATTCACAAGTAATGGCCTGTTGCACATTAGTGTAGATCGAAGTGGTTGAGATCTAATAATAAGATTGGGAAAAGATTGTTTTTGGGTTTCTTATTTCAGTGTGAGAAAGAATAGGCACCAAAATAGAGCCTCATTGCTGCCAATAGATATGGTCAGAGTTGAGGCCTTCCTGGCAAGGGCAGAGGTTGAGCCTGGCTGGTAAGTGTTGTTGAATTAATAGAGTGGGCATACATGTTTGTTGTGCTTTTTCCTAAGCCCATGGGCTGGAAAGAAAAAGTGTTTTAATCACTGTAGTGCTGAAGCATGAATTAGATGGCCATCAGTAGTGGCATTTTCCTGTGAATATGATGAGACAGTGGACCCTGCATTTATTGGTTGCCCACTCTTGTCCTTTGGGAATGTCTATAGAGAACAGAATGGAGGCAGAGTATGGAGGAAAGCAATGGCACGCGTAGAATCTGGATACCTAAATTCTAGTGCTAAGCCTTTTAGTAGCATCTGGCAGGGGGCAAATCCCAGGCTGGAAGTTTCCTCAGACTAGATCAGTTATTTTTTAAGAGCTCGAAGGAGAGGAAAACAATCCTGCTTAATGAATACTAGAATCACTTGGGGCCTGGAGATGTGAGGTGGGAATGTGTGGGCTCTGTGTGTGTTTTTGTCCAAATGAGGGTCAGTGCTGTAGTGAATGTTTTTTGCTAATAAGGTGTCGTATCATTTGACTGAAATGTGAAGAGTTGAAAAGCACTGAATCAGATGCTAAGGACTCTTCCGATCTTAAAAAATTTAGGCTTTTAGGAAATGGAGCTTAGGCCTGGATGGATGCCTTTAATGAAGCCATTGTATTTACCTGGCTGCTGTATAGCTTATGTACTTTGATAAAGGAATAAAGATAGTGAAAACAAGAATTTTAAACCTGAAAATTGTGTAAATATTTAGGAATTCATCACTTAACAGTGGCAAATTCTGGGGAAAATCATAGAACTTGTGTATTAAATGCAGTAAAATATTTTGGCAGAGTCTTCTTGGGAGAATTGCCTTGAGACATGAGTTACTGCAATCCTGTTTGTGTTGGTTTAATCCTTGTTCCTTGGGGTAGCTGTTTTATTTAGCGCTGAGTTATTCATTTCTCCTATGAACTTGATTTTCTCCTTTCTTATTACCTTGTCTGCCTGCCTACTCCAATTGCCCGCCCTCGCTCCTCTCCTATTTTAGTGAATACATTCTTGGGAAAATGCTCTTGGCATGCCTTATATTATTATGAAAAATATTGTCCTTTGCTGGGCGTGGTGGCACACACCTGTAATCCCAGCACTCGGGAGGCTGAGGCAGCAGGATTGCTGTGAGTTTGAGACCAGCCTGAGCTACATAGTGAGACCCTATCTCAAAAAACCAAAATTAAAAAAAAAAATCCTTTGTCAAATATGTTAATAACTAAAATACAGACAGAGGTACCATTTGAGGTCAAAACTGGTGAACACAAATTTGGTATAACTAGTTCGGGAAGCAGTGCCATACATTTGATGGTAAACGTTCAAGGTAGAATTTAACTTTTTTTGCTGAACTTTTCACTGTCTGCAGCTTTTTCTCTTTTATGCACCCTAAGAGGCACTAAAATGAAGACAGTCATCACTTAATAAATGGTTATCAGTAGAGTCTCTTCTTGCCCCTTTATGCTTTTATGGCTTTATTAAACTTTTTTTTATCACCTTGTGCTTGAGTGAGGTGAGAAGATATAAATTTCTTTGGTAGCAGGTATCCCCTCCAAAGGAGGCTCTGAGTAAAAGAGATAGCATCTTTGGTTAAATGGAAAGACTGGAGCTGAGGTCCCTAAAATCCTTCTAAAAATCACTAATGCTTTCATTATTCTCTTGGTATTCTAACCTGTCATACTACCTATTTCTCCATTTTTTAGGAAGGGAAGACCAAGCATTCTTCTTAGCAGGCTGCATTTCCTCCAGCTAGATGCACTGTCTTCCTGTTAAGGTGGTAATAGAAGCTTGCTGAAGTAGTCATTACCTTTTTGGATGGGGAGTCAGGCCATGGAGAGGGGGGTCACGATGGATGTATAGTTTTAAAATGCTCACCCCCTCTGCACTCACCTTTCTTATAAGATTCGTTTTTCACTTTGGTTCCATTTCCCTTCCATCCCTTGTTGCTCCATGGAAAATCAGTGGACACAGCCATTGGCAATGTAATGATTCATTATTCTAGGGAAGCTAGGATAAGTTGAAGTGGTTGTTATAAACATCCAAAGTTGAAATCTGTTTTGTGCAAAGCAAAAATGGTGTTTGCATGCACCAAGGGAAATGCAGTGGTAGAAATTGCTGTACAATTTTGCCTGTAGACTGTAGTGGGAAATATCCTTTTTGGGAAATAGGATGGATCGATGTGATTTTTCTCTCCATGTAAAGTTGTTATTGAAATAACAACTTATCTTATTTTGCAGTCCTAAAGTAATAAATAAAACATTTATGGCTTAGAATAAATTGAGAGCATCCCATTACCTGTAGTAACAGGCACGTTCATATTCTTTTAAATCCTCAGGCAGTGACATCAACAGATTTTTTTCATTTTCTAATACAGAGGCTTCTAATTTCTTTCTGTCAAAGAACTTTCATTTCAGTGTTGAGCAGATCTTCAGAGACCCTTTCTGATATGACTACATTTTGTAACACTTCTTGTAAATTGTGTTTAACCTCAGCTCACAGAGACAGCTTGGTATAGTGGGAAGAATGTGGGCTTAGACTTTATACACAGTTACTCTGCTTGATATGTTTGGTACTAATCTGTGATTCATGTTCTTGACCCATTAGCAATCTGTAATTTTCTGATGAGCAGACTCAGTTCTTTGTCCCTGGCATGATTGTAGTGCTTGCTAAGGAACTCCTCACTTAGCCATTTCTGAGGTTACTGGTTCCTACATTCTCTGCATGCCCACATGTATACACAGGCCCTCCTGGAGCTTCTTGCTCTGTGAAATTCCTAGGACAGTGCTGGGTTTTTCATCCTGTTCTATGCCATTGTGACTCTTGGTCTTGTAGCTGGGACTCACATTGGAGAACCATTCCCATTGACCTGTTCAAGAATGCAGATTCTCCTGTACGCAGTAACCTTCGGTTTTTCCTCTAGGACAGTCTGCCTGTTGGAACACAGTGAGCCAATCTTTTCTATTCAAATATTTACCATTTATTTATTAACAAGTATTTACTGAGTCCACTGTATAGGAGTCTGTGCTGTGGGCTGTGAAAGATAAAATGGTGAATTATCCATGATTTCATGAACTGTATAATCCAGAAGGAAGAGAAGACAAGCAGTTTGTATTAGTAAGGCTGAGGGCACTGGTCCTATGGTATTTGGCCTGTCTCCCCAACCCCCCTACCCCG
>NW_022900928.1:95792482-95822585 GCF_012274545.1 Fukomys damarensis | reverse complement strand
TTGGTAAGGGTGTCAAACTTGGGACCTTGCACTTGGGAGGCAGGTGGTGGAACCACTGAGCTAAACCTAACCCCTTTTTCAAAGGGAGGAATAAAGTGATCAAATGGTCCTGGAGGTATAAACTCTGTAGTGTCTTAGGAACAGCAAAACATGCAGTTTGCCAAGTACAGAAGCAACATTAAGGAGAACGATGGGAAGATAAGGAAAACTTAACCATTTTCCTCAATTATCGCCACATTTTTTCTTTGAGTTTCAAATGAAGCGCAGGGTTGGCTTACCTGAGGTTCGCTTGGTTTTCTCTGGGAACTGTCTCAATTCTCAGGAGTATCCTTTCCTGTTTCTTCTGTTTCAGTCCACCTCATATAGATGGTTATGAATTCCCATCCCTTGTATTACCATTTAGCCAAAACTGCTACCTAGAATTCCAGACTTAGAATTTTCTAATTGTCCCTTACCTCTATGTGGCCTCTCACTACTATCTCAGATTGATAGAGCAGACACTAATTCAGTCTTCTCCACCATCTCTGGACTTTATTCCATCTCTGTGATTAGTACTACCTCCCACCAGACTTCTCAGTGTAGAATGTGGACACCACCCTTTACTCCTCACTTTCCTTTGATTCCTGTGAACCTTCTTGCGAGTTTACCTCCTGAATATCTGCTGATTCTGCCCTCTTCTCTCTGGCCCTCTGCCACAACCCTAGTTCTAGTCATCATTGAGCTGAGTTAAGCTCCTCACATTTGGTCTTACCTCTAACTAAAGCCTCCTCCTTGCTGCACTCTGAACGATCCCTTTAAAATGTAAATCTCATCCTACCAAGCTTCTTTAAACTCTCCACTGGATCCTTTACTGCCCTTAGGATAAAATCCAAATTCCTTAAATTGTTTGAAAGGCCCTAGGGTGCTGGCCATTAACTGACTCCTAACCTACCTCTCTTGCTGCTCCTCAGAGGCTTGCTGTCTCCAGCTGTCCTGAACTGCTTTACTTTCTAAATCGGTCAAGCTTTGGCGCTTGAAGTTTTAACATGGGCCCCACCCCTGGATTCTACTTTGCTTCTGCCTGTCTACCGCTCTCAATAAGTAGGGCCCTTATAGGCAACAGTAAGTCAGGTTGACACACAAAGTTGCTAGTTGAATTCTTTGTTTTCTTCTAAACTATACACTTAATTCCAGCAGGGAATGTTGCACTTATCTACCATCATATCTCAGATTCCTAGACTGTCATATTATTTATCAAGAAACACATCCTTTACTATGCCACAGCATTTACCACTTGATAGCGTGCTTCTTCCAGGCAGCACCGAGTTCTGTTGATCAGCCAGACCCAGCACTTTGTGTTGCATTTTTCACCAGCTACTTTTGGGAGATTTATGTCTGTACTTACAAACATATAGGAATATAAGTTGTAGACGATATATTAGATGAGACTGGGAGCAACATGATTAATTTAGTAAATGTGCTGTAAAGTGTACATATGCATGAATATTTGTTTATGTGATACCATGTGCAGTAGAAGAAAAATCTGTAAGGCATTTGCTTAGGGTAAGGTTGGTTTAAATTCCAGCTCTCCACTTTGTAACACTGAGGTCTTGGGCAGATGACCCCCCAACACTCCTCGCCTCAGCTTCCTCATCTGCAAAATAAGAATATTTGATGTTACATAATAACTGCTGATTTGCAAGGTTGTAACAGAATGAGCATTTTTGAAAACAATTGCCCTCCTCTCTGGCCCCTGGTATTTGCTTTCTAACTTTTAAATTATTTTTCTCCTCTTCTAATAATGTTGCTATAGCTGGAACAATTTTGGAATTTCTTTCAGAAATCAGTCCTACCAGTGTGTCTGTGGGTTCCTTCTGCATCCATGGATTGAACCAAGTGCAGATAAAAAAATTCAGGAAAAAAAGTGTGTAGGTGCTGAACATGTATAGGTTGTTTTTCTTGCCATTATTCCCTAAATAATACTGAATAACGACTATTTACATAGCATTTACCTTGTTTTAAGTATTGTATTGATTTTGATATTGGTGTTTTCTGAAACCAGTCCCTCTTGGATACTAAGAGACTACTGTATTTCAATGGGAGAAATCTTTTCTCTTTAGGAATGTATTTGATTTTTTAAAAACAGTCTGGTTCAGAGAATAAGATCAAGATGGTTAAACCATCTGGATAGATATTCAGATTAAGTGTGATTGTAATGGGATTTTATTTTGTAGTGTTTAAGCTGGTGCATATTCTGACTTTCTCATAGGTGCCATTAAGAGCATATTCTACTTGGCACATTAAATTCAGGGAATTAACTATCACAAAATCTTGATTTTTTTTTTTTGAAGAGCACTCTGATAAATCAAGCAGTATTAAAAAGCTCAAAAGATCTGAGTTCTTTAATATACTTAATCACAAGTTAACCATCAAAATTTTACTTCTAGTAACAATTTAGGGGGAAGGATGATCCAAGGAGCCCAGCATATTCTCGTACACATTTGAGGCTGTTCTGTTTACAGCTAGGAGCATGGGAATCTGTGTGGCTGAAGCACAGCGAGGATGATGTTCTCTGTACATGACAGAGGAGCCAGCCCTGTCTTTAGAGTTCTGTCCTTCATTATGGGAAAGGAACCTGGAAGGAAGAAGTGGAGATGAGTGGAGAGAGGTTTACAGCTTTTACAGAGGCCTGAAGCACCTGTGCAGAAGGATCCACAGGATGAGTTCATAGATGACATTGGAGGCACAAGGAAGTTGGCCTACTAGAAAAAGCATTTAAAGCAAGTGATTGGGGGAGCAGAAGGGTGAGAGGCTGGAAGCCAACACTTCAGGATTGTGTGGAAGCTGGACAGGAGTCTGTGCAGTTGTAGGGAGATTAGTGACTATACACAGTCCGGGGTAATACCTAGTGACCATACTATGACAAGCCTAGTGTTACTTTGATATCCAGAGGTTACTGTGATTCCAGTATTTTACCCCTTTGTTTCATAGAAGGTCATAAATGTGAAGTATCAAGGATTATGGACATGTTAATTACTTATAAATATGGCACTATTTTATATCTTGAAGTGAGTAGTTGTTGCCAATGTTGAAATGATTCACTGGGAGCAGTGCAGGGGGAAGAGCAAAGCTGTAGTATTTGTGGGTCTTGGATGGGGAGGGAAATGGTGACACAACCCTTCTGCAGAGGGCAGAGTTATGCAAGCAGATAGGGGCTGCCAGTGGGCCAGGCTTCATAAGAGATTGGTCCACTTGAACTCCTTTTTTATCAAAGAGGAGCTTCAGAGGTACTGGTGCCATTAATAATTGCAGTAGGACATTGTTCTTGGGTAACTGACATCCGTTTGGATCTTGTTCTTCTCCAGGCAGACTGCTTGGTGACATTAGGGGTAGTTCTGTAGCATGGCCGTGGAAGAAAAGTCATCAAGCAGCTGTTGACTGCAACAATGGCAAAAAGCCATAATTTTTTTTTATCTCATTCAACCTCAATATTAGAATAGGATTTGAAATTATTCTGAAAATGCAGAATTCAAGGTCTTCACCCCTTTGCCTGCTTTCAAATTCTTTCCTGCAAATTGGCTTTTGGTCATCTCTTCTGGGTATTAGCTTTCTTAAGTGGTGTTAACCAAGTTGAAGTTACTATCTTAGGGATGCCATCTGTGTACATGAGCACAGACTTGTGTGTAAGGAAGATTCTTGGGCCCTGAATAGTCAGAGCCATTTGAAGTGCTCTTATGACACAGGTTAGAGACCTTTTACATTAAATAGAGCATCATACTCTGAGAAAATGCTTTCATTTTTGGAAGCCAAAACTTTACCTCGTGACAAAATTTTCTATTTATGATATAACCGAGTATCTGGCAGTGATATAAAAAAATAAGAGATTTAGATAAGTAACAGAAGCAACTAAACATCAAATTTATTTTTGGCAAATGACCTGAGTAATTTCCTTTGGATAAGAAAAATTCACAATATGTTTGCTAGTTTTCTATTATTTCCTGATAGATTGTCACAAGCTTAGTGGTTTAATACACCACACATTTAATATCTTATGTATAGACGGGCAGTCCACCACAGGTTTCTCAGGGCTAAACTCGGTGTCAGCAAGAGCTGCCGTCCTGGGGGCTCTGCATGAGAAATCACTTTCTGGCCCTTGGAACTTCTAGAGCCTGCCACTCTTTGGCTGATGGCCTCTTCTGTCTTCAAAGCCAGAAACTGACCATCCTTCCAGAGTCCCATCCACCTCTGAGCACAGCTGGGAAAGCTGCTCTGCTTTAAGGCCCTGGTGGAAAGAGTGGGCCCATCCAGATAATTCAGGATAACCTCTCAATCTCAGTCATAAATTTTAATCACATCATCTTTAATAACCTCTTTGCCATGTATGGTAACATAGCCTCGAGTTCTGGGGTGTAGGTTATGGACACTTTTTTGGGAAAGGGCATCCTGTATATGCTAATATAGAAATACTTAACATTTGATTCAGCAAGTGTATTTTTCAAATGTGCTCATGATTTAAACTTCCACTTTTATTTATAGGGAAGAGATGTATAAAAAGCAAAAACTCCACACATTTTGTATGGGTCTTTAATCTCCTACGAAAGCTAATGCTCTCTCTTGTTTGCTTTGATTAGTGATAACCTTCTAAGGAGAGCGGCCTGTCAAGAAGCTCAGGTAATGCATTTTCTGTGATAAAATTAAAACCCGCCTTACTTCGAAGGTGCAGGAAACCCCTCCCACTCCAGGGATGCACACAGTGTGTTGCAGCAGCCCAGTGTGCTCTTTTTCCTACTATGGGGGGTGGGATGAATGGGGCTGAAAGCCAACTCCGAGTAGCAGGGGAGGAAGTTAAGCGTCTGGCAAGAGCAGTTCTAACCCATCCCTTTAGACTTGTTTACTTTTGAATCTCTCAGAAGCACACATAACTGGACTAGCTGAAGCTCTGGGAATTTGCTCTTGTTTGCATTTATCCTTGAAGGCCTGGCTAAACCCTGACTCATCTCTGATCGGAATAACCCCCAAGGATATCAGTTCAGAGCAGGTGTTATTACTCAGAGTTGAATCTCCTTAAAATTGTTGATTCATACTTAAAAAGCCCCTTTCTTTAGCGCAGCTGATTCATTCCGTATGCACTGTTATCCCAATTTCATGACACTTCACATTGACATTTGCTTACCTGGTTGTAATTATAGTTGAATTATAAATCCTTTCAATTTGAAGAACATTCCTCATGCTGCTTGTATACTATACCTTGCAGATGAATTTATGTGACTCAGTTTCCTTTTTGTTATATGTTACTTAAGCTCTTGGTGACAGAAATACCCAAAAAGAAGCATGAAAGTAAAAAATGGCAAAGGGATGAAACCTTTAGTACAAGTGGGAGCAAACCTAGTGTTTTCTGAAATGTTTTCACAGATGACAATATCAGGAGTTACTATTAGTAAATTCCTCTCTTCTGTGATTGTTATCTAACACTTCTAAATCTGTGATTTAAGAATTTTTACTTTAAAGGTCATTATCTTACATGGCTCCAAGTTGTTTTACAAATCAGTTTGCACAGATTTTTAAAAATTTAAAATGTCTTAATTGACACAAGATGTGTACATATTTTTGAGGCACAGTATGATACTTTGATACATGTCTGCAATGTGTAATCCTCAAATCAGGGTAATTATGAAACAATTTTAATATTTAAGTTAAAGGTGATTCATCCCTCCCAACATCCTCCCTTAGGTAAGAGAATTCCATTTCCTCTTACTGTTTTCAAGGACAGTGTCCTGCTTCTAATATATGGAACTCTTCCTACTATTGTGAAAATTCTCTACCTCCCTAGCACACAGGTAGCTGCTTTCATGTGCCCAAAGGAAGTGGATTTGTCTTTGCAGCCTTCTCTAATTACTACGTCCTTCTTAGTATATGATTTTTAATTTCCCATAAACTGAACTCAAGTGTAGTCTCATAAACTCCTCAATCCACTCTCAACATGAGACTTGAATTGCAAGTGGGTAGCGCATCTAGATAGTGCTTTCTCAGATGAGAAGGGGATCAAGAGATGAAAAAATTAAGATGTGTTATGTACATGTACCAACTCCCCACAAGAAATGTAATCATTATGTACTATGAGTACAAATTAAAAAGAACACAGGAACTTGAAAAACTAGGATGAGGAAGAATAATTTAGTACTTCAGATTTGGAGTCTGGTAGGCTAGGAAGCCGGGTTAGTTAAATCATTTCTGGCCACATTCCAGAGTAATATAGGTAGGAAAAGAACAAATTATAATTTTTGGATACTTGGTAGCAAAATGTTAAGGTCTAATTAAGAGTGAAAATGGAATAGAAACGATAATGTACCAGAAAATCTTTACAAAGAAAGTATGTCTCTTAAGTAGTCAGACATTTTTTTAAGCAAGAAAGTATTTTAATAGACTGTCAGGGAGATTGTTTAGTACTTCCTTAGAACCATGCATGTGAAAGTGACATATATGAGATGCTTAGTAGAGATTACTCCCATTTCTTTCCCTGTGTCAGTTATACAGGGCTACAAAGACAAGGCAATTAGGTTGACTTCTTGTATGTAGAAAAATATGGCGATCAACTGATGACACAAAAGATTTCTCATGTATTCATGTTACTAATAGTTGAAGGAGAAAAAGTTTATATTCTGAAAGCTACACTGGAGTAAACTTCCTTCCCAACAGCCAATGGTTACACTGGCTGTATGTTTGTCAGAAAGTGAGCCATGTTGTCCATAGAGAAAAAAGTTATGTACCTCTAATAGGTGAAGCACAGTTTTTATTCTAATACAACATTGAGTTTATTGTTATTATATAATGGTACATTGTATTTTTTATGATATTTTGTTAGTATGAGATCATAAATGAATATTTTATCTCCAGAGTGGGTAGTATATCTGCTGGAAGTAAATTCTTTTGGAATGAAATAGTATTTGTGCACTAGCTGAATAAAATAATATTTACTGAACACTTTTTTTTTCTTTTTTTAGGTGTTTGGCAACCAACTCATTCCTCCCAATGCACAAGTGAAGAAGGCAACTGTCTTCCTCAATCCTGCAGCTTGCAAAGGGTATAGTTCTGTTTGTGTTGTATTACATATTCCATTTGTCTTATCAAGCAGCTAGTTAGACTGTATGGAATTAATTGGAAAAACTAAATTAATACTGTCATAGCAGTAACAGTCATTCGCAATGTAGAAATAACAGTTAACGTGAAATAACTATAAAGCTAACTGAGGCTTAACAAACTTGTCTAATTGAAGTTTAACAGTGATTCCAAAGTTAACCAGAACGGAGAAGTCTTGTGTGCTTGAAAGTGATCCCCTGGGAACACCTGCTCCGCCTCATGGTGTAGACTACTGGACTGTCCCTGTAGAAAGATGCCCAGGATGGCCACGAGCACTGGGAGGGCAGGATGCTTACTCTGTTGAGCAAGGTCTTGGAGACTACTCGCTACTCCTCAATGAGGAAATGGCCATGGGGCAGTGGCCTAGAGGCTGAAGTGACCTATGTTTATGCTTGTTATGTCTCAGGGCGGTCTGTCACTCATATGAGGGAGTTGTATGAATAATAGTGTGAAGTTAATGTGTTGGTTCATTAATTGTATCATAGTGATATAAAGGGAATCTAGAGGGGCAGACAGTATGGAAACTCAAAGTCTGTTAATGAAAAAATTACCATAGGTAAAATTAAAAAATAAGTTTTACAGTGTTAGATGCTGGTCTCATCAATTGGAAAGCTGAATATAAGGACTTTGGCTTTGGAAGACATAAATTTTATTTTAAAAATTAGAATGAAAGTGTTGAAGGGAAAAATGCTAATCTTTATTATCCCCAGTGTTCAAAACAATTCTTTTTGGCTATTCTGAAGATTGAGTTATTAACAAATGTGTTAGATTGGGTCATATAAAATGTAAATCAAATGAAGATGAGAACAAAAAGAATAATTGAGGCCAGATTGTGAGGTTACTGTGGTCTGGAGTAGCCTGCCACAGAGCTCTGCCGTCAGTTTCTCTAGGCCATTGTTGGCAAACCGATGGAGTGTGTGCCATAGTGGGCTGTTTGTATCATTGAAGCTCTGAAAGCTTCACCATCACTGCTGGGCATTTCTTGGAAGGCAGTGAGAATGACTTCACAAATAGACTGGTCATACCTTTTTCTTCCCAGTTCAACAGTTTAAGGGTGTTTGTTTGTTTGTTTTAATCTACATATAAAAGGAATTATTCCCTGATCTAATGGAATCCTATTTTCTGGGCTTGCTTAGAGCAGCCTCCTTGCAGAATAAACACAACAATCACACCTATTGGATCACTAATAACAGTGCCAAACAATACTAACAGATAAGCCGTAAAACAACATAACCAAAATACCCGAGGTAATTAGTGATGGCCTGTGGAAGAGACACAGAGAACTCAGCCCTGGATTTCAGACTTCAAGGGTCCTGGTCTGTATCTTGTTTTACAGCTGCTCTCTAGCTCTGGAGAGCTAGTAATACTGCAAGAATTACTTTTTAAATCCTCAGTTTACTTATCTGTAAAATAAAATAGTGGCACATATTTTAAAAACAACCATGGAGAATAGGTGCCCTTAGTATTAAATAATTCCAGGGCCCAGGATTTAGCTCAGCACTGTGCCTGCCTTGCATGTGTAAGATCTTGAGTTCAATCCCTGGTCCTGAAAAAAAAATATATAATGATGATGATGTCAGTAAGTGTTAAGCATTATTTCTGCTTCATAGCAAGTTCTCAGTATAAGGAGCAGAAGCTGCTGTTGCTGCTGTTATTGACTCTGGCTAAGTCCAGAGCGTTCTCCATTTTGCTCTCCACTCTAATCGAGAGTGCTTGCATCTCTCCTTCCACCTACTTCCATCTAACTTAGAATTCTGTGTTCTGACCCTTTAGTGATGGACTAAGTTATTTACTTGCTAACTTGTGATAACTTTATGGTAGTTTGCTTAAGCTATCTTAAGCTATAATTAGTTATTTCAAATTCTTTGTTGGTTTTTTTTTTGGTGCTAAGACTTAAACCAAGCATGCACTCTACTACTTACATTTTTTTTAAAAATTAAATTTTATCTTTTCAGAGCAGTTTTAGGTTTACTTTTTGATGTGTAAACGTATTTGTGTTTTTAAAGATGAGTTCTTACTTGAGAGTATAATACTGTCAATGAAAGCCAGGCTAAGATACTGCCACTGAAGCAAAGTCTTTCTTTCCTGAAGGCATTGTCTTCTTAAACAAGGCGAATCCCTGTGTGCTGCTGTGAAACTCTGCAGCATCTATTTTTAAAAAAATTTTTCATTATTTAATTGCACTATTTTTGTCATCATGGCTCTGCCCTGACACATAATTTATAATTTATCATGTAGCTGTTTCATTATGTAGTACTGGTTTAAAACTTCAGGAGAGTTTTAAGAAATAAGATAACTGTGTGTTTAGTGTTAATAAATAATACATTAAAGAGTAATTATTTTTTGTGCGTGCTGAGCCTGGAAATTGCTATATGTACATAAAGTTTTTATTTAGCCGTGGTGCTATCTTGCCCTTAATTATATAATAAATAATATATCCTTACTGGTAACACTTGTTCTTCAATCTTTTATGTAGAATGTCAGAAGCGAATGTCGTCGCCTTCATTTCAGAGATTTTCTGAACATGAAAGCATATAAAGATGTGAATAAACACCAAATGTTCATATCTGTTTTCTTAAATGAACTCAGGGGAGTTCAGATTTGTTGTGATTGATATGGCGGATTGAGAGTTCTCCAGAGCTTTGCTTCTGGGTACTCCACTCTCATCAATGAGAGCAACCTTGGAGAAAGAATTGTTTGAGTATTACCATCTCAGCCCTTTATTTTTGAGTTAAGCCCCCAAAACAGTAAGCCTGAAAGAGAAATTTCCAGTTAGCCTTTCATGTTCATTCTGTTTATCATGGAGAGCAGTAGAAAAGTTATACTATAGTTTACTTAGCATATGTTCAGGAAAGCCTTTGCCAGTTCTTGTGAACATCTGTCCAGGCTTCTCAATTTCTATTTTAGTTGATAAATATTTTGGGGCTAGGGATTTAGCTCAGTGATGCCACCGCCTGCCTCGCAAGCGCAAGGTCCTGAGTTGGATCTCTGGTACTGCCCCCCACAAAAGAAAGTTTGTTTTCTGAATGCCATTTGGTGGTTGTATCTTTTTAGTGTAAAGGACATTGAATTTGGGGCCATATGACTTTACATACTCTTCATTAGGTACCCAGTCAAAAGCATACATTGTTGGTAAAAAAACAAAACAGCAAAAAACTTTTTTATAAAGAGGATTGAATAGATATGGATATAAAACTTAGATGTTTGACATTGATTTTTTGGAAATATTTATTTTTATAATGTGATTGTTAAACATATGATTCAATTTATATGAAATTCTAGAAAAGGCAAAACTATAGCAGTGCAAGTAGATGAGTGGCTCCCAGGTGCAGGGAGTGAGGGCAAGGTCTTGACTGCAGAAGGATATGAAGAAATTTTTAGAATGAAAAAGATGTTCTGTGTCTTGATTGTGGCGGTATTTTATGACTACACACATTTGTTAAACTGAACATTGGAGAAGAATGAAGTCATGGACCTCACATGCCTCTCCCCGTTTTACCTCAATAAAGCTGATTTTAAAAATGAAAATAAGATACGTAGGTGTAAAGGTTCAACTAAGTGGTAAAGCTTAGTGTTTACTTGTTTTTGAGACTATGGCATTGTCTTAAATGAGACTTTTTATAGCGTCTACATCCCTTAACCCCTAGACTGTTTTGAATCTGACCTGCATTGGATTCACTATCAAAATCATATGTATGATACTTTTGAAATACAAAAACTCACCGAAAGGGTATAGAACAGTTTCTCTTGTATGACATCATGATCATGTCATTCTCTTTGCCTTAAATTTATGTGTCCACATTTGGGGTAGATTTATTTATTTATGCATCTATTCATCAACTATTTAGTACCTTCAGAGTATGCTGTGCATAATCATAGAAGATGGATTTAAGGAATAAAAAGAGGTGGTGTTTTTGCAAACTTTCGGTCTAGTCCTGAAGATAGTCTTGGATATCTGTATTAGCTTTCCCATTGCTGACAATATCTGACACCTGCAACTTACATGATAGTGTTATTTGGCTCAAGTTTTCAGAGGTTTCAGTCCATGGCCAGCTGGCTCCAATATCATGGTGAAAGGGTGTGGTGGAGCAAATCTACTTACTTCATGGCAGACAGGAAGCTGAGCAAGCGGGGAGAGCACCCAAGAGAGGTGTATCCTGCAAAGGGCACACCCTTACCACCTCCCAACAGCACATTACCCTCTGAATGTCAGTGGATTAATCCAGCAATGAGTGTAGTGCTCCCATGGTCTAAGAAACTCTACCAGAGTCTCAGTCTATTCAAGTTGATGATTAAGCTTCAGAATCATAGTATCTCTGATCTTCAAATACTGTAAAAGAGGGGGTATATAGGTGCTAGAGAAACAGAGAAGGACATGACTGTGCCAGTTTTTGACTAATTATCCCATAGTTACATTAGATCATTTTTGATGTTTCCCTTTTCTAGAGAAATAATGGAAAATATTTTTCCTCTTTATCCAGAGATTTCATTATGATGACATCTCAAGATATGGAGATACCTGTCCTACTTGCAATTGTCAAAAATAGTGTACCTCTTTCTAAAGGGTTTTGTCAACTGAGCCTAATTTAAGTAATATTCTATGTTGTCTGTTGTTTTTGGGCTACATGAATAATGTTATAGTAAATACTGTCCCCATCTTCCACTAGAATGTAAGACTATATCTTGAGAGTACAAGTAAGTTCCATGAGGACATGTAGTTTTGTCTATTCTGTCAGTGTTAGGTTCTTGGCTCCTCTCCTGGGTCTGTCACTCAGTAGGTGCTCATTGAATGAATCAGGCATTGTTTTCCTGAGCAGAGCCACATCTACTGTTCATCTTCTCCAGAGGAGCACAAGTATGAGCCAAGCATTCCAAATGGATAAGAGGTGATTTTATTAGACAAAGGGCAAACTGGTTTCCTGCTTGTTGAAACTCATTATTCAATGTATGTCTTGTACTTGCACAACTAAAGGAAACCTGTGTCCCATAGTCTTTCTTGTTCTAGAGAAGATGATTGGGATTTTATTCTTCTCAAGAACTTGTATTAAAATATTTGTATTTTTGCTTTCTGTACAGCAAAGCCAGGACTCTATTTGAAAAAAATGCTGCCCCAATTTTACATTTGTCTGGCATGGATGTGACTGTCATTAAGGTAAGAAGAGCTCTGCAGTATAAGTGTTATTTCACCCAAGGTTCCTCCTCCCCTACTCTACCATATGCTCTGCTCTTGATTTCTTAGCAGAAGTTACTTGTCATTTAAGACAAGAGCAAAGAAATCAATATTGTGTCTTGTTCTGACAATTAATAAAAGCAGTTTTGTTTTGTTATGACACTATCTGCTTTTTATTTTCAGAACAGGATTAGTTGGAGGCATGGAGACCTTGATGCCTTTCATTTGAGAGAGAGAGAAAATTATTCCTTGAAAGATGAACGCATTAGAATTCTTTTTCTGAAAATACAAAACCCTCAAATTGAATAGTTTAATTTCTTGGTAGTTTCACAAACAGATAAACATTCTTCTGGTAAGGAATTCTCTTGTGAGAAATTTTAAACAATAAATCTTTAGAATTTGTGCATTTGGTGAAAAAAGGGACAAAAATAAGTTACATGTGCTAAATCAGAAGATGCCTTAGTCTCTATTTTGTTGAATTTTAAATCATATATATGTGGGTGTATATTTAGTGAAAGCTATTTTTACAGTGTTTGTAAGTCTGTGGTTAACCTGTTTCTAATATTACGTGCTTTCAGTAAGACAGAAGTTCAGAACTCATTTAGTCTTCATTTACCATGCAATTTTGAGCTCTCCCACTGTGCCAGAGATATGATCTTTCAGTTATTTACCTTCAGGGATAGGGATAAGGGGAAGAAAACATTTATTTGAGTACCTACAATGCACCAGATTCTAGGTATGAGAGCTCTTGAATGGTTATGTAAGACTGATACCTGTTCTTCGAATGGTTGATGCAGCTAATGGATAAAACCATCTGGGCTTAGAGCTTTTGTAAGTGGAATTTTCTTTGTGTACTAAATTTCTTTCATGGTTCTAGAGAAATACTTAAGTTGTATTGTAAAATTCTTTTTTAAGTTTGGCAAAGTAAAATTTTCATAGAATTCATTTCATCTAAGTTTTCACTTGGTTGGGATCAAGTTATTCATAGTATCATCTTTTTAACTTTTAAATTTCTGTAGCATATATAATGTCCCATTTTAATTTTGTTTTGTCTGGGACTGGGCATTGAAGTTGGGGCCTTTATACTGAGCTACATCCTCAAGGCATACACCACCCCTTCTTAAAAATTTGAGATTAGTTCTGGATAAATTGGCCAGGCTGGGCTCAAACTTGCTATCTTCTTGCCTCAGCCTCTGAGTGCTAAAATTACAGATGTGTGCTATCAGGCCTGGCTCCATTTTTATTCTGTTTGTTTGTTTTTTGTTTTTTTTTTTTGATTGGTGCTGGGGATCAAACCTTAGGTTCTTGAACTTGTGAAGCAAGTGGCAGAACCATTGAGCTAAATCCCTGACCCTCTTTTCATTCTTAATATGATTTCGTTATGCCCTATTTTTCTTAGTGGTCTTGTTTGGCAATTAGTCTTTGTCAAGAATAGTTTATTGACTTACTCATCTTTACCTGTGTTTTTAATTGAATTATTGTCTCTCTTATTTATTTCTGTTTTTTTCTTTCTGTTTTTACATTTTAATTTGATGCTTATGGAGTATGATAAAAAATACCATGACTATTTAAATTAAAAAAATTATTACAGTAAAAGACACACACATTGCCACTAATTCCCATGAAAGTACTTCTCCTTTCTTTGAACAGACTTAATCCATCATTCTTGCCACTTCTGAAGCAGTTTTGTAAGTCCTCTTACATGAATATCTTTAGTTGTGTGATCATGGCTGCCTCTACCTCCTGAATAATTTTCAAAACTTTTACCTTTTATGGTTATTTTGACTCTGGGGAAGAGCCAGACGTTGTACAGATCTGAATAAAGGTAGGATGAGGACACATTTTAATGTTTTTGTTAGACAAAAATTATTGTAAACATTATGAATTGATTCAGAACAACAGGGCAGCCATGAAAAACATGAAGGAGGACTTCCAGAACTGCTTCATAAAGTGTCAAAAACAGTGGGATAAGTGATTTAAAGGGAGGGGAGTATCTTGTGGGGAATTAATGGCACTTTGATTTTTACTGTAATACTGTAATACAATTCAATTTTTATTTAAACATTCACCATATTCCATGATCATGGCTCATGTTTCACTAATTTTCAGCTTTTCTGTTACATATATAGCTTTATAATTAAAACTATAACTTATAGTCTGTTGCTTGAGTTATGTCCTATAACTTTTGTTACAATTTGGATTTTTTTTTAATTTTTTTATTTTTTTGCCATACCACAGATTGAACTTAGGACCTTGTACTTGTGAAGCAGGCACAGTGCCACTGAGCTAAATCCTCAGCCCCTATCTTGTAACTTTTGACATACAGTGGTTTCATTATCATTGATTTCTAATATTTTCTAATTTCCATCATGAATTTGCTTGAGTTGTGCATTATTTAGACATGTTTTAATTTCTAGATCTAAAGTTTCTAAAGTTATCATTTTGTTCATGATTTCTGATTTAATTGCATCGTGCTAGCTGGGCATGGTGGTGCATGCCTGTTATCCCAGCACTCAGGAGGCTGAGGCAGGAAGATCACTGTGAGTTCGAGACCAACCTGGGCTACATAGTGAGTTCCAGGTCAGTCTCAACTACATAGTGAGACCCTGTCTCAAAAAAAAAAAAAAAATTGTATCATGATAAAAAAAATCCAATATAATTCAGTATTTTAAAGTTTATTGAAATTCATTTTTATAGTCAAAATGTGGCCTTTTTTCATAAATGTTCCATGTATGCCTAAAAATAATACATATCCATTATCCGGTACCATGTTGTGATAATGTTCAAAAGGCAAATATGATCATTATGTGGTTCACATCCTCTGTGTACTTCCTGATTTTTATTCTTTATAAATTATTCAGACAGGGGTGTTAGGTCCAAAATCTTTTTTTTTTTTTTTTTTAATTGAGTTTATTGGTACATTTAGGGATACAGTACGGTTACATTCATTGTTGGGATCATGTACCTTTACATGGCAAGTCTTGATTCTCATTTTTTTCCCCTTACCTCTGCCCTCCCTTCACCCCCTCCTCCCCTCCCCATCTACAAAGGTCCAAAATCTTAATGAGAGATTTCTATCTGGGACCAGGTATTTAGCTCAGTGGCACTGCGTCTGACTTGCAAACATAAGATCCTGAGTTCAATTCCCAGTACCGGAAAAAAAAAATTATTACAATTGTTGATATATTTAAGCTTATTTCTACACCAGTTAGCTATTACTAGAAACAAACTGACTCAGCCACTGCTTTTTCTCATTATGATCCTCTTTAGTCAGCAGTCTATGTTTAAGATATTCTTGTGTTGGTCTTGTCTCACCCCCTCAGTGGTGTGGCTCACACAGCATTTCTCGTGGGTCTTTAGATTGATGATAGCTATCATGTGGTCAGTGTGTCTTTACTATGCATCTTCACATGGGAGATTGGATCCTTGACATAACAGACACCATCTCATTTTACCCCTGAATTCTTTACTGTCTGTATGTTTTAGCAAATGTAAGTATTTTTCTAAGTAACTACAGTGACATTTTTCATACTCAGCGAAAGTAACAATTCTCTAGTATCTTAGAACAACCTAGCCTATATTCAAATGTCCTGACTTCTGTTTATATTTTTTTCTAATTTGATTCTTATCAGTACATACAAGTATAGAATATACATTAAATACTTGAGAAATAGGCATTTAAAAGAATGAGATTTAGAGCTGGGGATTTAGCTCAGTGGTTCTGGCACCTGCCTCACAGGTGAAAGGTCCTGAGTTCTATCCCCGGTACCAAAAAAAAAAAAGAGAGATTTAAAAAATTAATAGGGCCAGGAATTTAGCTCAGTGGTTCCTCCGCCTGCCTTGCAAGCACAAGGTCCTGAGTTCGATCCCTCGTACAAAAAAAAAATTATTAGAAGCAGAAATACTAATGTTTTCATATATGAAATAGAAACAGCCGCTATTTGCAAGTTTTATTGACCATTTTTTATTTTTTTTGGTACAAGGGATTGAACTCGGGTCCTTGTGCTTGCAAGGCAGGCCACCGAACCGCTGAGCTAAATCCCCAGCTATTTTTTAAAGTTCACTTTTTTTTTTTTAGAAATAATTTCAGTTTTGGTATCATACCTCTGTGAATGTAAAATATCTTGTACCTGCTTTATGATATGTAGTAGGGGCTGTGCTTTATCAGAACTATTTTTAATGATATTACTCTAGAATGTTCTCTTTCCAGATGATGATTAAGATGCTAATAAAAAAAATGGTGCTGCATACAACAATAGCAACAGAACTTTGCTGTTTTCTGGGTATTATTCTTTTCTTTGATTTTTTTTTTTTTTTTTTTAGTGGAATGTGCTGAATATCTATAATTTTGTTCACATGACTGCAGAACCTGGAAAAGCTGTTGCTGCTGTTGATGCATAACATACTGCTCTTATTGGTCTTTTTATAGAAATATAAATATATATACACACATATATATAATTTGAATTTTTGGAAACTTTAACTGTGCTGTCAACTTTGGGAAGTTATCCCAATTTACTGTGTTGGGTTGGCATTGTACAGAAATTGACAGCCATATTGATCTAGAAATGTTAATTTTTTTCCATTTGTACAGGGATAATGCGCTGTATTAAATATGTAAGGTCATATCTACATGGATTTGATTAGAGAAACTAATATTCTCTAAATAATGAAAAAAAGAAGATAAGACTATAAGAGCAAGAAGCAATTTAAATATGTTCAGGGACCATTTTCATCCTCAGAATTAAGGATTATTTTAATCTTATATCATTGCCTTTTCTCTTTTACTTTCCTTTTTAGTTTTATGTTAGGATTCCCTGTTTTTAATGTTCACACAGAGATCTCTTTAACTGAAATACCGAATAGTTTTTCTGGTGTGAAAAAATATAATAGCACCCAAGATCCTAATGAGATATTTAATAATGTGAAATAGGAAGTAAAGGACTAAAGGTGTAGGGAAAGTGGGAAGGGTGGGGGAAAGGTAATAAGGGAGAGGAAAAAAATATGAGAAATTGAAAAAATGGAAATAAAGAGTTTGCAAATGGGGGAAGGTAGGGGTGAAGGGAGGGCAGGGACAAGGGGAAAAAACGAGAATCAAGACCTATCATGTAAAGGTACAGGATCCCAATAATGAATGTAACTGTATTGTTTACCTAGATTGTACCAATAAACTCAATAAAAAGAATAAAAAAAATTACTGCCTCTTTGCGTGGTCTACGACTGTAGCTGGAGTCCAATCCAGTCTAATTTACTATGCTGCCACTGTTACATTTTAAAATAAACTAGAAATTTTAATTAAAAAAAAAAAGAAATAATTTCAGTTTTGGGTCCTGGCTAATTGTTAGGTGTGGCTTTCTCTTAAGCTCACCAGCATTGAGCAGATTCTGGGATTGTTGTCTTCTTTTTCTATATCCTGATGAAGCTGAAAAATTGGCTCTGAGATCCACCTGCTTCACTCAATGCCCTGAAAACAATTACTGTTGAGGTGCTGTTTTAAGTTTAGTAGTATGTGTTCTAGTTTATTGATATATCAAAGATATTGTACTATTTTAGTTAATATATTTAATTTTCAGTAATGGAGCATCTTGTCTGTCCTTTTGCTGCAGGTGTGGCATTTGTAGCATTTCACATAGGTGATTTTGTTTAACTCATGTAAAGCTAGAAGTTAGATGATCTCTTATGAATGAGGAAACAGGATGCAAACCTGTTGCAGTTATATAACTGTGATAGCACTGGGATTTAAACCTAAGGTGTGTGTTTCCTACTTTGCTTCTACTTGATGTGAAACCTGTTACCCAATGAGACACCGTATTCATCTTAGGACAGGATATTCTTATTTTGAGGTCTTTTTCCAGGTGTTTTACACATAGGTCCATGGTTCTCTATGGTTGAATATTAAATTGAGAGTTTTAAAATATAATCGGATCTTCTCCCCACATAAAACTGATATGGGATAGGACCTGTGTGTTTATTCACTTCATCTATTTGCCCACTCCCAAGTGATTATAATAATGTAGTTGTACTGAGAAACATTGACCTATAAACATTTTTTTTTTTTTTTTTGGTACCGGAGATTGAACTCGGGTCCTTGCACTTGCAAGGCAGGCCACCAAACCGCTGAGCTAAATCCCCCGGCCTGAACATTCTACTCCTTCAGTTCATGTGAAACAAGCGGAAGCCTTCTGCATAATAGTCTTTGGATCAATTAAGAATGTTTTCATGACCCTTCTCCCTTACTCCTTCTGTGGTTTAAAGATTTCCCATCTTTTCACAAAGGATAGCCATTACCTTCTCTAGTCCTTAGATCCGTGATGCTGAACCTTTTGAAGTTTTCAGTGATAGTGAACAGTTGGCTATGGCATGCATGCCATAGGTTCACCACTACTGACTTAGATGTTCTCCAGTTTTCTTTACTCTGAAAGTGTTGTGCCCAGAAATGATTCCAGCACTGCAAGTATGGTCTACCTCGGGAAAAGTAAAGCAAGACTAACAAATTTTACTCCAAGTCTTGTTCTTTTAAGCAGCTCAAGATCACACCTTTCTTATTGTGGATATGGCATGCTTTTGAGTGACAGTATACTCATGGATATCCCCCAAAGTTCTTATATCTTGTTTTCTACATACCATTAGGCCACTTAAAAAACATTAATAGACTTTATTTTTTAGAGCTGTTTTAAATTGAAAGAAAAACTCAACAAAATACACAGAATACCTATATTCCCCTCTCCTTACCTACAGCTTTCTCTGTTACTAATATCTTGCATTAGTATGTTATATATGTTGATCAGTGAACCAGTATTGATCCATTATTAACTAAAGCCAGTAGCTGTTTTGGGGGTTCACCTTTATGTTGTGCAGTTCTGTGGATTCTGACATATGGATAGTGCATGATGTTCACCATTCCAGTATCATACAGATTAATTTTCCTGCCTTAAAATTCTCCTGCGCTTACCTATTCTTCTGTCCCTCTGCCACTGATATTTTTATTGGTGCCAAACTTTTGCCTTTTTGGAAAGTCATATAGTTGGACTCGAGCAGTACATAGCCTTTTCAGGTTGGCCTCTTCTATTTAGCAGCATGCTGGCTATTGACTTCTTTTCTGTAGCATTTTAGGTTCCTCCATTGTCTTTTTTGTGCCTTGATAGCTCATTTCTCTGCAGTGTTGAATAATATTCAGTTGTGTGTATGTATTGGAGTTTGTCCGTTTACTCTTGGAAGTAAATTTGGTTGCTTCCAATTTTGGCAGTTAGGAATAAAGTTGTTATAAACATTTCTGTGCAGGTTTTTGCATGGACATAAGTTTTCTACTCCTTTGGGTAGATCCCTAGGAGTGCTAGTGCTGGATAATATGACAAAGTCTGTGTAGTTTTATAAGATACGGTAAACTCTTCTTAAGTGTCCATAAGGTTTCACCGTCTCACCAGCAGTGAGAGCTCCTGTTGTTGCACATCCTTGCCAGCGTTTTCACCATTTTGGACTACCCATTCCATTCTAGTAGATTATATGTACAGCAGTATCTCATGGTTGTAATTTGCAGTTTCCTAATGCCAAGTGATATTGAGCATCGTTCCATATACTTTATATCCACTTGCAGATCTTGGCCTTTTCAGTTGTGTTGTCTGAGTTTTATGATATATTTTAATATGTTAATCCTTTGATAAGAAATTATTTTGCAAACATTTCTCTGGTATTTTTTTCTTGTTCTAGTTTCCAGATAGTGTCTTTTTTGCTTTTTTTTATTTTATGAAAAAATAAAACTCATAATCAAATAAGATAATAGTTATTACACTATGTATCATCTTCAAAGTAGTTACTCAGTGTAAGACATAAACCAAAAAAAGACAAGCCACAAAGATTCTTCAAAAAAAAAAAAAGAAATAATCTAATATGTTTTGTAGAGCTAAAGTTTAATTTTAATGAATTCCAGTTTTAGTTTTTTGTTTTTGTTTTTGTTTTGTTTTGTTTTGTAGTACCAGTGATTGAACCTAGGACCTTGTGTATGCTAGACAAGCCTTGTACTAATGAGCTATATCCTCAGCTCTATTAATATTTTCTTTTATGGATCTTGCTTTTGGTGATGCATCTAGAAACATTACCACCCAGGATGTAACTTAGTGGCACAGCACCTGCCTGGCAAGCACAAGGCCCTGAGTTTGATTCCCAGTACAAAAATAAAATTCATTACCACATTCAAAATCCTTTAGTCTTTCCTATGTTGTCTTCTAGAAGTTTTATAGTTTTGCATTTTACCTTTATGCAAGTTAGCCAATTTGAGTCTTTCACAAAAACTAAAAATGGATGAGTTACGTAAAATTTAAAAAGCACTATTAGAAAACTAGTAAAACTAAAAGATACCAGAGAAATGTTTGCAAAATAAATTTCTCATCAAATGATTAATAGGATTTTTTCATTTATATACTTATTCATATAATAATTTTTAAAAATTACTATCCTACTATTACCTAAGCCCATTTCTAAGTTTTGAAAATACATTCTAGACATAATTCTGTTTTTAAAGAGCTTACATTCAAGGGCCAGGGTTTTAGCTCAGTGGCACTGTGCCTGCCTGACAAATGCAAGGTCCTGAGTTCAATCCCTGGTACCGAGAAAAATAAGAAACAAAAAATACCTTCCATTCAAGGCTTGAAAGAACACAAATAAACTTGTTATTTGTGCTAAGAAAAAAAAACAAACAAAAAAACCAGAATATAATAGGGGTTATTTTGGTTCGGCTGGTCCAGGAAGACTAGTTTGATAAGATGACCTTTCAGTGAGCTATACAGATGCTTTCGGAAAGAGATTGCTGGCCAGGCATACTACATGCGCAATGGCCCTGAGGCATGAATCCACATAGGATGTTTGAGGAATAGTAAGGAGGCCAGTGTGGTTGAAATGCAGTGAACAGAAGGAGAGAAAGAGAGGCTAAGGTTGAAGAAGTAATGATGAGAAGCACATTCTTCAGCTTTTTATCATGTACATGTTCACTGAATTACCATTTATCCTCATTGTTGGTAAAATGTGTAGTAATATTTTACTACTAAACTGATTGAAGGGTTGCAACATTTAGCACTCTTCCTTTGGGACCTTTATGAAAGTCTTTACAGTTTAGGAAAGAATCCTGTTTGAGATACAGTTTTCATGAACAGAGTGATTGGAGAGCCCTGACAAAATGTCCCTCAAAAATCTTCGGACAATTTGGCATACACATTGAGTTGTATCTAATCTACTTAGTGTATTCAGCATATTGTTTCTACATTTCTTCACCTCATCTACAGGGATATCAGAAAACTTGTGCAGAGCCTGCTGGAGACCAGATACAATTAGTCTAATTTCCAAATCTGTTGATCTATAATTTGTTAAAAAGGAACTGAGGATCTTAGTGAATCCTTGCAGATTCCTAATGACCACCTATCACAACCATCCTTTTAACCAAGATTGATGACTAATCCTTTTAAAAATGCCAAATATTTGAAAAATTTGTAATTATAATGCCAGTGACTTTCTCTTTAGAATAAAAATAGAACTATTCATCATAAAATTAAATGATGGTATTTTAGGGACCTCCTTTTTCCTCTTGGTAAACTGAATTAGTATCAGATTAGGATTTAGTGACTTGGTGATAACCAACAGGGTGTTCAACAGTTGAGTTCTGGAACCAGTTTCTGGTGTGAACACGGACTCCATAGGTTGAAAGGTTCTGTCTCATAATGCTGCTCACTTTAGGTACCAGTGGAAAGTTTCAGGAGGACAAGACCACATGTACTGTCCAACAGCTATAAACCCTCTTTTCAGATTGGATGATTTACTAGAATAACTAAGACTCAGGAAAACTCTTTACTTACATTTACTGTTTGATTACATAGGGGCTAATTCAGGAGCAAATATATTTAATTTCATTTATTAATGTGCCTAGTGTACTTTCAGTTGTAGGAAATGTTTACTTTGTCATTGTTAATTGCATTATGTCTTCTAAAATTTAGTGTTGGTTTTAGAGGTATATACCTTATTGGTGGCTGAAATGGTTCATTTAAGTCTCTGCATGCATCTGAGATGAAACATTGTCATTAAGCACGGCAAAGCTTAGGTATTCTTTTGTGAGTACTTTGAAACACACCTGTATTTTTATGTATAAGCATAGCAAAACTCTATAGTACAGTACTGATGATGAAACATTACTTTTCTAATTGCTTTATGTTCTGCTTTGTAACAGCAGCACAAGGAAGCTAGTACCACCTCTCTCCAACACACATAATTTAATTGATAAGGAAGTTAAGATCCAGGGAGTTTAAAGCCATTCAGCTGAAAAGTAGCAGTTAATCTAGGTCTCTCCTGCCCAGACATCTGTGTTCTTTCCATTATATCTGCTGCTTCCTATTTGCATATACACTTGACTTCTGTCTTCTTATGAATAGCAGTGGGAATATTTGCTAGCCTGGAAATGAGTCCTTTGAGTAGCTCTCTAACTGGAGCAGTTATTGAGTTTCAATTTTATATGTAAAGAGCTGAAGTTTCCAAAGTCCCTTCTGGATCTAAAAGTACAAAACTATACATAATTGCTTTCATAGCTGTTTGTATTTTTTTATTTCTACCAATTATGTAAAATTCAAGGCGAGTCTGTAAAAAGTGTTTAAAGAAAGTATTCTGTATATTCAATGTTTGTACCTGTGGCCCTAGATAGTAAATTTATCAATTTTCCTTTGTATTTCAGACAGATTATGAGGGACAAGCAAAGAAACTCCTGGAGCTGATGGAAAACACAGATGTGATCATTGTTGCTGGAGGGGATGGAACCCTACAGGAGGTAGGACTTTTTTCTCTTTGAGGCTATTTTGAAGGTGAGAAAAATGAAAATTAGATTGTAGATGCTTATGTATTTTTGATTTTTATATCTCTTCCTGTTGAATTGTTCCCTTAACCAGTATGTAGTGACCTTTTTTTTTTTTTTTTTTGTCTCTTCTGACCAGTCTTGGCCTGAATCCTCTTTGCACTTAGAATAGCTATTCCTTCTTTTTTCTAGGTTCCTATTATGTGAAGTATTATTTTCCATCCTTTGAATTTCAGTCTATGAATTTCATTTTGTATTAAATATCTTCCTTCTATGTAGCATATTGTTTGATCTTGTTTCTTGATCCATTCTGCTAATCTGTGTCTTAATTGGTGAGTTAAGACCATTTACATTAATAGTAATAACTGATATTGACTTATCTTTGTCATTATATTATTTTCCTGTTGCTGGTTCCCTTTCTTTTTTTTGTATTTAATTGTTCCTCTGTTCTGGCGGATTCATTCTATTGGGCTTTTTGGCATTGATGTCTTTGTTGTCTCTTCTAGGATGTCCTTGAATTTTTTTGAGTGCTGATTTGGTGTTCATGAATTTCTTTAGATGTTCTTTCTCTTGGAAGTATCGTATTTCCCCAATTTTGAAAAATAATTTTATGGGATGCATCAGTCTGAGTTGGAGGTTATTTTCTTTTAGGGATTGAAACACTTCACTCCAAGCTCTCCTTGACTTTAGAGTTTGTATTGAGAAGTCTGCCACAATTCTGCTGGGCTTTCCTTTAGAGGTGCTTTGTTTCTTAGTGTAGTTATAATTGAAGCAGAAATTATTTTTGAAATTCATTCTTTTAGGATTGTTGCTCTCAAATTCTCAAATTTAATAAAGGTCTAGATTTTTCTCATGCACTTTTATTACATTGGTTTTGTAAACCCTCTCTTTGTGTAGCACATGGAAAGGCTTCTGTGTTATCAAATTCCAGTTTGATAAAATTGAGTAACAAGAGGCAAATGGTTTTGGGTCAGATAAACTTACTCCATTTTGAAGGCTTGTGTGAAGCAGCCCTGTTTGAAATGGAATTGTAATTTGTTGTGAGGACTGTGTCTTATAAAGATTCCTTTTAACTATTCTCATATTTCTGTCATACAATGTTTTCTTTTAACACTACATCTATAGGAAGAGGGGCTACACGTTCAGGTATGTGCACCTGGGTTCCCCACTAGATTGAATCCAGGGCTTTTCATATGCTCAGCAAATGATCTGTCACTGAGTTCCATCCTCAGTCCTGCCTTTTTTACTATTGTGTATCCTCAGTGTGATACCACTGCACACCTAATAGGATGGCCCAATTCCAGAACACTGACAGTGTCCAAAGCTGGTGAGGAACCATCATCTTTTGCTGGTGGGAATGCAGGATAAGCAAAAATGCAAAATAGCATAGCCACTTTGGAACAGTTGAGTGGTTTCATACAAAACTAAAAATGCTTCTCCTGATCCAGCAGCTGTGTGCCATAGTATTTACCCAAAGGACTTGAAACCTGATTTCCACACACAAGCCTGCACATGACCAGTTTCCCGCAATGAATAGAATCATTGTGCACTGCAAACATGTACCAGTAAAAATAAAATCAAACTATATATGTACATATTAATAAGGGGAAAAAAGCCCACACAAGGGTGTGTATAGAAGCTTTCTACATAATAAGAATTGCCAAAACTTGGAAGCAACTAAGATATCCTTCAATGGGTGAGTAGTTAAAGAATGGCACATTCAAGCCTAGCACAAGTGGCATGTACCTGTAATCTCAGCACTCTGGGAGGCTGAGGCAGGAAGATTTCAAGTTTAAGCCCAGACTGTGCAACATGGTGAGACCTTGTCTCAAAATAAAAACAAATTTTAAGAAAAGGGTTGAGGATTGAGCTCAGTGTGAAGGTCCTAGGTTCTTCCTCAGTACTGTGACACAACAACAACAAAGTGTGATACATTCACCCAGTATTTGCCACTATGAGAAGTCATGGAAACTTAGATACCTATTGCTAAGTGAAAGAAGCCAATGTGAAAAGGTTACACACTGTAGGGTTTCATTATTTGACATCTGGGAAGGGAAAAGCTCTGGAGTTATAAAAAAGATCCATGGTTACTAAGGGTTGGCTAAAAGAGGGGCAAATAAGCAGGCAGATCATGTAGCATTTTTAGAGCAGAGAAGAACTACTCTGTGGCACAGTAAAAGTGGATGTATATCATTTTTGGTGTAGGCTCATCATCTGTAACAAACACACCATCCTGTTGGGAGATGTTGACAGATGTGTAGGGGCAGGTGTTACATGGGAAATCATTGTACCTTTTCTCAATTTTGCCACGAACCTAAAACTGCTTTTAAAATAGCTTATTACTTTTAACAAGTGACATATCCATACCACTTACTGTGGGCCAGTAAGCACTGCAGGGGCATTGTCCTGCAAGTGTTCTTTCTCCGCCCAGGAGGCCAGGGCAGTCAGTAAATGTGGGAAACCTCTAATGAGCTCCAGGTTGGAGATATTGCCCGATGCTCAAGTGTGGGGTTGTATACTGTATTTCAAGTCCACAGCTCACCTCTGGTCACCTTCATCTTGGAAGGCCTCATCAATTTGCAGGGACCAGAAGGTAACAGCAGACATGGCTGTCCTAGGGAGTTGGCACCAACATATGCCTCTGTAAGCTTCTTTAAAAAGGCTGCACTAATGATCTTAAAATTGTTTTTATGGCTTTTTAATGAAGAGTGCTGTTCATGGATGGCATGAAATAATGACGTAGACCACTTGACAGTTCCATGCCCTCCTGAGGCTCAGTGAAGCAGAAGATGGAGTGAGATTTGTGTCAGCCCTGGGTTGATAATGGTTTTGGGGAAAGACAATAAATTCTGAATTTGGCTTAATCAAAATCATACCAAATAGGCATCAATGAAAAAAGGGACTCATAGGAAATATACCTGTATTCATCAACATACCTGCCACTGGGACGAAGTACCCGACATGCACAACTTGAAGGAGTTTATTTTGCCTCATAGTTTCCATCATAGTTCAGTGCATGGTTGGATGGTTTCAAGGCAGAATGGCATGGCCAGATGGCATGGTGGAGGAAAACCATTCACTGCATGTAGCCAGGAAGCAGAGACAGGAGATGCTGGGGATGAGACTGTACCCTTCCATGTCCTGTCCCAGTGACCTGCTGCTTCTGACCAGCCCTACCTCCATTCTTGAGACTTCTGTGGGACATTTTGAGTCTAAACCAAGACAGTACCCAAATTTGAATACATGATATTCATTATCCAGCATGGTGGAATTATCAGTAATTATTTTTTCTTGTATTTTTTATAGTTTTATGGGAATATTACTATCTCCTTTGCCTTCATATTTATTTCTCAGTAAGAAATATTTGAGTGTGGATTTTTTTAGTGTAACAAGGTGTTTTTTCTTCTATTCCTACTTCATAGTAGTAAACTAGGCTCTTTCATATAATTGGTATGTACATCACATTTATATGGAACTTAAAACATTACTAAACTTATGTTTTAAAAATATTAATGTGGAGTTCCTATAATTAGCATTTATTAGTCTTAGGTCAAAAATAAAATGTAATATAACTGATCATATTTTAAAATACTGTATGTTTTAAGATCCAATACATCACTTAACATAGTGTCTAGAAAGAAAATAAGAATAAATTTATGGTCCATAAAAATTGAATCCAATGCTTTTATGTTAAGGGAAATAAATATTGTTTATAATTTTTTTTTATTTGTAGGTTGTTACTGGAGTTCTTCGAAGAACAGATGAGGTAAGCTTTTAAGAGAAAAACTGCCTTTTACCTTTAAAGTGGGCACAAATTGTGAGTAGATTGATTTTTAGAAAAGATTTTACTGTGATATTTGTCTCTATGACCCATGGTGAGCTTTCTGTATTGGTAATCCATAGTACCCAATAAGTTTTATTAAGAATTGTTTAAAGCCAGGCGTGGTGGCTCACGTCTGTAATCCCAGCACTCGGGAGGCTGAGGCAGGAGGATCTCTATGAGTTTGAGACCAGCCTGGGCTACAGAGTGAGTTCCAGGGCAGTCTCAACTACCTAGTGAGACCCTGTCTCAAAAACCAAAAATAAATAAATAAATAAATAAATAAATAAATAAATAAATAAATAAATTGTTTAAAATATAAAATTTCCTTATGGAATCTTTTCTTCAGAAAATTGTGGCATGTTCATGGAGTGAGAGCCAGGCAACAGTTAAATGAATGAACTAGATCTATAAAGATCTACGTGTTTAAGTCTCAAAAATATTGAATAAAAAAAAGACAGATTGCCAAAGTATATTACGTATTTCCACAAAGTTTTAAAATTCAGATAATAGTACTCCACATTGGTGGATATTTGTGCATGTAAGAAGAGGACTCCATAATGTGAACAGAAAGGAAACACCAGCCACAGTACAGTTTTTCCTCAGGAAAGAGACCCAAGAAAAGGGCCATAAGGAGCTTCATTGTTCTCTCTGTCATTTTATGTCTGGTAACACCTGAAACAAAATGGCAAATGTGAACCCTTGTTAAATCTGGATCATGAGCACATGGGTTCTTGTAATATTAATGTTCTTATCTAGGATAGTTTAAAATATAACTAAAAAAATTCTCCCTTTGGTAATACTAGACTGTGTTCAAAATAGTGTTTAGGAATCTTAGTGTTTTGTATTTGCGACGTTTAGTTAAATCAGCTGCTATGCCATATCCTTCTGCTACTTGAATTTTCTTATTCTCTCAAGAGATAATTGATAAAGTACTTTCACTTATCATTGAACACTTCTACAAATGGTAGGTATTTTTACTTGAATTTTATCTGCAACTTTTAAAAATAGTGTTATAGTGTAATAGCCTGTCACACTAGGGCATGATCCAGTATCAATTCGTAAGACTCCTTACCCTAAATAGATTTCTTTCAGTTGTTGTTAATGAGTACTCATATATTTTTTCCAAATTCTACATTGTCTTACTTTCTTGACAGCTTCATTTTAGAAGCTGCTGACTTCATAGTATTTACTGCGTAGAGATGTGGGAAGGTGACAGGAGGCAGGGCAGGGCCAGTTACTCTGTCCTAGTGGACACACTGTCGCTTCATTAAGTGTATTTCTAACAATAAATTTTCCTCTGTTTTTTCCCCCTAGGCTACCTTCAGTAAGATTCCCATTGGATTTATCCCACTGGGACAGACCAGTAGTTTGAGTCATACCCTGTTTGCTGAAAGTGGAAACAGAGTCCAGTAAGTTGTCAATGTGGAATATTAGCATTTGTGGGTGAGTGAGCCTGGGAATGGAAATTCACATGTATGGTATGTTTTGTTTTGCTAACTTGAAACTTCAAATAATTGAGAAGAAGGCCTGTATCAAGGTTCAACCTTCAGTTTTTTCTGAGGTTTCCCATTTGGGTTGTGGGACTTTGCTATATATAATAAGTTCCCAAGCCATCTATGGAGATGAATATTTTATATGCTTTGTCAGTTATGAAGATGCCGGCTCTGACACAAACTGTGTGCTTTTACTTTGGAAGATTGTTTTGGGAAGGCAAATTTATATAGATCATTTGTTTGCTTTATACAAAATGACAAATAGCAAATCCCTTGTAAAAACCCATACCCTTGGCTTCATTATTTTGATAATATAAATAGCTAAAAGGACTAAATATTGTCAGATCCTTTTGGGAATGCCTAAGGTGGTAGACAGTATGGGTAAACAGGGAAAGCAGGAGTCCAGCAGATTGTTTCTGTTACTCTTTTCTCATGAAAGCATTATATGAACAAAGCCCTGGTCTCTCAAGAAAAAGGCATCTTGAATTTGGAGTCCGGCTTTCATAGTTATTAATACCCTTGAGCAAGTGGTTGTCAAGAAGATCTAAAACAGAAATATCTGAGACATAGCTACTTATTTTTACTGTTGGATTTGTGACACATTGAAAAAAATCAGTAAATATTTCTTGAGTAAATGAACAATTTCTCATAACTTTTCTAACTATAACTTTCAAGAATCAATAATACTCATGTAATTTTCTGTTTTGGTTAAAGATTTTTTTGGGCTTTGGAATTCTTTGTGTTTGTAAATTTGTTTTGTTGTAATTTTAGGAGTCAGCTTTTAATAATTCTATATTCTTTATAAAAGCCTTGGTCCATCTATCAGACACAGCTGGGCATGGACGTAGGCATATATCATGCCTTTAATCTTCTCTCGTGCCTCAAACTTTAATATAATGGGTGTCATTAGCTACTCCCCTGCTATGCTGAGACCTCATAAACAGAAGAGACCTTTTCAATTTGCCATAATTTTTCTTCCCAGTGTAGATTTTTTGGAGGGGAGGGAATACTGGGGATAGAACCCAGTGACTTGTACTTTACTGATGTTTTTATCCCCAGATGCTTTTAAATTTTATTTGAGACTTCATAAGTCTTAGTAAGTTGTCCGTGCTGGCTTCTAACGAGCAATCCACCTACCTCAGCCTCCTAAATAGCTGGAATTACCAGAGTGTACCACTGTGCCGGGCCCACTTGAGAAGTTATGACAAGCAATAAGTATGCAATGACAAGTGAATTGCTCATATTTTTGCTAATCTGACATAAATACTATCTGATTCAGGTCTTGGTTATATTAGAGAATTTGGGTTTTTCTTGGGGCAGCAGAGATTTCTTTTTTGAACACATTAGCCAACATTTCCAAGTAGTGTATGTCTGTGGTCAGAGCTGGACAACTTTCCTTGGAGAACCCCTTGCCTGTCCCAAAGCCAATTTAGGCGGAATATGGCAGCCCTCGGAATCTGAGATGGCATTCCATTTTGCGGGGAGCCAGTTTTCTCCTGTTGTTATACTACTGTTGGTATTTTGTTTATGATTTAAATATTTATAAAATTAATTTATAAGCATATCCTGGAGCATTTAGGTAATCACCTAACTCTGCCCTGAGTTCAGAATTTTGTAGACCTCCAAATTGGCAGTTGCCTAAGTCTATTTTTGTGGGTTTTTTTTTTGGCCTTTTG
>NW_022900928.1:95787491-95792148 GCF_012274545.1 Fukomys damarensis | reverse complement strand
TTTTTTTTTTTTTGGCCTTTTGAGACAGGGTCTCACTATGTAGTTGAGATTGACCTGGAACTCACTATGTAGCCCAGCTGGTCTCAAACTCACAGCTAACCTCCTGCCTGAGACTCCCAAGTTCTGGGATTACAGGCGTGTGCCACCATGCCTGGCTTGCCTAAGGCTATTTTAAAAGAGTAAGACTTTGCTTTTTACTTTACTGTCAAGATTTCTTGTACCGTAATTACTGCAGGAGAAAAAAGAATCTTTTCCTTAGAATTTGGAATGTTGCAGGTGCTGTTCCATGCTACAGTGCCAGTTTGATGTGTTGACATTTCAAACCTGACGGCCGTGATGAGGAGACCTGGGGATCGTGTAGATTTTGGATGTGGGATTTCTCTTCAGGAATCCGTAGATGCGCGCTTTGTCCTGAAGCAGCTCACAAGGCGGAGGAGTGCATCTTTGTAGTTAGACTTAAGTCAGCTTTTATTTAGCATATGTTTGCTCACCTTGGGAATCTCTCTGAACCTCTTTCCTCACATGTGTTCATCAAATGTACAATAATTTTATTGCCTTCAGAAAACTAATTAAAAAGCTAAAATGAGGGCTAGTTAAATAAATATAGTTATTCCTGAAGATTTATTGAAAATTAATTTGGGAAGAAAAAAAATAACTAGGATGACATATAATTAATTACTGCTTCCAGTTTTTATAATTAAAACAGAAATAAAGTAGGTTACCCTTTATTGTCATGCTAACAGCTTTACCTAGATTTTTTTTTTTTAAAGAAAATGACACTTTATAGATATTTCTATCAGTTATCATGGAAAGGTGACCTTTCCTACCAACATCACAATATTAACCAGGTCTCTACAGAGGAGAGTAGATTATGAGGGGGGCTGTATTATGTGAGAAACTATTCTTTTTGGATTAAAATTAGTTTCTAAGTGACTCCAATCTTCTAATTTTACTTAAATGTGGACTAAGTAATTATTTTTACTTTATTACTAATAATTACTGTATTTTAAAATGTAACTATATAATAAGGCAATATAATGTTAACATTGCTAACCCTTTACAGAAAATATTAAATACTTAAGGATGTCTAATAAAACACATATAAGATTGATATTCTGAAAACTAAGAGATAAGAAAACCTAAATAGGTGGAAAATACATCTATTCATGGATTACATGATACAATAATGAGATGTCATTTCACTCCAAATTATAAAGTCCACACAGCCCCACAGTTCCACAAGACTTTTTATAGAAATTAAGTCATGGCTAAAATAATTTTGTAAAAACATAACAGAGTTGCAGAACTTTACCTAATCTGATTCAAAGACTTACTCTGACCACAGTAGTCAGTACATTGTGGTATTGGCAAAGAAGAGAGACATAAATCAATAGAGAAAGGGTCTAGAATTAGACCATGTATATATGGACTACTGATTTTCAGGAGAGGGGATCCAAAGCAGTTTGATGGAGGAAGGACAGTTACTGTCAACAAATGGTGCTAGAACAATGACACAAATATAAAAAACAAAACCACTTGATTGCATATCTCAAAGTATATCTAAAAATTAATATGAAATGAATCATAGACATATGAAAAATCTAGATGAAAACCATTAGTTATTAGGGAAATGCAAATGAAATGCACAGTGGATGGTATTACGCATCCAATTAGACCGGCTTAAAGGAAAAGGGGCTTAAAACCTCGCAGCAGGAAACACAAGTATAAGCAGTCATTGAAACTTGTGTATTGCTGGTATGGATGCCAAATAATAGTAATCCACTATGGGACATGCTTAATTTCTTATAAAATTAAGCAGCAAACACACTTCTAGATTTTTATGCAAAAAAGAAATAAAGACATGGCCATACAAAAACCTAGACATAAACACACAGAGCTTTATTCTCCAAACTGGAAACAGGGTTACTGCCCATCAGTTGGTGAATGAATCAATGAGTGATTGTATCTGTATGATGGAATACTGCTCAGCAATAAAAAGAAACTCCTCTACTGATACATCCAGTAGCATGAAGGAATTTCAAACTAGTCCTAAGAGAAAAAAGCTGAATTGGAACAACTTCACACTTTTTTGTATTTTTTGTTTGGTAGTACTGCGGATTGAACCCACGGTAGTCGCACTAAGCTACATCTCCAGCCCTGTCTGCCTGTCTTTCCTTTCTTGTCCAGGTTGAGCTTGAACTTATGACCCTCCTGCCTCAGCCTCCCAGAGTGCTAGGATTAGAGGCATGTACCACCATGTCTAGTATTCTTGTTGAATCTCTCATAGGACATTCTGAAAAAGGCAAAACTAGACATACTAGTGGCCAGGAAATGATAGTGAGGAGAGTATTAGGAAGATATTTGGGGGATGTTGAAAATGTTGCATATCTTGGTCATAGTGGGGGTGGTTACATGATGGCAGGGATTTGTGTAGAACAGTATGCCTAAAAGGGTGAATTTTACTGTGTATAACTGATACCTCATTAAACTAGACTTTCTAATTTTCAGTTCTACCTTTATGGAGCTTAGAAGTGCTACTCTAACCTAACAACCAATAAAAAGCTGAACAGTAAAAAGTCAACAACTCTTCTTGCTAAAAGAGAGGGGAGGACATAGGCCAAATCATTTCTTCCAAGATTGGAGAGTCCTAAGGGTTTAAAGACCTAGGGAAAGGGAATTCCAACCCCTTGTCATCTTTAGCTTTCCCTGAGGAAAAAGAGAAAATCCAACCTCTCTAGCTGTCCTGCCCTACATAAAGAGGAATAGAGAAAGTTAGGAGTTAAACCTGAAAAATAACTGGGAAATTCTCAAATTTGTGGAGATTACACAACATGTTTCTAAATAATGTATGGATCAAAGAAGAAGTCCCAAAAAAAATTTAAAAATATTTGGAACTAAATGAAAGCAGAAACACAATTAATTTGTGGAATGCAGTCAATCCAGTGCTTACAAGGAAATTGATAGCCGGGTATAGTGGCACACATCTATAATCCCAGCACTCAGGTGGCTGAGGCAGAAAGAAAGATCACTGTGAGTTTGAGGATAGCCTGAACTACATAGCGAGAACCTGTCTCAAAATAAAAAGGAAATTGAATATACATAGTATTAGGATCCATAATCTAAGTTTCCACCCTAGGAAACAGGAACAACAAATTAAATAAAAAAATTAACGAAACCATAATCTGTTCTTTGAAAAGATTGAGAAGATCGATAAGTCTCTAGCTGGGCTAAATTAGAAAAACTAGAGAGGACTGAAATTACTAATATTAGTAATGAGGACATTCTGCAGATCTTAGGGACATTATAGGTTTAAGAAAGGAATAGGATAAATGGATAAACAACTCTTTTGATTTTTCTTTTTATTGAGTTTATTGGTACAATCTAGGTATACAATACATTTACATTCATCATTAGGATTCTGCACCTTTACATGACAGGTCTTGATTCTCATTTTTTCCCCTTGTCCCTGCCCTCCCTTCACCCTCTCCTCCTCCCCTCCCCATTTACAAACACTTTATTTCCATTTTTTCAGTTTCTCATGTTTTTTTCCTCTCCCTTATTACCTTTCTCCCACCCTTCCCACTTTCCCTACACCTTTAGCCCTTTACTTCCTATTTCACATTATTAATTATCTCATTAGAATCCTGTGTACTATTATAGTTTTTCACACCAAAGAAACTATTCAGTATTTCAGTTAAAGAAATCTCTGTATGAACATTAAAAATAGGGAATCCTAAAATAAAACTAAAAAGGAAAGTAAAAGAGAAAAGGCAATGATGTAACATTAAAATAATCCTTAATTCTGGAGATGAAAATGGTCCCTGAACATATTTAAATTGCTTCTCGCTCTTATAGTCTTATCTTATTATTTTTTCATTATTTAGAAAATACTTTATTAGTTTCTGTAATCAAACCCACGTAGATATGACCTTACATATTTAGTATGATGTGTTACCCCTGTACACATGGAAAAAAAATAAAAAATAAAAATAAATGAACATTTCTAGATCAATATGGTTGTCCATTTCTGTACAATGCCAACTCAACACAGTAAATTGGGATGACTTTTTCCAAAGTTGACAGCACCGTTAAAGTTTCCCAAAATTCAATTTATATATATATGTATATATATTTATATTTATATTTATATAAAAAGACTAATAATAGTATGTTATGCATCGATAGCAGCAACAGCTTTCCCAGGTTCTGCAGTCATCTGAACAAAATTAGAGACATTCAGCACATTCCATAAAAAAAACAAAAAAACAAAAAAAACAAAGAAAAGAATAATATCCAGACAACAGCAAAGTTCTGTTGCTGTTGTGGTACCTGGCACCATTTTTTCTATTAGCCTCTTAATCATCATCTGGAAAGAGAACATTCTAGAGTAATACCATTAAATGTAGCTCTGATAAAGCACGGTCCCTACTATGTATCATAAAGCAGGTACTAGATATTTTACATTCATAGAGGTATGATACAGTACCATCCTACATCAATAATACTAGATTCAGTTTTGATTTGAAATTTACTTTGTCTGCAAATAAGATTGCTACCCCTGTTTTTTTCTGGGCTCCTATCACATGGAGAATTGTTTTCTATCTTTTTCACTTTCAGTCTCTGGGCTTCTTTTTGCACTAGGTGTGTTTCTTGTATA
>NW_022900928.1:95735945-95787126 GCF_012274545.1 Fukomys damarensis | reverse complement strand
TTGGTATTCATGTGGTTTCTCAGGTGTTCTTTGTCGTGGAAGTGTCTTATTTCCCCATCCATTTTGAAAGAGAGTTTTGCTGGATACATCAGTCTAGGTTGGAGGTTGTTGTCTTTTAGTACTTGAAATATCTCATTCCAGGCTCTCCTTAACCTAAGGGTTTGTGTTGAAAAGTCTTCTGTGATTCTTATGGGCTTTCCTTTGTATGTGATTTGTTTCTTTTACTGCATGTAGTATTTTGTTCTTCTGTTGGGTTTCTGGGATCTTGATTATTATATGTCTAGGTGTAGATTTATTTTGATTGTAGCTAGTTGGGGTCCTATATGCCTCAGTTATCTGAATGTCAAGTTCTTCCCCTCTGTTTGGGAAGTTTTCTGTCATTAATTCTGCAAACAGCTTTTTAAAGTCATTTGTATTTTCTCCTGCTACTTCATGGATTCCTATCAGTCTTATGTTATTCTTCTTTGCATCATCTAGGAGTTGTTGGATCGATTTCTCATGATCTCTTACTGTTTTTCAGAGACCTCTCTTTTCATGGTCACTGACTGCAATCTTATCTTCTATATCTGAGAGCCTATCTTCGCATTCTTTTATTCTGTTGCATACACTTTCAATAGAGTGTTTAATCATCTGGATATCTGTTTGAATCTGTTTTATGGATTCCATTTCTTTCCTATGTTGGGCGTTTATTTTTTCCATTTCTTTCTTATGCCGGGCCTTCATGGCTTCTATCATGGTCCTGAGCTCATCCATTTTTTTGTCAGTTTCTGCTCTAGAGTCTTGAATCACGACTTCCATTTTGCTCACTATCACTATGGTTATCTGGGAAATTATTTCTGTTTTGAATTTTTCTAGAGCCTGCTTAATCTGTTTTGTTACTTCCTGTGCTTTGAGTTCAGGGTGTCCTGGTGGTTCACTATCAGCCTTTTCATCCTCATTTGCCCTACTGTTTGCCATTGGTAAACTGGAAGTCTGTCCTTGTGTCTTCCTTAAGTGTTTTCTCATTTTTATTTTTGTTGTCCGGCTGTCCTTGGTTTCATCTCTGGATTATCACCCAAATCTTCCTGATATAGTTGCGCCCTAGCTTCTGTGTCTCTAACGACCCACAGACATTCTCATCTTCATAACATCAGAGAAAACAGCTCATCAAATCAATGGCAATGCTTTACCCCAACTGATACAATCAGGAACACATTAAGATCCAGCACAACTTGGACATTGACCACCTATGGTAGTCACTAGTCTATCACCCTTAAATCATTTGAATTAAATTGAAATCAAGAAGCAGTCCAGAACATGTCTGCAGTGAACAAAATTTCATTGTAGTGTATTTACCATTTAATGGCTCAGACAGAGCGAGGATGCAAGACCCCTGATCTCGATTAGCTGATGGCTGAACCCCCTGACGCTGACTGACCTCGGGCTGCAAGGCCCAGATTGAGTTCCCCATCCTTCTGAATGGTTGAACTCCGCAACCTTCTATTACAGGTTTCCCACACCCTTTCTTTAAAGATGTTCAAAGTTGGGAACTCAGAAAAATACCCTTGATGACCACCTCTGTCTTTGCAGAGTGGGTCCAAAGACTGGCACAGTCAGGAGATCTGAGAGTGCGGGAGGGGGGGCTTATGGGGGTTCAGGGACGCCTGCGCGGCTACCTTCCTGGCGCTTGAGCAATGGCTGCTGGGTCGGGAGCAGGCGTGGCTCTCCTTCCCGTGGTGGATCGGGGCCCAGCCTACCTAAACAACTCTTTAACAATAAACTTAGACAAACCTAGACAAAAAGGACCATTTACTTGAAAGACACAACTTGAAAAAACAGGTGAATAGATAAATGAACTGGTACATGCAGACAATAGAATATTATTCAGAACTGAAAAGAAATAAGCCATCAAGCCATGAAAGAACAGAGAAAACTAAATGCATATTAAGTGAAAGGAGCCAACCTGAAAAGGCTGCATGTTGTATGATTCCAGCTGCTTGAATCTGGACCAGGAAAACTATGCAGATAGTAAAATGATGACTAGAAGATTTGGGGACAGTGAAAATATTGTGTATATACTTTTTGTTCAACCCCATAAAATATAACCCTAATAAAAAAAAAGTGTGGACTATGAGTCTAATGATACATCATTTCAGTTTCATCAGTGGTAACAGATGTACCAACCCATTTGGTGGAGATTATTGATAATGGGTGAGGTTATGTAGGCATGGGCATGGAGCTAGGGGGAATTCTCTGTGCCTTTTTAATTTTGCAGTGAACCTAATGGATCTAAAAGAAAAATAGTCCTTTCAGACCATTGTTGAGGTTGAGGTAAGTGACACATGCCTTCAACCACATGAGACTTATAAAAGCTGTCAGTGTGAGTCCAGCTCTGGAATCCTTGACTCATTTTTCCTTTCTTACTCTCTAACACTGTAAGTTTGGTACAGTGATCCAAATTGTTTTCCCTGTGAATACAATTCTATAAGGTTATATTCTATAATGTAAGTGACAAATACACTAAGGACTTATACTGAAAAAAAATTAAGTATTTCTTTCAAACTTAGATAATTTTTGCTTAAGTAAACATTAGGGAAGAACTCTTCTCTCCAGTTTGGCTAACATCAGCATGGACCTTTTGTGGCTATTCTTTCTTATCATTTATTCCAATTATATACTGATCTCTGTACCCTACCATTGAAATTCTTTCATTTGGAATAATTTGAGGATCAGTAAAGCTGGTAACTATAAGCCTTGAAATATTAAGTACATATGTGTAAGTGATTTCATAGTGATGTTAAGAAAATAAAAATGAACTATTCGCTTTTTGTTAACACTGGCGAATCGGTTGTTTTTGATGTTGTTTTGAAAATTGAGAAAAAAGTTTAAAAATTAAGAATTTATCTTGGCTTTCTCCTATGACTGTATCGAAAGATTTCCAGATTGTTATTGAGGGAAAGCTTCTCTTTTGTAGACCAGATAATGAATTAGATGGAATAATATAATTAAATGATGGTCAGTTTGTAATTCTGTGAATTAAAAACTCTAGGCAAGGATTTTCTATATTTTATGTATACTTTCAGTTTTATTTTTATCAGTCCATGTTTGCAGTACATAGTGATCACATTCCTCGTGGAGAGTTGGTACCTGCACATAACACATCTTAATTCTTTTTTATCCTATCTTTTCTCCTCTCTTCATCTCTAGGTCCCCTACCTTTTGTGAAAGGTCTATCTCCCTTTTTCTTATTATCTTTTATTTTGATCTTTATGTTTTAGGTATCTCATATAGGAGAAACCATGTGATATTTAAGCTCCTGTGTCTGATTTATTTCACTTACCACGATTTCAAGGTGCAGCCATTTTTCTATAAATGGTTCAAGTTTATCCTTTTATGTCAGAATAGTACTCCTTTTTGTATAAATACCACAGTTTCTTTATTCATCTGTTGATGGGCGTGTTGTACTTCCAAGATGTAGCTATTATGAATTGTGCTGCTATAAACATGGGTATGCATGTAACACTGTAATATTTTGTCTCTCTTGAGAAGACATCTAGAAGGAGAATAGCTGGGTCAAATGAGTTGCAGTTTTTTGAAGAATCTTCTTTCTAATTTCCATAATGGTTGTACTAGCTTACATTCCCACCAACAATGTAGAAGAGTTCCTTTTCCCCTACAGCCTTGCAAGCAATTATTATCTGATTTCTTGATGATAGCTATTCTTTCTGGAATAAGATAGGATCTCAGTGTTCTTTCAATTTGCGTTTATTTCTCTAATGGCCAGAAATGTTGAGTATTTTTTTCATGTATTTATAGGCCATCTTGTACTTTTTCTGAGAAGTGTCTGTTCTTTTCAGTTGCCCATTTTTGATTTGGCCTTTTATATTAGAGAGATTCTATTTTTTTTTTTTAGCTCTTTGTATATTCTAGATATTAGTCCTCTGAGGAGTAGCTCGCACATTTTCCCCTATTCTGTAGATTCTCGTCACTCTGTTGATTGCTTCCTTTGCTGTACAAAAGCTTTTAAATTTGTTAGAATCCCATTTGTTGATTCTTGATGTTATTTCTGGTACAAATGGTTTCTATTTAGGAAGTCCTTTTCTATACTTACGTCTTCAAGAATTTTACCAGTTTTATCTTCCAGCAGATTATTTCTGTTTTAACATTTAGGTTTTTGGATCCATTCTGATTTTAGTTTAGTGCATGGTGAGAGTGATGGTGTTGATTCAGTCTTCTTCATATGGATAACATATGAAGAACCATTTGTTAGGAGGTTGTCTTACCTCCAGCGTATGTTTTTGGCCCCTTTGTCAAAGAGCCGGTAATTGAATGAGACACGGATTTTCAGTGGTGCCACATCGCAGAGAGATCATGATATATTATGTATCTCCTAGTGGAAGTAGGCATCACCACATAGGGAGAATTTTTGCCCAAAACTGTAAGGCTGAACTGGACACAGATTTCTAGTGTAGATATTCTGAAGAGAGGAGAATAGAAATGTGTATTAATATCATGGGTATGCAATCAGTAAAATCTAAACCCTCTTGAAATTCAGTAAGAGCCATTTCTTTAAATTGGAAATTGAAATAGGGTATTTATAGAATGAGAGACTTCAGACATAAGCTAATTGCAATGTATATCTTATTTGGATCTTGATTTGAGCAAAGAAGCTAATATGTATGTATGCATACATATATATCTTCATATGTTAATTGGAGAGATTTACACATAGGTGAATATATGAGATAAATGAATTACTTAATATTTTAAGTATGTAATGTTTTCTTTTTTTTTAAAAAAGAATCTGTTCTTTGGAGACATATAATGAACTATGAAGTGATAAGAAATCTGAAATTCACTTTGGTCTACAGGTTCATGGGCAAATGGCACATATAAAGGAAGTAAGGTTAGCTATAAGTTGATAATTGTCAAAGCTGTATGAGGAATATATAGAAATTCTCCATTTATATACTTGAAATTCTATAGAATACCTCAACAAATATCAAGTGTTGATTATGTGGCTTGTACCTTGTCAGTTGTATGTTTTGCATTGGTCAATAAAGATGTAAATTGTCACTAAACTTACGGAACTTTCAATCTCCAGGGGGAAACAGATGATAAAGTAAATAGAGAAATAGTTGCCAGGTGTGGTGGTGCCTGCCTGTAATCCCATCACTTGGAGGCTGAGGTAGGAGGATTGTTGTGAGTTCGAGACCAGCCTGGGCTACATAGTGAGTTCCAGGTCAGTCTCAACTACATGGTGAGACCCTGTCTCAACACCCAACCCCCAAAAAAAGAGCATGTTAGAAGTTGTGATCTGCGCAGATATATGAAGGATGTAGTGGTAGAGAATATGTAACAGGGAAGCAACTACCTCTGGGCCAGAAGGGGTAGGCCTCTCTTAGAATGGGACAACTCAGTGGAGAGCTGAAGGGTGAAAGTAGCCAGTCTCGCAGAGACTGCAACAGGTTACAGACTGTGTGAGGAAGGGCTTTATGTGGCTCTACTCATTATCTCTGCTCTGAGAGCAAGGACTCCACTGTTCAGCTACATGTTGCTGTAACGCTTCTTTGGTTGATTGTCTGTCTGTATTCGTGTGTGACTACCTCAGATCTAATTGAAGTACAAACTGTAGAACTGCTTGTAAGTCCTGGCATAGTTTCTCAGGCACTAGATGGATGTCAATAGAACATGCCTTTTTAAGAGTACTTCTTTACACATAGACTTGTCAAAATTCTCTTAAGAATGTAGATAAGAATAGTCTCCAGTCTATGAACAGAAGAATCAGCAGTTAAATCGGCACACATCCTAATAATCCTAGAAATAAAAGAAACATGTTTTGGCTTCCGGATTATGTTTTGCTATGATAGCAGCCACAAATCCTGTACTTTAGTTACTCTTTTGACTGTTAGAGTAAAAATAAATATTGCTTTTTGTAGTGCCTGCATTTCATACATGAATAAAAGATGTTGTTATATATATAATCTATTATATATTATATAATAGATTATATAATAATATATAATAAAATATGTTATATATTAAGTATATTTTCCAATGACAAATATGAATCAGGCCAGTGGAGAGACTCAATAGATGTTAAATAAGTGATTGATGTTTTCTATAAACTTTTTCTTGCCAGATCCTTCTCCTTGAGTCTAATCAGCTCCTTCCACCATATTTGTTTAGGTAATTCTTTTCTACTCCTCTGGACCAATTCTGTGTCCTTGGATTGTTTTTGAAAAACTACCCTTTTCCTGATCAACTCCTGGTATTTGGGGCCAGAGTGTGTGTGTATGGTGGGGAAGTTTTGCTTATTTCCATGATGTGCTCATTTCCTTTTTGTTCCCCTGTAGACATATTACAGAAGCCACACTTGCCATTGTGAAAGGAGAGACCATTCCACTTGATGTCCTGCAGATCAAGGTGAGGTCTCTTCAGATTTTGAAACAGTTATCACAGTGATACACGTATGTGTTATATGTCATTTAAATGCAACTTTGAACACAACTGTCCCTCTTCCCTTCTTATCCCAAGTGTTCATCCCTAGAGAAGAAAATTTGCCTGTTAATTCTACTTCTTATCAATAATTAATATTCTTAAGATCCTACTTTTTTTTTTAATGTGGTGTAGGGGCTGGGGATGTAGCTCAGTGGCAGAGAGCTTGCTTAGCATGCATGAAGCCCTGCATTGAATCCCCAGTACTACCAAAAATAAAAAAGTTTCAAAATTGTGATACAAGATCACATATCATATAATAACCTTCTCAGCCCTTTAAGTGTATATAGTTCTTAGGGGAAAAGGAAATAAGGGAAAAGAAAAAAAATAAGAAAATGTAAAAATGGAATTAAAGTGTTGGTAGGTAGGGAGGGGAGGAGGGAGTGAAGGGAGGGTGGGGACAAGGGGAAAAAACGAGAACCAAGACCTGTCATGTAAAGGTTCAAGATCCCAATGATGAATGTAACTGTACTGTATACCTAAAATGTACCAATAAACTCAATGACAGAAAAAAAAGTGTATATAGTTCAGTATTATTGAGTGGGTGATGCTCCATTGTAGTTTGTCAGTTTTAGACCTTATCTCAATCACTTCGTTACATATAAGAATTCCTAGGTAGACATGGTGGCTCATGCTTCTTATTTCAACTACTCTGGAGGGCAAGGCAGGAGGATCACAATTTAAGGCCCACTTCACATTTTAGTGTGAGACCCTATCTCAATAAAATGAGGGCTAAGAGTCAGCTTTATTCTTTTATATCTCTTTCTAATATATTAGTACCTCTATTGGTTACCTTTGGAACGCAGATATTAACATTATTTATATACCTCCTGTAGTTATTACAAGAGCTCAAAATCATAAGGTACTTAGGATAGTGGCTGATTTCATTTTACCTCTCCCTTTCTGTATATCCTACTAAAAGTGAAATCTTATGTGCTGTCTGTCCTTTGGAGGAGCTTGTCTTTGGAATTCAGATCACTTGGTGTGGTCTGTGTGTCATATCCCTGACTAGCTCAATAAAAGATAGGATTTTGTAGATTATATTTTTCTTATTTTCAGTGTGGAAATAAGGGGTTTTTTATTTGTTTTTTGTTTTTTTGTAGCTTCCTACATCCTAGGTGAGAACAGAACTTTGCATTTCTCTATTGGATTGTCTAATTTTTTCTTACTGATTTGTGAAGGAATTCATAAGTTTTAGAAATACATCTGCTAGCTATCCCTACTAAAAGGGCTCAAATGCAGTGATGTCCCACAGCAGTGAGATTTTAATCTTTTAATGCTAGTCCCTAATGAAAATAGCCAGGACTCTGTGAAGGGATAGTTTTCAGAGGCAGAGGAAGAACAACAAGGTAAGGACATATTAAAAAATTGACAGTAACCTTGCAGAAAGACATAAGAGCCAGACTGATGGGGGGCATTATTAAAAAGAATAACTCCTTAAGAAGTGAAGAATTGGGCCGGGGATTTAGCTCAGTGTTTGGTGGCCTGGCTTGCAAGCGCAAGGACCCAAGTTCAATCCCCAGTACCAAAAAAAAAAAAAGAAGTGAAGAATACCCAAGCCCACAGTGATGTTACAGAAGAATAGCTAGCTTGTAAATATAGAAGGAGTGATAGAATAAAAATATTCCCATTTTTCAGTCACTATTTTGATTCAAGTCAAGATTATCAATTGATACAAAAGCCATTGGTCAAAAGCTGTTGGGAAACATCTAAACAGTCTCAAAACCATTTAACGATTTCTCCACTTTTAGAGTAAAAAAATCTATCATACGCCTCTTTATCTAAATTACTAGATTTGGTGTCTCCAGTAATGGAGCAAGCTGACATTGTCTGCCTCTTGAGATAATGTACTGTGACACGCAACTTCAAAAATGTCATTCCCCCCACCAAAAAAAAGAAAAAAGATAGAAGGGCTGGGAATTTAGCTCAGTGGTTCGGTGGCCTGCCTTGCAAGCGCACGGACCGGAGTTCAATCCCTGGTACCCCCCGAAAAAAAAGAAAAATCATTTTCTTCCTCTCATGCTTAACTAATCTGAATCTAATATTAAGAAAATAATTGGATAAATGCAGATCATGGGGCATTGTAAACAACACTATGACTAAGATTCTTCAAAAGATGTCAATGTTATGAAATCCAAAAGAAGGTAGAAAGTGTTTAATGTTAAGGGAAACTAAATAAATTAATATAAGATCCTGGTTGGAAAAATGAAAAGCAGTGACAAAATAATCATAATTATTGGGATAATTTAGAGATATTTTAGTATTAATTATATATTACAGATTATATATTGATGTTCAGTCCCTGCAACTATTGGGCTTGAATCCAGGGGTGCGTTACTACTGAACTATATCCTCAGCCCTTTGAAAGTTTTTTTGTTTATTTGTTTGTTTTTACATTTTGAGACAGTGCCTTACTGAGTTGCCTGTGCTGGCATTGAGCTTGCAACCCTCTTGCCTCAGCCTGCCAAGTAGCAAGGATTGAAGGGGTGCAGTAGTGTCACTGTGCCCAGCCCAGTGTTAGATTTCTTGAGAGTGCCATTGGTTATGTGTATGTCCTTGCTCTTGGGAGATACATGCTGAAACATTTGGAGGTGAAATGTGCAACTTGTAAATTTGACAACTCTGTAGGATAACGCTGTTGTGGGGGGATGTTGGGAAGAGTGAGTTTAAGTGAGAGGTATAAAAGTTTTCATTGTACTTATTTAAACTTTTGATATGACATTTTTCCAAAATAAAAATTGAGGGAGAGAGCAGAGGAGGGAATATCTAAAAGACATTTTGAATTCCAGGATCTTCTCCTTAAAACTAATTTAATTCCTAATTTAATAGATATTCTTACTGGGTATTAAGCACTCCTTCTTCATCTAAACATTTTTTTTTCTTGGCAAAAAAAGTGGGGGCAAATTCCTAAGAAGGTGGAGCTGTGAAATTGAACCACCCTACATGTACTCTACTCAGATTTGCCCTTAAAATGTACCAGCTACATTCAGGATAAATATATTTATCCCTTTCCTAATATTTGCAGAAGAGGAGGCTGTTCTGTGACATGTTCCTAAGCTTCTGTCTCCAAACGTTGCTATTAGTTATACTGGTTGAGCTTCCCTAATCTAAAAGTCTAAAATCTGGGCCTGACCCAGAGTTCAGATTTTAGAAGATTTTGGATTTTTGGTTTAGTGATGCTGAACCAGTAAAGTCTGTGCAGATATTCCAAAATTCAGGGAACTCTAAAATGTAGAACACTTTTAGTCCCAAATGTTTCAGATAAGGAATTCTCACACTATATGAGAGTTTGCTGTGTGCATATTTATAATTATCAAAAGAGCATATGAGTTCTTAACCTGTTTTCTTGTTATTTTTCTTTCTTCTTCTTGCACTAATGTCTAGACTCTCTACCACAGTCTCATTGGGCTTGATAAAGCCCAATTATATTACCATTGATTTTTCAACATACAATAAGTTGTTCTCACAAAATGGGAGGGCTATCCTGAAAGAAATTCTACCCTACCAAATATACTGCAGGTTATCTATGATGATATTATTTTTAAATATTTTATGATTAAAGAAGGTGAGTCAGGATGTACCTCTTAATAACTGAGTGATTTGCTGCTTGTTTTACATGCCTTGGAAGTAATACATTCCATAGTAACTACAATTTAACGGGAAAGTCCTGCTGTGTTTTTTATTTAACATGTTCATGGTGGGGCTGTAATTCATGTGTCTCACTGCCGGCTGGCTTGAACCACTGGCAGTCCACGCATGACTCCCATTGGGCAGCTTTTTATTAATTTTATAGTTTTATTAGTTTAAAAGACTTGACAGAAGTGATTACATCTGTTTGTACTGCCTCATGGGACAGTCATGCATGTACCACTGGTGGTTCAAGCCAGTGGGAATGTGTTAAATGTCTCTTGCCTCCTCTTTCTTTTTCTTTCAAATACATTGATTTTGTGAATTGATGAAACCAGTGTCAAATTTACCACAGATTCTGTGTATTGATGACGCAGCCCAGGAAGCCAGAAACTTTTAAATCCAGTTCCTAGGAAACATGATGCAGCAGCTGCTACTCTGGATTCTGAGGAACCCAGCTAAACTGCATGCTTTTTTTACTTTTCTTCTCATTTCTGAAAATTGCTTTCAGAATATGGAGACAGGCTTTAGAGACAAAGCCTGATACTAAATTCTTCTTTTAGAGACTAACTCAAACCCCACATATAATGAATGATTTCTCAAAGATAAAAAGTAGATTTTATTTATTTATTTATTTATTTATTTGGAGACAGGGTCTTACTATGTAGTTGAGATGGACCTGGAACTCACTATGTAGCTCAGGCTGGCCTCGAACTCACAGCGATCCTCCTGCCTCAGCTTCCTGAGTGCTGGGATTACAGGTGTGTGCCACCATACCCGGCTAAAAAGTAGTTGTTAGAAACTATGGTAATGTCTTATGTTTAACTTTTTACATATTTTAGTATGTTCACATCTTATCTGAACTTCCAACATGGTGAGGAAGTCAAGATATGTTGTATATCTTCATTTGACAGATTTAAAAATGTCACTGGTCATGAGCCTTATTGTGGTGGAGGTGGAACTACAAACTAGATTTCTGTCTCATGGTCTGTTGCTTTTTCCACACTGCTTTTTGCAGGTGGTATTACATCTGGCACTATCATGTGATTTTTTATTTTTTTGGTACTGGGCATTGTACTTGGGACCTTGCACTTGTGAGGCAGGCGGTGGAACCCCTGAGCTAAATCCCCAGCCCTCATGTGATATTTAAAGAGCATTTTTAAAAAAAATAGACATTTGTGATGCACAGTACTTGACTTTAAAGAAAGCATTGGAAAGATTTGTGGTGTTCTTTGTAGTTCTTTTGTTTTTGCTCTTCTGATTTGTTTCAGCTCAGAACCAAATAGGGGACATGGTGGGGAACTAGACTCTCTTTCTCCTCTCTGTCCTTCCTGGCTACATGGGTTCTTTATTTTCTTTCTTACCTGGGCTCTGAGCATTCTCTTAGGAATGCTCGGAACTTTAGAGCTCATTTCTTTCTCTCAATCTAGGAAATAATTGACAGGAGTTGCTTTCTTTTCCCTACCCCTTAAGCTTGTCTTCCAAGCGCTTCTCCCAGTTATTTTTTGCCACAAAGTGCCAGGCTGCTTTCTTGGGGGTTTTCTCTTTCCAGCGGGAAGAACTATGAACTGGACAGCTCTTCCCTTTCTGTGATGGTCTGGTTGTGTGCCTGTCTTTCTTTTGTGTTGTTGTTTGGCCTATCTGCCTCATAATCTGCTCGTCCCGACCTCCAAAAGGCTAAGATGCAGTAGTTCTGTCTGTCGGCGGCTTCTTTGTCCATGCAACCCCATCTGTTTTCACCACACTCAGGGTTCCTCCGCAGGGACTGGTCTCCATGACCAGCTCCCTCTGAGTCCTGACAGGGTTGTGCCCATCTGGCTCTTGACCAGGTTTTCTAGATGTTCATGCACATCAGCCCTGTTTGCTCATCCCCCTGCTGCCCAGAGCCATCCCCACTCCTTTCTAGGCCATAGTAGACTACATCAGTGAACCTTGAGCTTACAAGCCTTTCCTTTGATACTAACAGAGTTTTCCTGAGATTCTTGCCCCCAGATGAAACAAGAGATGTATAAGGGCACCAGTCTGCAAGTCTTGAGCATGTACTTTCCTCAGCACTTCCTGTCTACAGAACGTGCTGGGCTTTTAGTTTAGTAATCCCTTGGTATTTTATGACATAGGAAAGTCCTCCTAGAGAAGGGATTAAAGTTAACAACTCAAGAAAACTATGTACTGTATTTTTCCTTTTGGAAATTTGTTCATGTACATTGATATACTAATAAGAACTGTAGTGAAACAGAACTTTTCGTGGACCAAATAACTTAGCTATCTCCAAGCCTATCTCACCCCAATTTGTTTTAATTGCCGTAGGTTGTCATTACCATGTGAGGTGACACTTGTTAGCATCTTAGACAATGTGGGGAAATGCTGGTGAAGTTGCAGCAAGCTCTGTGCTGCGTCTCTCTCTTCTCCACTTTTGTCCCACCCTCTCCCAAGCCAGGTCCTTTATTCTTTCTGTCTGTCTGTCTGTCCGACTGGCTGGCTTTCTGTTTTAGCATTATTGGGAATTGAACCCAAGGCCTTTACATTTCGCTATAGCCCCAACCCTTTCTATTTTTTATTTTGAGACAGGGTCTCATTCAGTCATGTAGTTACTCAGGCTGAACTTGAATTTGAATCCTCATGCCTCAGCCTTCCTCAGTGCTGGTATTATAGGCCTGTGCCATCAGGCTCAACTAGGTCCTTTCTGTTTTAAGTGTTGGTTAAAAGATACAAGGTTGCAGTTTGGAAGAATAAGCTTTGAGATCAAATGGCAGAGCAAAGTGACTGAGATCAATAATACTATATGTTTCAACCTGAAAGACTGAACTTCAAATGTTTTACCACAGAAAGGATTAGTGAGGAGATAATTAGCTTGATTTATTTGTCACTTAAAAATAATAACATAAGCTTATGTTTTAGAATTTAGCTTGTGTTTTCCATGACCGTCCTCCTTTGCTCCCCCACACATTATACCATTGCACCTGCTTGTGTTTACCAATTACTCTTTAAAAAAAATTTTTTTTAGTTTATTGGTACATTTTAGGTATACAGTACAGTTACATTCATTATTGGTATCTTGTACCTTTACATGACAAGTATTGGTTCTCATTTTTCCCCTTATCCCTGCCCTCCCTTCGCTTACCAATTACTCTTTGTGGCTGGCTGAGATTCGTATTGCCTGTGTCTAACACCTCCCATACTTTGAGCTCCTTGAAAATATTTTTATTTCCAGTTCCTGATATGTAATACATATTTGTTAATGTTATTCCTTGGGAAAAATGAATGGGTGATTAGTTTAATATAAATGAGAAGCCTGGTGTGTGAAAACTTTCCACATGGTTAAACCTCATTAATAGTTAAGGTAAATGTAAAGTAGGACTTCAGACAACCTTTAGATTCAGTGGTTTATTTAGTTCTTACTAGAAGAATTAGGAGGAACATTGACAAACAGTGGGTAAAGTCATGGAAAGTCTACAGAGGGAGATTTTGTTTGTAAGCGTAAGGACTGAGCAAAGAATGTGGACATTTGGAGGCACAGGAAGTGTCTTGTTCTGCATGTGTTCCTCAGTACCTGGCGTAGTGCTTGGTGCAGAGTAGTTCAGGACACATTGATTGATCGAATGAATAAATGTGTATCTGTCTTTTAGAGCCTTGAGAGATGGATTCTGTGGAATTTTAGTGACAAAATAGTTTTGACTCATAAATTTTTTACAAGGTTATTCTATCACCTAATTTTGTGGCTAAAATAGTAATTTCATTTATTTTAATTTTATTTATGTTATAAATTTTATTTATTGCATGTTGCCACTCACTGTGTTAAAAGGCGAGGATACAACAGTGATTACTTAAGACACTCGAAATCACTTGGGGAGGTCTGAATCTTAAGCCAATGTGCAGAATGTAAATTACTTGTCTATGATCTCTTCACTTCTAAACAATTGTTCTGTGTTACTGTACTGTTTTGTAAATCGTTAGTGACCAGCATATAACATTTCTAAGGAATAATGTGGTCTTTAAATGATCACTTTTACTTTGATAAAACCATCACTCATTGTATCTGAAAATGTTGGAGTCATCCTTGACTCTCCAAGGTCATGTAGGCAAGAAACCTGTGGGTTCCATCTACAAAATTTATGCTGAATCCAGGCCATCTTCATACTTCTCTTGTTCCTGCCCTGGTCTGGGTCTGGGTCTCCTCCATCTTGTGCCTGGACTGCTGTAGGATCCTCTAACTCCAGTCTTTCCCCTGCCTCCCCATGGTCTGTATCCAACAGCTGGAGGTGCACGTTGGGGCATGTTGCTTCTCTGTGCAAAGCTCTTCCGTCAGTAGCTTCACCTCACTGAAAAGAAGCCAAAACTCATGCAGGAGTTTTCTAGGCAAATATAGCCTGGTTCCTTTTATTTCTTTGTCCTTATTTAGATTGCTCACGGAAATCAAGACTCAAGTCATTCTTCTGTTTAAATGTCACTGGATCAATAGGATCTTACCTTCCTCTTTCAGCAGTCACCTCCCCTTAATATCTTTGGTACCCCAGTTAATATCTATGATACCTCGGTTCATGAATTTAATTTGTGCCATGATTTTGTGTGTGTGTGTGTGTGTGTGCGCGCGCTGGGAATTGAATTTGGGATCTTAACACTTGTGAGGTAGGTGGTGAAACCACTGAGCTAAATCCCCAGCCCCGCTATTGATTTTGGAAAAGATGACCATGTTTGTATTTGTGTGGGAAAGATGGGCTCAGCCTCTATGCAGAGTTTGCAAATAAAACAGAATTTGCTTTCAAACACTTCTGTGTGCAAACCAAATTGTTTGCAAACAAAAGCATTTGTGAACTGAGGTACCACACCTGTATCTTCTTCCATTCTCCCCTGTTTCTAGCTTTTTCACTATTGATACATAGAAGCAGGATTAGAGAATGATCTTTTTCTTGAGAAGAACTGTTATAGCTCCCTCTTGGCTGCTGATGCCCCAGTGCTGGCTCTCTTATGGGTTTGTGTGTGAGTTTTTCTGATGCTGGAGATCTGTCCTAGCCTCACCTCCTTCAACTCCTTCCCCCAGCCTCCAGGCCTGCAACCCTCCTGGGGAGCTGTTCCCCTGGGCCAGATTCTTAGATGGGCTGTGTCAAGGTGATTCAAAGCCCTGCTGTCTTCCACAGCATCCATTTGGGCCCCAGGAGAGTAATGTGTCCTTGCTACGTCGTCCAGCGAGTTGTCTCAGCATTACTGCTTTGCTCTGCCATCTCTCCCTTCTCTCTTCACTTGCTGAAGCAGAAGAGAACAGAAAACAGATCTGGTGCATTAGCTGTGAGCTGGGGCACAACAGAGGGCATCAGCTTCAGCATCTCTCCTGTGGTCTTCCAGTATTTGTGTGTGATCCTCTCAGGAATTCCTTGTTTGGTTTTGGTGCTGGAGGAAGGGGAGTGAAAGGTTTGGGAGGCTTCCTTCCTCCTTTCTCTGGGCCAGCAACCTCCAGTTTCAAGGATTTTCCCCCTGCTCCCATTTTTGCTTATACTGGTCCTGGTGGGATGATGCTGAGGGGAAGCCATTTCAGTTTCTTTCCCTTCCTCCCTCCTTCCCTTCTTTGTTTTTTGCAATGTGATGGTGGTGTTGGTGGTGGTAATGTAATTGATCTCTTTTTTACTTTGTACTTTGAGACAAGATCCCACTAAGTTACTAAGTTGCCCCAGGATGGGCTCAAATTTTCTGTGTTTCTGCCTCAGCCTCCCAGTGTTCTGGGATTACAGGCATGTAGCACCATGCTGGGTGGCAGCTCTCTTTAGAAAGTAGTAGTAGTCAACAGTTTTCATCTCTTGGGTTTTAGTTGTTATTCTGAGCTACAGAAAAATATCTCATCCAGAATCTTGGGGTGTGTGTGTGTGTGTGTGTGTGTGTGTGTGTATTTGTACTTCAAGGAAGGTTCAATAAGCTCTTAGGGGTATTGACTTGTATAATTTTTTAATGTTTCTTAATTTTGAAACCCACTTTTTTTTTTGTACTGGGGATTGAACTCAGTACTTTGGTACTGGGGACCTTGCACTTGTGAGGCACCGCTGAGCTAAATCCCTGGCCAACCACTCATTTTAATATGCAATATTTGGCCATAAAATATTGGGCCAAATCCAAATCGCTGTTTACTCTGATTTGTTGTAACATATTTGTGTTTTCAAACAGGTGGTATATTTTAGAGTCCCAGAAGGACTACTGGCCAACCTGGCTGCTGATTGCCCAAGGGACAGCCTAGTTCTTAATTTACAGTCTAATGTATGCTTTGTTTCCCTTGCCAGTAGAGTCACGAGACCTGATATATACTTTAAGTTTACAGTATGGCTTATTCAGGTACTTTTGCTGAGCATGTACAGATTAATTTCTTTAATGTGTGAATATACTTTTTAGAATTTTGGTTCCATGAAAAGTAGGCCATAGACACTTATGGGTACTTACATGTAAAGAGTCCTGAGTTATCTTACTCATGAATCCAAATTGACTGTTCTTCCAGGGTGAAAAGGAGCAGCCCGTGTTTGCGATGACTGGCCTTCGATGGGGATCCTTCAGAGATGCTGGCATCAAAGTTAGCAAGTAAAGGATTCTTATATCAATGTGCAATGATTTTTAAAAAATCTTATTCTTCCCCTGCCTTTGAGATTTTAATATCCAAATATAAATTTAGGTGGCCTGGAAATTGAATTGGGGATGAGTAATGATATAGGGAGAATCAGGTTAAAGTTTCTCTCCCATATGTAGAAAGATTGGGGAAAGTTCCATTTTCCTTGCTCCAGTGTGGTGGTAGCTAGAGAAAGGTGCTTGTCTATTTTTAGACATAATATCTGAGTATAGCTTAGGCTATGCAAGCCTGAAGGGATCTGGGCTGCCTGTCATCCAGCAGCATCTTAGGCAGAAGGCACTGCCTGGTCCTCAGCCTTGCAAGGTTCTTTTTGTCCCAGTTGGAAGACTTTACTGAGTTGTTTTTTGAAGTCCTCGTAGATTGAGTGACCACAGGCTGCCTCTTACTGAGAAAGCAGAAAGGTGGATGCCTGGCTGTGCTGTGAGATGGAAGAACAGGCCTATAAAGGAGCTGATTAGAGGGCCATTGCTAGCTTGCATGGCAATAGACTTATTTTTGGAGAATCTATTGTATGAAATGAAACTCTTGGCTTGGGAAGAGGGTGTGTCGGGCTCCATTTGATGTGGAGAGGTAGCGTAGGCAAGAGCTTCCTGACTTAGAGCTGAAGGAGATGCTGAGTGAGCTTCACTTCATTCCTGGTGGGTGGCGGTTTTTCTTTGCTTTTCCTAAAGCCTGCAGCTTACAGTTTACTTTAATAGAGTTTATCTGAATTATGATTGCTCTCACTCACAGCTCTCTCATCAAGAATCCCCTCTTATACTTCTTAGATTAGCTTGCTACACTTGCTTTCTAGAAATTTCTCAAAATTTTACTTTATTATTCCTGCTAATGAAATTCCTGACAGTGGAATGTTAAAAGAGAAATAGTACTATATTATATAACACACTACAGTCTCCAGTATTTCACATCCTTTCATTTGCAAGTTTGCCCATGATTATGTTGAATCCAAAAAATTACCTTGTATTTCATGTATAATCTCATATTTCAGCAGCTCACCAAGAGGAGTTGCTTAGCTTTCCCTGAAACAAAAAGAACAAGTTGCTTTCCAAAATTTCCACAGGAATATCTCAAATACTTGCCCCATATTTTGATTGGTTTCGGAACATGAATTTCAAAATCTTGTGGTGGTTCTATAAACTTTGGCTAGTGAGTTAAGGCCACCAAGTTGCTTTTTACTGTGAAAGGAAAAACATAAGGATGCAAGAAACCATTCTCTAGCTGGCCATAAGGGGCTATAAGCATGGTGTCAAGGTTTGGCAGAGGTGAAGGGAAGTGCTGACAATTTAGAAATGAACTGCCTGAGTCAGGATGTTTTTCTACTTGGCTAACTAAAAGAAAACCAAACTATAAAGTAAGCTTAAACACACACACACACACACTTTCTCTCCACCAGTTGACCATGGCCCCTATTGGTAGCATCACAATATTGATCTGAATAATAATTTAGAATGGTTCCACATTGCCTGTTGGATTTTATTGAAGCTTTTTATTTTGGTATTCCAGGCGCAACTTAACTATCTCACCATCCCTAATTAACCATGTAACTTTATTTTTAAGCTTTTCCTATTATTCTCACTGTTTCCCATATCTTTGCTCCTCTTCTTGCCTGGAATGATTTCCTTCCCTCTTTTATCTAAATCCAACCCATGTCCAGCTCCTTTTTGAGTTCCATACCCTTATTCTGGCTGCTGCCGTGGTTTTAGGCCATTAATGATATTTTGTCCCTTATTTTTTCCCCTTACCAATAAATAATGATCGGTTTCTATCATGACATAGTCATTTATTATTTTCTGTTACTTCAGAGAACTTTTCCCAAATCATAAGCTCACAAAAGCTGAAATTTTATGCTCTATCTTCTTCCATATAAATGATAGGAGCTAAATATGTATAAATCAGAATCAACAGGGAATAGTTAAGATGGAGTGATTAGTAACAGATAATTTTTAAGACAGAATTCTATTCTCTTCCTCTCTCCAGTGGTTGTTATGTGTTTAATAATACACAGTTGATCCTCCTCATTCTCAGATTTAATGCTTGCCCTTTGAAATGTGAGAGTGTGGCGGTTAACACATGTTAATTCTGTGTGCCTTTGTGTGTGAAAGGATATGGGGTAAGGGATTCAGTTGTATAGCTTGTAACATCAAACTGCATAACATCTGCATCCTCTCAGCATGGCCTCATTGTCCTTTCCTTGTGGCTCTTTGTACACAAACTATTCAGTGTTTGAAAGTCTGTGTTATATACTTATGAATTTAGGGACTCAAGGAGACTCTGGCTCTACATCTCATGTGAACTACAAGAATATTTCTACTTTTTAATTCTGTAGTGTTGGATATGACCTTGAAATGCAGATTAAAAATATGCCATAATGCTGTAATAGTCATTTGTTAAGCTATAATCCCCAAGCCTCCAGTATAGCAGTCATGATGCAGTTGTGGCTCTTTGTAATATATTGTCTGTCATGAGCAGCATCTATCACACTGATAGTGCTTTTGATATTTTAATCAGATTTTAATCTTGGTCTTTCTCAGGTACTGGTATCTTGGGCCTCTCAAAACCAAAGCAGCCCACTTTTTCAGCACTCTTCAGGTAAATGCAATTCATAATGCAGAACATGTCCTTTGTTAGTCATTTCTCTGTGATATATTTGTGATTTTTTAAAATTCCTCACTGTAGATGCATGGAACTTGCTGCAGCACTGAAATGGACTGCATTTCATTGTGTACAATTTCAGAAAATATTTTTGTTTTGATATCCGATCACCTCTCATCTGCTTGTTCCTTCAACTAAAGCCATGTTTAATTTCTCTTTGTTATTTCAGCCCTCCTTTCTATTCATTCACTCATCCATGCTAAACAAACCTTGAACAGAATGATACATATCTTATTTGTGTGTGCTATTAATACGTGGCAATAAATTGAAGATTTGTATTGGAATATATCTGTACAGGCTTGTGGACAAGTATTAGTAGGTTTTAGACTATACTAGCAAATGGGGGTTGTGGTTACTATGTTGGACAGTCTAGATAAAAAATATTTCCATCATCTGAAAAGTTCTTTTGAACAGTACTGCTATAAACTATATGTTAAAAAATTAATGTTAGAGTCCCTGGTGAGGTGGCACATACTTGTAATCCCAGCTACACAGAGGCAGGACGATTATAAGTTTAAGGCCAGGCCTGGGCAACTTAGCAAACTCTTATCTCAAAATAAAAACTGACAGGGTGGGGGATGTAGCTCAGTTGTAGAATGACCCTGGTTTCAATCCCTAGAGATAACAACAACAAAAAATTAGGAGCTGAGGGTATATCTCAGTAGTAGAATACTTGACTAGCATATATAAAGCCCTATATTTGATCCCCAGCCCTGAAATTGGGAGTGGAGTCAAGCTTAGCAATTTGTATTAATGAAAATGCTAATAGAAAAGTCATCATTAACTGTGGACTGTATACTATATTCAGCTGTTGTGCCAATCAAAGCAGTATAATCACAATTTGGCTAATCTGAAAATTGGTAGTGAGAAACTTGGTTCCAATGTTACTATTCAGAGTTATCAAGTGTCCCTGTAAGTATAAAGGTAATACATGTCCATTGTAAAATAGTTGAAAAACTCATCTCCCATAACCAGCTGGATTAAAAAGAAAATGTAAAAGATTAAAATCCAGTTGGATTGACAAATTAAATGTAACAAATTAAAATCCCCAAAGTACTAGAATTCAATCTACATGATTTTAAAAATGAACTTCAAAAAAGCAAAAATTATCTAGACTGGAGGCAAATTGGATTAGTAAAATGTCTTACTATTCAAGGGAAAAATTTTATTGGGGAAGTAGTGAATACATTTAATAAAAAAGAGTATATATTTAAATGGTGGAGTACCAGACAATAAACTGTTTTCTATAATTTATTCAGCAAGCAATTACTGGTCAATGTCTGGGATACAAAGCCAAGTTACAGGTTTTGTCTTCAAGACGCATGCATGTGCTGGTGAGAAGTATACGTGAATCAGCTGTTTGGCAAGTGCTGAGAGAGAAATGTGGAAAGACAAGATGGGAGCAGAGAGCAGGGCCATCTAAATCCATCTAAGGGTCCAAAAGTCTTCCAGGGGAAGGTGACACTTAATCTAAATTTGGAGACGTAGTGGACTAGAGAAAAGGCATTTCAGGTTGAAAGATAGATCTTGAGAAACCACAGTAATGACCATGGTCATTAGTTATAGTTAGCAGGAAATGACACTAGAAGTTTGGGTTAGGGCACACTGTGATGTACCGTCCGACTTTAATCCTTATGGAGTGGGGTTTTTGAGTCTTAAGCAGAAACATGACACGAGCAGATATACATTTTAGAAAAATCATATGACAGCATTGTGGACAACAGAGCCAGGCATGGTGGCACACGCCTGTAATCCCAGCACTTGGGAGGCTGAGGCAGGAGGATCACTGTGAGTTTGAGACCAGCCTGGACTACATAGTGAGTTCCAGGTCAGTCTCACCTACATAGTGAGACCCTGTCTCAAAAAACCAAAGAAAGGACAACAGCTAGAGAATTGTTGATCTAGTAGCAAGGGTGGAGCTAAGTGATAAGGTATAGACAAAGGCATTAATAGTATTGACAATGGGAAATGGATCAAAGAGCTATTGAGATTACTGCCTTGGAGGTTGGAAGATTTCTGGTTTGAAGGATTAGAATTTGATAGCTTAGTTTTCCATTAATATTTTTGTTTTTTGTTTTTTGGTACGGGCGATCCAGCTCTGGTCTTTGGGCTTGTGAGGCAGGTGGCAGAATCACTGAGCCAAATCCCCGTCCCTCCAGTAATGTTTTTAATACTAGAATCAAGTTAAGTTTGTGGAGACTTTTCACTTTGGTACATGATGAGTTTAATACCTGTGGTGCACATAAGTAGAGATACAGTTGTCACTTTAATCTGGAATTCCAGCAGACTGAAGAGAGATTTAGATCTTGTAAGTGTGTGAATAGTGTTGAAATGCTGGACAGAACCGATAGAAGAAAAATTCCAAGAAGCAATAGCCAAGAGTAGAAACAATGATGGGGCAGCATGCACTGAATTTGGCAGCTGCCCAAGGTTTAAGTGACCTCCAAGGTGGTGGTGGTGGTGCTTGTGCTGTGGCCATCCTGGAGAAAGTTATGGAATAAATGGGAAATAAAGAAGTGATGATCACAGGGGTCATCCACTTCCAGGAACTTGACTTTGAAGAGGAGATAGAAAAGGCCAAAGCTATGTGAGATAATGAAAAGATGAAAATGAAGTGTTTGTAGATGGGGAGGGGAGGAGGGGGTGAAGTAAGGGCAGGGGTAAGGGGAAAAAATGAGAATCAAGACCTGTCATGTAGAGGTACAAGATCCCAACAATGAATGTAACTGTACTGTATCCCTAAAATGTACCAATAAACTCAATTAAAGCTGAAAAAAAAATTAAAAAAAAAAAAAAGAAAAGGCCAAAGCTGAAGAGAGTATCTTTTTTTTTAAATTGGAGGAATATCTATTATTTTATATCCTCAAGCAAAAGAAAAGACAAGCAGTGAAGAGAAAGGATACACACAATTCATGAGTGAGTTGGCAAAAATCTGTGACTAGAAAGTGGGGTGGAATCCAGAGTGTTGTGAGCAGGCGATGCAGAGTACTGTCCAGCAGTGTCTCAAACCTGAAAGAGCATTGGGTGGAGATGGGGCAAGGAGAGAAAGAAGGACGCCAAGACAGGAGTCTGATCAAGGCGACTTTATTGCAGGCAAGCATCAGACTTTTGAAGCAAAAACCACAAACCTAAGAGGTGGTAGCATGATATTATCATGACAACCTTATCTGACCTAAAATAAACTTTAGGAAACTCTGTAGAGTCAGGAAGTCATAAGACAAATACCAGGTGACTCATTAAACTCGAAGGTTGTTAAGTTTGGGAAACTTCAGAGCAGCACAAAATGTCTTAGCATAACATAAGAAGAAATAGGCTTAACCACAAATTATTATGGGCTATAATTATTAAGGCAACCTTAATGGGTGATATACTAGAACAAAGGACTACAATCTAGGACATAGAAACTTAACTTCAGAAAGGAAACTTATCTCTAAAATGGTTCCACTTAGTTCAGGATGGCAGCACTCCTGCCAGTTCAGAGGCCAGCGCCCAACACCAAAGTATTGGATTATCCTCCGCAGGGGAAAGTGGTGCCTTTTTCCATGGGATAGGACAGAGGTAAAGGGTAGGTCCAGATGAAAAGAAGGTTATGGAGAGTTGAGGATGCTCTCTCTGATGTACCTGATATTCTCAGTGAAACAGGCCTTCTGCTGAAAGCATGGTGGGTGTAAGTGGTGGTGGCATAGGTGATTCTAAGGTGACAGTGAGGAGACGGGATTATCAAGTGGCATCAAGGACCTGAGACCAAGAATCTCTGTGTGTATTTTTCTGTATTAAAACTCAGCAGGATTTTTTTTTTTCCCTTTAGCAATGCTGAGCCCAGATATAGGAGTACAGAAACTGAGCAACAAGATTGATCCAGAATTGAGACTTTTTTTTTTTTTTTTTTTTTTTTTTTTTGGATAAGGACAGTTAAACTAAGGGCTTTCAAGCTGACGTACATTCTCAGACCTGTCCTTTTTTTGGTAATTTTTAATTTTTTTTGTTCTGAGACAGGATCTCACTGATGCTAAATGGCCTGAGCTGAGCTTAAGCTTGTGATACTCCTGCATCATCCTTCCAGATTTCTGGGATTGTAGGTGTGTGGCGCCATGCCTGGCTCCAGATTTGGAGTTCTGAAGAATGCATGTTATGGAAGAATAAAGAAAGACTTAAATGAACCACACAGTGATGTTAAGTATTAATTGGGCAAAAATGGAGTGTTAGTGTTAAGAAAGGAATTGGCAAGTGATATACAGAGAGTTAGCAAAATGGAAGTAAAATAACAAATTTTACTCCATTGATGGGGATCAATGACACCTAATGGCGGTGCCCTGATCGAGTACTTGGGTACAATTTCCCCTTTTATAGGGTTTTACAGTCTTGATCTCATTCAGGTGGTTGTGCTGCATTTCCACAGTTCACCTTGCTGATATTCAAAACATGGTGGCCAGGCAGTTGAATTTCAACCCAGAAGCAGCACTTCTTTGTTAGGGGAGGTTACCTTTCAGATTAATTTAGTTATCTATTCTAGCCAAGGGGAATGGAGTGGTGTTTGGTCAGCAAAGCTAACAATGGTTCTTTTCATTTACAAAACTTTTGAGGGAGACTAGATGCCTCCATTAATTCTGAACTAAATGGAGTGAAGGGACATTTAGTTGTGACATTTCCTAGGTTTTTGCTATTAAAGTTTTCCCTATCATTACCAAGAATTCTCAGTGTGATTGAGAACTGTGCATAGCTAGGAGCTTTAGGGACCAAAAAATAACACCTCTCTTCCTCTTCTGAATTTGAATCAAGTTATGAAGATGCGCATGACTCAAACAGATGGAGATGAAAATGTCAGCTTTTTAAATGTCAGCAGGAGTGAAGGACACCATCTAGATATGTGATTGCAGTCTGATTTCCTAATACTAAAAATACCCCAGTCAGGGCAGAGACCATTATTGTAAGGTAACTGTGAAGATGAGGCAAATGGATGTTGAAGGCAGCTGCTGTTGGGCCAGGAGTGTGGAAGGGGCTGGACCCATGCATTGGTCCCCCTGGCCTGGGAAGGGGTCAGCAGTAGAGGAAGAGAAGCCAGAATTGTGGCTATTTTTGAATTCACCCTGTGGAAGCGTAGCAAGAGGTGCATAGTTCAAGCTAACTGATGTACAGGGCTGTACAAAGCAAAAGAACATGGGATGAAATTAGAGAGTAGGATGTTAGGGTTTTAGGAGGAAGCATTCTTTATTTATTTAAATCTCTAACTGTTTTTTTCCATTAAGTTTATTGGCATATTTTAGGTATACAGTATGACGACATTCATCATTGGGATCTTGTACCTTTATATGATATATCTTGTAGTTAGTTTTTCACCATTTCCCTGCCCTCCCTTCACCCTTCCCTATTTACAAAGACTTTGTTTCCATTTTTTCCTTTCTTACATTTTTTTCCTTTCCCTTCTTTCCTTTTTCCCCTACTCCTCCCACTCCGTCTTCCCTTTTAGACCTTTTCTTACTGTTTCGCATCTAGTACACATTTTGTTTCTTATTTACACTTTCATTTTCTCATACCAGAGAAACTATTCAGTATTTACATGTGCTTCCTATTTATTTCATTTAAGAGTATGGCCTCAGTGGGCATCCATTTAGCTATAAATTACTCTAGTTTCTCATTCTTTGTGGGTGAGTACTCCATTTTTTAAAAAAACAAAACAACAAAACAAATCTTTATCCATTCTCCAGTTGATGGGCATTTGGGCTGATTCCAAATTTTAGCTATGACAAACTGTGCCATTATAAACATGGGTGTGCATATATCACCGTGCTATGATTCTTTTAGTTTTTTGGGGAAAATAATCAGCAGGGGAATAGCTGGGTCAAATGGGACCTCCCGTCCTGTCTCTTGTGGTATCTCCACAGTGCTTGCACCAATCTGCACTCCCACCAATAATGGAGAGAAGGGTTTTTTTTTTCCCCCATAGCCCAGCATTTGTTATTGGTTGATTTCTTGATAGCAGCCATTCTTTCTGGGGTGATGTGGAATCTCAGTGCTGTTTTCATCTGCATCTCTCCAGTGACCAGTGATGTTGAACATTTTTTCATATGTTTATATGCTGCTTTTACTTGGTTGTCTGAGAAATGTCTGTTCATTTCAGATGCCTATTTTTAAATTGGGTCTTTAGGGCTGGGGATTTAGCTCAGTGGCTCTACAGCCTGCCTTGCAAGTGCAGGGACCTGAGTTTGATCCCCAGTACCAAAAATAAATAAATAGGGTCCTTAAATTTGGGGGGTTTGATTTTTTTCAAGTTCTTTATATATTCTAGATGGTAATCCTTTGAGGAATAGCTGGTAAAAAAATTTTTCTCACCTTGTAAGTTGTCTCTTAGCTCTGTTGGTGGTTTCTCTTGCAGTGCAGAAGCTTTTTAATGAGATCCCAGTTATTGATTGTGCTAGTTCCCATGCTATTGAGGTTTTGTTCATAGTCTTTTCTTATGCCATTGTCTTCAAGAGTTCTAACTAACCTATCTTCCAGCAAGTTTAGAGTTTCTGTTTTAATATTTAGATCTTTGATCTACTTGGGTTTTAGTTGAGTGCATGGTGAGAGATATTAGTCTAGTTTTAATCTGTGGCAGGTTAAAATCCAGTTTTTCCAACACCATTTATTAAAGAGTCTATCTTTCCTTCAGTAGAAGGAAGAGTTTTGATCACAGTGAGGCCAGGATATGCTGTGGAAGTGGTGGCTATGTTGTATGAGAGGACTGAGAGGTTAGGGTGTAGTTTTACTTATTCCTTCAAACACTGATGCAGTCTAGGATGACACTGGGCTTGAGATGCCAAAAAATTCTACTGTGAGAACGGGCTTGGAAGCAAAAGTGAGAGGTCTTGAGCTGGATTTGGATTGTGAGGCTGGCTGAACCATTCTGGCTTCTCTGTGGACCCAGATTCCAGAAATGAGGAAGGTATTGGTACAGCTGGATTCCATCAGCTTCATTTTTGTGTCACCCTCTCAAAACAGATGACTCCATCCTTGTTCACATTGATCTTGTCCTGGATAAGGGTGAACAGTGGTTATCAGTCCACTGTGGTCTCCTCTCTGCTCTGTATCTTAGAGCAGTGTAGGAAGAAACCATTGAGTTCATGGTTTTCAAGAGAGTCCTATGAGGAAAAGGAACTTGGAGGATTCTGCATTGAGAATTAGTGATAATTCTTTCTGAGAGATGATTAGCTTTCTAGAAGGAATAGGTAGAATACTAACTTTTGCAGAGAGAAGCTCCCAGATTTAGCAATTGTGTTTATGACAAAAAAATTTTTTTTCTCTCTCCACGTTAACAGGAGTGGCCTCAGACTCATCAAGCCTCCATCTCCTACACGGGACCTACAGAGAGGCCCCCCAGCAAGCCAGAGGAGGCTCCCCCTCGGCCTTCTTTGTATAGGAGAATCCTCCGCAGGCTGGCCTCGTACTGGGCACAGCCGCAGGACGGTGAGCAGCATGCTGACTGTGTATCAAAAAGCCCTCCTCAGTCTAGGAGTGCCGCAGCAGCCCCCTGAATCAGTTTTGAAAGGCATAGCTGAGATAGAAGTCTTTTTAGGATCGTTGAATTCATCCTTCCGGATGCCACCACTGCACGTCCAGACAATGTCTTGTGAGTGGGCACGGCAGCCTCTGTGCACCATCATTCTGTCGCTGACATTTATGTAGCTGCTTTTAGTAGCAAAGTTTTAGGCCTAGAGATCCCATTTGAGCCTGGAACTGTACCTGTCTATTTAAGAAAGATGAGTAAGTGTCAGGGATTTTTAGCTCAGTGGTTCAGCTGCCTTCCCCTCAAGCTCAAGGACCTGAGTTTGATCCCCGGTACCAAAAAAATTAAAAAAAAAAAAAAAAAAAAGAAAGGATGAATAAGATAAAGCTAAGATGGAGAGTTGGCAAAGAACTTGTGAAGCTTTGCTGAGCTGCTGGCAGTCAGTGGTGGGCATGGAGTTAAGTGGAAGAAGCTGACATGTGACTGCCGGCTTCCCACAGCCCACTCCCAAGAAGTGAGCCCAGAGGTCTGGAAAGACGTACAGCTGTCCACCATCGAGCTGTCCATCACTACCCGGAACAGCCAGCTTGACCTGACAGTAAGTGTGCTTACTTATTAGGAAACCATGGGAATTGGGGAAAATGACAAAGGCACATGCTTTTCTTATACAGAATCAGTATCTACTTTTATTCTGTGGGCACTGAGAGGAAAGGCTCAGGAAAGAGGATGTTGTGTGCCATTTAGAAGGAACAGCAAGGAGAAGCAGCATTGAGTATTTGTGGCATAGAAGTTTGAGGGACTCTGAGCAAGTGTTCTGTTCATTTCTTAGTTGGTCTCCAGAGGGCTTAGGACAAAAGGCCTTCAGAAATGAAAGGTAGGCTACTCTCACTTGTCATTGGAATAAAAACACTGTGTAACATTTTCTTTTGTAAATAGTCATTATTTTGTGATTATATTTAAACATAATCACAGCTCCCCAGGAGAAACACACACATAACTAGTACCTATACATATTATTTTATTTGGGTTCAAAGTAGAGTATGGTAGCTATTAGTCTCATAGATCTATTTGCTTTAATGAGAATTAAAATAAATTTTAAAACTCAGTTCCTCAGTCGCACTAGTTGCATTTTAAACACTTAACAGCCATTTGTGGCTAATAGCTACCATATTGGAAAGCACAAATGTAAAGCATTTCCATCCATGCAGAACGTTCTGTTGGATAGTGCTGCTACAGAAAATACACACACACACACACACACACACACACACACACACACATCTTGAGATAAAGCAGGGGTTGGCAAACTGGTTTGCCAGCTATTTTCAAATAGCCCACAAATGAAGAATTAATTTTTCTAATATTAAATGGTGAAAAGAAAGAATGATAATTTTGTGACACTTGAAAACTACATGAAATTTATTATTTAGTGTCCATCAATACAGTTTTATTGGAACATAGCAGTGTTCTTTCATGTGTCTTTATTTATGGTTATCCTGACACTATAGTGATGACAAACTGTAGCCCAAAAGCCTAAAACATTTACAATCTGGCCATTTTCAGAAAAATACTTTACTGACCCTGATACAGGGCATTCCTTAGTTATTTATGTTAATGAGGATGTCAGTATAAAAGCCATTTTTAACTGTGCACTAATTATAACATTCAGCTTTTATTTAAATGAAAGTCTATTGTTATCCTAGCCGATTACAAAACTTGCACATGGAATTGGAATGTAGTAAGTGTGACTCCAATAATAATAATCAGGGTACTGGATTGTTCTCCAAATAGAAAAGTAATACATGTTGAAAACATTGGGCATAAGTCCTTTACCTTCTAAAATGCTTTAAGTTGAATTAAAATAATAAATTTAGTAATAGAATAAAATCTAAGTGATTATTAATATAAATGTGCAAAGAACAAGACCTTTCTAAGCATAACACCTAAAGCAAAATTCATATTGATATATTAAGATACTGTCAACCTTTTTTTTTTTTTTTTTTTTAACTGGGGATCGAATTCAGGTCCTTGAGCTTGCAAGGCAGGCAGCAGAACCACTGAGCTAAATCCCCGGCCCTCAACCAATTTTTTGATGACAAACTGGGGAAAATACTAGGATGTCACAGATAGTAACTTCCCTTATCAAAATGTCTAGAATAGATCAGTAGGAAATAAAGAACTAATATTTAAAAACAGGTAAAGAGGATAAAAGAAAATTCATGATCTAAGATTTCAAAAAACAGCTTCTGTTTGCTCAGTATTTATTATACACGGGGCACTGTCCTAAGAATTTCACATAGATTAACTTACATAATGCTCATTAACTACACTATCAGCTATAACTTTTATCTGCATTTTATAGGTAAGGAAAAAAGTGTTCAGTGTCAAGGAAATGCAAATTAAAATAGGAACTATTGAATAGTCGTAGATTCAAAAGCATGATGTACTCAGTGTTGGCATGGTGGGGAAATGAGCTGGGTAATATATTCCTCCTGGGAATGGAAATTGTAACACCCCTTCTCAGTGGAGCCTGGTAGTATATAGTCCCTAATATATAAGCGTGCCCCCTGGCCTATTGTGAGTAGAAATCTGTGTTACAGAAATGATCATGGCAGTCCAGTTACTGTCTTACCTAATGGAATTCTTAAAATATTGTTGAAAATGAGTGTGTGAGGTTAAATAGATTCTGTTGCAAAGGCATTTTTAAAAAGATAAAATTTCTATTACACATTTTCTTTATATTCAGTCTTTGGTAATATGTATTTCCAGCATTTTTTTCGTGTTCTTTTACCATTGTTCTTTTCTCTGATGACTGAATAGCAGTGCATTGATGGAGTTCTTTGAATATAAGATTGCAGCTCGAGATTAGCCACATTCAGGATGCTGACTGCTTTTTAATCTTTGTACCAATTACAAAAGCACATCATGCCATACTGCTTATCACATAGCAGCACATTCATTTTTTTTCTTTTTTCCATACTTCTTTGTAAATATAAAAGCAAATGAATAAAATATTCAAAGACATTTTAGCTGGCATGTAGTAGCTCAAAATATTTACTTATTTTTAAAGATAGTATATTCAGAGTATAAAATAAGCTTTGAGAATGTGGAATATGTGAAAGTTAGGATCTTTTGTACAAATGTTTTCTGTACTTATGATTGCAAAATTACAAAATAGTTGGACTGATTAAATTTTAGTACACTTAAATGCAGTCCTATTTATTAATATAGCAATATGATTATATATTGTAAAACTGAAAAGTAGGTTAAAATTATCTGCATCAGTGTTTTTGTTTAAAAAGGAAATACTCCCACCTACAACTATCGCACATTGTCTATGTACATATAAATATTCTTGTCTCTATTTTTCTCTACTTGTACTATGCTTCTCAATTATTACGGTTGTATATGCTCTTCTGTTCAAGAGTCCCTTGGCTATTCTTGGTTCTTTTGACTTCTATAAATATTGTAGAATGTTTATTAATTTCCTAATAAAACTTCTATAATATTGGTCTAGATTACATTGTATCCACAGATCATTTTGAGGAAAAATGGCATTTCTGTCTACACTGTTGAATCTTCTAGCATCTGAATGTGGTTCTGTGTGTCTCTTCAGTTACTCCCAATGAAGTATATAGTTTTCTCTACAGCATTGTTCTGCTGAATATATTCATTATCTTAACTTTTGATATTAATGATATTTTAAAATTTCATTTTCTAATTATCTGATGTAATAGACGGACACGTAATTGATTTTTGGTGTTGATGCTGATTCAGCGAGCTAATTCTGGTCTATGGATACTTTTGGACTTCCTTGAGATTTTGATATACCAATGCCAAATAGTACATGTTTTTGTTTTTTAACTTAATTTATTGGTACATTCTAGGTAGACAGTACAGTTACATTCATTACTGGGATCTTGTACCTTTACATGCCAGGTCTTGGTTCTCATTTTTTCCCCTTGTCCCCACCCTCCCTTCACCCTCCCCTGCCCCCCTTCAAACACTTTAATTCCATTTTTACATTTTCTCATATTTTTTTCCCTTTCCCTTATTCCCTCTTCCCTATCCTTCTCACTGTCCCTACACCTTTGGTCCTTTTCTTCCTATTTGCTAAGTTTCCCATTAGGATCTTGAGTACTATTATAGTTTTTCACACCAGAGATACTATTCGGTATTTGCATATGTGTGCCTTATTTATTTCACTTAGAAGTGTATCCTCAAAATTGTTTTTGTTTTTTTAATTAAGTTTATTGGAACATTTTAGGTGTATGATACTGTTACATGCATCACTGGGATCTTGTACCTTTACATATCTTATCTTGGTCCTTATTTTTTTCCCCATTCCCTTCCCTTCCTTCACTCCCTCCACCCTTCTCTGTTTACAGAGACATTGTTTCCATGTTTTTCCTTTTTTCGTATTTTTTCTTTTCCATTTGTACATTTCCCCTACTTCTCCGAGTTCCCCTACACTTTTGGGCATTTTCTTCCTATTATACAATATCAATTATACATTTTGATCCTTATTTACACTTTTAGTTTTTCACACCAGAGAAACCATTTAGTATTTACACATGTATCTTATTAATTTCACTTGAGTATGGCTTCAGTGTGCATCCACTTAGCTATAAATATCTCTAGATTCTCATTTTTTGTGTGTTTTGATTTTTGATTTTTTGAGACAGGGTCTCACTATGTAGTTGAGACTGACCTGGCACTCACTATGTAGCCCAGGCTGGTCTCAAACTCACAGCGATCCTCCTGCCTCAGCCTCCCAAGTGCTGGGATTACAGTTGTGTGCCACCACGCCTGGCTCTAGATTCTCATTCTTTATGGCTAAGTAGTACTCCATTTTATTAAAAAAACACACACACATCTTTACCCAGTCTCCAGTTGATGGGCAATTGGGCTGTTTCCAACTTTTAGCTATTAGAAATTGTGGTGCTATAAACATGGATTGAGCATATATCAATCTCTGTGGTATGATTCTTTAATTCTTTTGGGAGGATACCCAGCAAAGAAATAGCTGGGCCAAATGGGACTTTTAATCCTAGTTGTTTGAGGTATTTCCATATTGATTTCTTTGGTTTTTTTTGTACTGTGAATCAAACTCAGGACCTTGAGCTTGGGAGGCAGGCGGCAGAACCACTGAGCTAAATTCCTGGCATCTTTTAATCTATTCCACTGATCCTTGGGTCTGTTTCTTTGCCAGTACCATGCTGTTTTTAATCACAGTGGCTGCGTAGTATAGTTTCAAGTTGGGTTTGTAATACCTCTGCCATGTCTCTGTTACCTAGAACGGTTTTGCTATTCTAGGTCTCTTCTAAATGAAGTTTTGGATTATTTTCTCTCGCTTGGTGAAATATACTGTTGGGATTTCAATTGGGATTGCATTGAATCTGTATAGCAGTTTTGGAAGTATGGCCATTTCCACTATATTGGTTCTTCCTACCCAGAAACAGGGATGTCTTTCCATTTTCTTATGCTCTCTTTGATCTCCTTTTTTTCAAAGTGTTGCAGTTCTCAACATAGAGGTCCTTTGCTTCCTTTTTTAGATTGATTCCTAAATATTTCTTTTTTTTTTTTTTGGATGCTGTTTTTAAAGGGATTGTTTCCTTAATTTCACTGTTATTTTTTAACAAAAAGGCTATTGATTTTTCTTTCTTTTTCTTTTTTTTTTTTTGGTACCAGGGATCAAACTCAGGCCCTTGTACTTGTGAGGCAGGGGCAGAACCACTGAGCTAAATCCCCAGCCCTAAGGCTGTTGATTTTTGAGTGTTGACTTTGTATCCAGCTACTCTACTGAATCTGTCAAGTCTAGAAGTCTTCTGGCAGAGTTTTTGGGTCTTCTATGTAGTGTCATTGTCAGACAGTTTAACTTCTTCCTTTCCTATCTTTATTACTTTTATTTCTTTCTCTTGTCTAATTGCTGTGGCTAATGTTTCTAGAACTGTATTGAACTGGAGTGGTGATAGTGGACATCCTTGTCTTGTTCCTGATTTTAGCATGAAGGCTTTCAATTTTTGACCATTTAGTATGATGCTGGCTGTTGGTTTTTCATAGATCACCTTTATCAGGTTGAGATAAAGATAATCTATTCCAATTTTCTGTAGGGTTTTTATCATAAGTGAGTGTTGGATTTTGTCAAATGCTTTTTCTGCATCTATTGAGATGATCGTATGGTTTTTGTCCTTGACTGTGTTAATATAGTATATTACATTTATTGATTTACATATGTTGAGCCATCCTTGCATCACTGGGGTAAAATTGACTTGGTCAGGGTATGTGATCTTTTTGATGACCCTCTGTATTCTGTTTGCCAGTATCTTATTGAGGATTTTTGCATCTATGCTCATTAGGGAGATTGACCTCTTTTTTGGTTGGGTTTTTTCCTGGTTCTGGAATCAAAGTAACAATTGCTTCCAGGAATGAATTTGGGAATATTTCTTTCCTTTCAATTTCATTGAAAAGTTTAAAGAGTAGTGGCAGTAGTTTTCTAAATGTCTTATAGAATTTGGCATTGAAGCCATCAGGACCAGGGCTTTTCTTTATTGGTAAATTTTTATTTGTATTACCAATTTCACTGATTGTAATTGGGGTGTTTAGAATTTTTGTAGCTGTTCTTTCAACTTTGCTAATTCATATGTATCTAGAAATCTGTCTATTTCTTCTATGTTTTCCATTTTATTGGAGTACAGGTTCTCGAAGGTATTGATGATCCTATGGATTTCTGTTGGATCTGTTGTGACTTCACCTTTTTCATTCCTAATTGCATGGATTTGAGCCTTTTCTTTCCTTTTTTTGATAAGGTTGGCTGAGGATTTGTCAATTTTGTTTCAAAAAGCCCATTGTTCAATTCATTGATTTTTTTGCATCATTCTCTTAGTCTCCATTTCATTGATTTCTACTTTGATCTTTATACTTTCCTCCCTTGTATAAGCTTTGGATTTGTTTTCGTCTTTCACATACTTCCTTTACAATCTTGTGTCTTATCTTACCATACTGGCTAGGACCTCAGCAGAACTGAACACTCTGAACAGAAGTAGTGATGACAGGTGTCATTGTCTGTTTTTGTTTTTAAGACAGGGTCTCGATATGTAGTTCAGGTCAGTCTTGAGCTCACTATGTATCCCAGACTGGCCTTGAACTCTCCACAGTCCTAGTGCCTCAGCCTGAGTGCTGGTACTACAGGTGTGTGCCACCACACCAGGCATAGTATCATTGTCTTATAATTGATTTTGAATTTAATAAAATTACATGAAATTCAGATTTCAGTGTAAATAAAATTGTATTGGAACAGAGGTTCACTAATTCATTTCGGTGCTTTTGCAGCACCAAGGCAGAGTAGCCAGCAGAGAAATCAGGCTCTTCAAGCCTGAAATGATTCCCCTCTGGTCCTTAGAGAGCCAGACATCTGCCTGCCCCTTCTAGTTTGGATGTGGTTCTGCTTTTCTCACAGCACTTTTAAACGGTGGCCATTTTCCTCCTCCTTTACTCTCATCTATGTTAGGCCTGGTGACCCAGTAGCTGTCCTCCTCCCCATCACAGCTTTCAGTCATTCTCCTCCTTCCCTCTCACACCCTCCTATCATCAGATGTGTCATTGTTCCTGGCATCTGCTGAACCCTGAGCTGTTTGTACACTTTTCCCCCTAATGTTCTTTGCTGGCTCACTGTCTGACTTGCCAGTATGTTTGTCTTAATTCTGAGCCCAGCAGGCATGGTGGTGGTCCTATTAAAATGAAACCAGAGCCTTTCCCTCCACAGGAACCCTTCAGTGGCTTGCTTCACTTATTCTAACAGCCATTTTCTCTAGTGGTCCACAGTGCCCAGTCAAACCTGTCTTCCCTCTGCCTTTCTTCCTTCTGTTGACTTCGCCAGTTTTCCTGCTGCAACCTCCCTTTTTTCTTCTTTTGTTCCCTGCCCCTGTCTGACCTGTTCCCCCGAAGGCTGCTTTCCCAGCTGTTGTCTTGGTGCAGATGGCTTGTTCCTAGACAAATGGTTCTTCAAGTGTGGTCCTAAGATCAGCATCAGATCACCAGGAATTCACCCAAAATAATTCTTGGGCTTTACCTCAGATATGAACTACGAACTTTGAGGATAGGGCCAGAGTCTGAGTGTGTCCTTAATTTTTAATTGACAGAAACTGGGATCTGAGTGTTAGTCAGCACTCCAGTGATACTTGGTATTTGAGAGCTGCTGCCCTGGATATGAGCACTGCTGCTTCATCTTCTGCAAGTTTCTGCTCAGAGGTCCCCTTCTTACCTCCTTCTATCTTTAAAGTGTAGCCACTGTCATCGGTGTCACCTCCTGATCCTTGCTGTTTCTTTGATCTTGCTTTCCAATGTGCTCTGGCATACTTCTGGTGTGCTCATCTCCTAGGATACTTGGGAATTTCCTGTTTTATTATGGCTTATGTATTCCTTTCATGTTAAGTTCTTTATAGGCAGAAATTCATGTTGGTTTTGTTCGTCGATGTAACTCAGGTATCCCAAAGAGTTTATGGTACACGCTGGGCTGGCACTTTTAAGTTGCTAAATGAAAGGTGAACTCTGAGCAGAGTCCTCACACTGTGTTAGCGCACTTTGTAATTCCTAGTTGAGAGTGTGCTTTGGTGGTACCTTTGAGCCTCATGCAAAGGTATTAGGCGCTCAGCAGCCTGGTTGTTATCCTGGGCCTACAGATCTTGACTGTCCCCCTAAAGTAGCCAACACACAAGTGTTTTAGGATTGATGGGTGAAGGCTAGTTTTGTGTTGTTATTGTGGGTTCTCATAGCTACTTCAGGTCTTCCAGAGTTTGTGATTAGAAATTGATAGACACTAAAAATGTCAAGGAACAAATAGATTGCTATTTTTCAACTGGTTGCGTACCAAATTTACATATAGAGCATTTTAGAGAACACAGACACCTAGGCTCATCACACCAAGCTGTTAGTACTGTGGTCTGGTGTGACACTGCTGTAGTCAGGACTGAAAACGCTGGGCCAGAGGGGCAGGAAGCTTGGCCTGCAGGGAAAGGGAGGAATCCCAGGGACTTTAACACCTGTGAGTATAGTAACAAAATTAGAAAACCTCCCACACTTGAATTTTTAAATTTACTATATTAAAGTTCTTAATTAAAAAAAGTAATATCCCCTATGTAATTCAGTTTCAAAATATGAACCTCCAAGGCTGAGGATGAGAAAAAGATGTATTAGCCAAATCGTACCGACATTAATGGTGGTCTTAACTTTTTTTAGAGCAAAGAAGACTTTATGAACATCTGCATTGAACCTGACACTGTCAGCAAAGGAGATTTCATAATCATAGGGTAAGTGGACTGGGGTTTCAGTAATTTGTATTCTCAGACCCTACTATTCAAGAGTGCTCCATTAAATGTGTTGACATAAAGAGACACTGAGGGCCAGTCTTACTTGGGAATTTTAGCATTTCTCTTTGCCCTGTGGGCCTGCTATGTGTAATGCCCATTTCCTACTTTGGCCTGCGCTGTTCATGGTGGTAGGGTCAGATGTGAGAGCAGCCTTTGCCTTTCAACTGAAATTAAATTCAGTGTAGCATGGCAAAGTGTCAAGCACTCTAGTTTCAGTGTAGTAGAGCTGAATACAGATCTTTATTCTGCTGTTCACTGGCTTTGTAACTGAGGTCTTTCAACTTTTCTCAATCATTTCCCCATCTATAAAATGGCATGTGACCATATGTACGGATCTCTACTATATTTTAGTCTCAAATTAAGCCTGTTTTAAATTGTGCGGTACTTGACCATGTCCCTTACAATTCATATCCGTTCACCTGTTTTCCTATTCCCAAGGCATTGAGAAACTTGAAAACAAAGTATCTTGGATATTTCCCAGGCCTTTTTATCTTTTCCAATACAACAGGCTGTTCCAAGTCCTGCCTGATTTGTTAAGTCCTCTCTCTGCCAGAATTTTATTGGCTAAGAACACTATCAACCCTCCAGCAGTCTTCATAGCATCTGAGGAGCTGGCATGTTCCCATGCCAACTAGTAATCTGCTCAGCCCAGCTTTCTGTGCTTTGTCTCAGGGCTCCCTCTCGTGCCCATTTAGGGCGTGAACATTCGTGCCGCAGCGGCTCGGTCTCCATGGCTGCATCAGCTGCATCGGTACTGGCAGCACAATGCCTTTCATTAGCCTGTTGTTCTCGCCTGTGGTACAGATTCTTCAGACACTGAATAGCTCCTTCTGCAGCCTTTGATTTACTTGCTGTATATGGAGTAAAGGAAGGGAACAGCCTGTGTCTCTTCCTGCAGTAACCAGAAACCAGTCTTAACTGAGAGCCAGTGTGACTAGCTATATTCAAAGCTCCTTTATAAAACTAACGTCCACAGCCAGAAGGAAAACCCCATTCTTATCCTTAAATGAGGGGAAGTCATCGTGTTGTGCATTCTTGTCAGTAGCAGCTACAATGGCATTGCGTAATGTATGTTTTCTGGACTTCCGAATAGAGCACAGTGAAGTTGCTTTCTGAACTCTAGTGACTGTTTCCTTTGTGAAGAATTAATGTCACCAAGCAGTGGTAACTAACGGACTGATCTGGTTGGGTTAGCTGTTCCTTCTTTTTCTACTTACCACGACTAGACATAAAGGGTTCACATGTGAGGTCAAGCCTGTGTGTATGTGGTGGCTTTACTCCAAAGCCATGTGGTAACCATATATGGGGCTAAGCCGACTGTTCCTACCAGTATAGAGAATCAGGCAATGTGTAAGCTTAGTTCATTCTCTTCAGGTAATAATCACAACATCAAGCAAACAAGGTTTTAATTTCATTGTCATTTTAAAAATTGGAATTAGCCTAAGAATGAGGTACACGTGGAAGACATTCCATCTTAACTCCCTGTAGTGTTCTCTACAGCCACTGCAGTCCGTCATGAAACTGGGCGGGACTCACTGCAGGGAAAATGGCCGCCAGAACCCCCGTCTCCACAAACTCTCTGGCCATTTATTTGCCCCCATAAGAGGGAAAGACTTTGTTGTAGTTTTGTAGTCTACGGCATTTAGTCTCTGGTTCCCAAATGTGCTTTTTCCTGTACCAACAGAAGTAGAAAGGTGAGAGACCCCAAACTGCGCTCCAAGGGCACAGAGTGTCTACAAGCCAGCCGCTGCACCCTGCTGCTTCCCGAGGTGAGGTTGGTGGTGGCACTGTGTGCCAAGCACTTTGCGTGGTCTGGGTCTTCCTAAGGGAGACCTGAAAGTGACCTTACATCTCCTGAAACTTTATTTGGCATTATGTCAACAATATCAAAGGTAGCCTGGGGTGGTGGTGCAGGCTTGCAATCCCAGCACCCGGGAGGCTGAGGCAGGCTATAAATTCAAGGCCAGCTTGGACTACATAATGAGTGCAAGGACAGCCTGACTATATAATGAACCCGTCTAAAAAAAAAAAAAAAAAAAAAAAGTTAATTAAAATATGAAGAGCCGGGCATGGTGGCGCATGCCTGTAATTCCAGCGCTAGGGAGGCTGAGGCAGAAGGATTGCTGTGAGTTTGGGACCAGCCTGGGCTGGTCTCATAGGGAGTTCCAGGTCAGTCTCAACTACATAGTGAGACACTGTCTCAAAAAAAAAAACAAAAAAAAAAAAACAATAAAATATGAAGAATTCTCTAGCTGCTGAGTAAGGGGATCATTTTTAATCAAAGATTTGGTAACCAGACTTTCATTCAGCACTGAATTTTTCTGTATTGTGAAATGCCATGCTATAAAAGTAACATATACATTTAAAATATTGGAGATAATATCTGAATGAATTAATTCAGAATTATTACCTAGAGGACTGTGGTAAACAGGAGGTGTCCCCAGGTGAGTGGCAAATGAAGTAAACATGAGTTACAGGTTTTGAGGCTCTGTAAGGATGCTACTGCTGATGCACTTTAGGTACAAGTCTTGGTGAGCCTTAAAGGATGATGAAAAGGATCCGTGGACATAAAACCTTTCATAGTGAGGAGGACTATATATTACATGTTTATCCATGCCTTAAAACATTTGGCAGGATCCCTGCCTTTTAATAAATACTGGAAAACACTGGGAGGAAACAAGCATAAAGCCCGCTCTTTTTCCCAGTGGGTGAGCTGGATGGTTCTAGAATCAGCACAGTGCATGTCACAGCAGCAGGAACCCTCCTGAGTAGACGGTGCCCCCCAACACCCTCTTCTCTACAGGGCAGCAGGGGCTCCTTCAGCATCGACAGCGAGGAGTATGAGGCGATGCCTGTGGAGGTGAAGCTGCTTCCCAGGAAGCTGCAGTTCTTCTGTGACCCCCGGAAGCGACAGCAGCTGCTGCCGAGCCCAGCCCAGTGACAGAGGCCAGGGCGTTTCCTAGACTGCACTTTAGGCCACCCGTGGGACCAAAAGGGAAGAGGCTCCCAAGGGCATTTTCATGGCAAGTACCCCGTCCTCCCCCAGTGGTGCTGTCATTGCCGTGACAGCCCATCCCTCCCGGTGACTTTCCTCAGGCCGGAACATTGCTGCCTCCACAGTGAAGAGCGGGGTCCTGGCCTGCCTTAGCTCTCCCACCCCTGCTGTGCTCTGTGATGTCCTAGGGCCGCCCCAGGTTTCTCTGCCCTTGCCAGGACTCCTAAGTCCTGGCTGCCGCTCTGAGTTCGGTGCTTACCTCGCTCTTGTTCCAGTTATGTCCTCCAACAGCAAATGTGAGGTTGTTTCTTCAACTATGGCTCAAGTATTGTCAAATGCTATTTTTGTCTTAAAGCAGTGCTTTTTCAGTGTTGGTGTGCATGAGGACCCTCTGTGTGCAACGCATGTCGAAAACTAAGGGGCCCACACCGAACCACTCACTTGCCATGGAGCCTGCAACTCTCATCAGGGGTGTCTGAAAAGGGCCTCCTCCTCTTTCAGTGTTTTAAAGTAGCTTCTGCCTGTGTTTCCCCAAAAGTATTGTGAAAAATCACGTATCCCCTCACATCTGTGTCTACATCTTTCATGGAAGATAGTCGCCAAAGTGTGTGTGTGTACTTTCTAGTGTTGTGTAAATATTGGTTTTAAAATAATCTGTTACATCACTCTTCTAAAGATCCATTGTAAACACGACAGCAGTTGGACACCACCCCTCAACTTCTTTAGTCAAACACCGTAAATTTTTTTCTCCCTGTGGGTATATTCCCCTACTGCATTCAGCAAGACTCTTACTATACTGTAATCTATTTTTCACTTCATTTTTTTATTCTTGTCAACAAGATATAAATGGATTTTTTAGTTTTAGTACTGAATGTTGTTGTAATTGATGTAATTGAAAATATTAATTTTTTGATAATTAAAAACATGTTAGTACGTTCTTTATCCTAATTAGTTCATTTACTCAATATATAAATGTTATTTATATCTAGATGGGGGTTCAACATCGATTATCATTTTTGGTTGTGAACACTAAGTAAATGGGAAGAGAACGCATCTAACAATGTCATATAGTTCTTTGAATTAAATGGCCAAAAGCACAGCATTGTCATCAATAGTTAATTTTCAACTAACTTGATTAGATCTTCCATTACCAAGGGTTTGTTACCCAGACACTAACATCATTTCCTTTCAGTAATGCCATTGACATTTACTTTGAAGTTCTCTGGAGAGCTTTGCCATCATTGGGGGGTGGGGGGGTGGGTAGATTGGACCCTCACCTTTCTGTGTGAAGGGCAGAGTGAAGAGGAAGAGCTAGTAGATCTTAGCCACCAGCTCTCCTTAGATCATTTTAAATACAGGGTTCATAAACCCGAGTGTCCTCTGCAGAGTGAAGACCAATGTTTCAGTACATTATGTAGCAGCTACCAGAAGCCCATGCATAAACCACAAAACATAAGCTTACCTCTTCAGCACTGGATGCTTCGAGGTGGTATTAAAAGCTCTGCTTTAGCAAAAAAAACAAAAACAAAAAAACAGGTGAGTCTATAAACATCAGTAAAGGATCACCCAGCCCATGCCTCCCATAGAGGGCAAGAGGACAGAATCTGCCTTCTTCCCAGTGATTATTACCAAAATGATGTGCGTGGCCAGAGAACGTTTAACCCACATTAAGGATTTTGCTCATTTATAAATATGCCTTGTTTTGACTTTTGCTCAAACTTCCTTTGGGGACTTGGTTTCCTCACTGACTCTCGCTGTGTCCTTCCACCTAGTGCCCACACGAGAGCCAGCTTGTCAGCCAACCTGAGGGCTGAGCTGTACTAAGTAAAAGGGCGTCCCTTCCTTTTTGGTACAAACATTTTGGCAAATTAATTTCAAAGGCTATGATTTGTTTTTTCCTTTGCTCCAGTTACAATTACTGAGGGTCAGTGCTTTACACATAGAACAGTCACATCCGTTTTCACAACTCAGGAAATACAGTCACGCACCTCAGAGCAGGAACCTGGCTTTGCACACCCGCCATTTGGTTTGACAGCCAGAAATGGTAGCAGTTGGCTCTACTTTGTTTTAATCAACTCCCCAATAGGTCAGAAATGGAAACAAAGTTTAGGCTGTACGCACACTTATGTGCACTCTGTATAAACTGGGTCAGATTTTGTGAAACACAAGGGGTTTTTCTAAAAGTAGCCTGATATGATCGAGGGCACACAGCCCTGGCTCTTCTGCGTGGTGTAGTATCCTCCACTTTTGCTTCTGGTACCTGCAGAGTGTGTCCAGATGGCACTGTGGCCGCCTCCGTCATTGCTGTGCGGGAAGGCGTGTCCAGCCCTGGGATCTGGCCATTGTGCCTTCCTACCCCAGCCCACATTCTTGGCCCAGGCCAATGGTCACAGCACGCAGGTTCATGTTAAAATGTGAACTTTAATCATAAAAATTGTTTTCTGTAAATATATCAACCTCTCTGCACACAACTTGATTCAAATATATACAGATATGATATACATAGATATTAAATGTATCACAGAGCAAGATCAGGCCAAGAAACATTTAGTCTCAGGATTAACCCCAGCTTTTTTCAGGCCTTTATGTCACCACTGAAAACAGAACCATGCACCTGTCTGTAGTAGTGTCCAGGATGAAACTTAGGAAGCATCTTTCTGATTTCATCACATGAGGTAAAAACTTGAAACAAAAGTAGATTCAGTTTCTCTTATTGCTGTAATTCTTAGTCTGGGGTATTACTCAAAATAGGGTTTTTACATTTAAGGCGACAGGGACGCTATACTGATCCTAACGTGGAAAAACCGGGAGAACAGGTTTTCTAAGGTTACCACATTTCTTTTTTGGGAAAGGTTTACATCCCAGATCTACACAAAAATTTAGTCAACAAGCTTTGGGTAAAGGAAATTCACACTGGGTCTTTGAGCCCCTGAAGTCCTTATCTAAGCTGCTCAGAAAGCAGCAGTGTCTGGAGCATGTCCTATTGGGGGCCACCCTAGGCATCCCAGACCCAAATTCTTTAATGCGTCTCATTTTTTTTTGCACTTTACCTTTGTTTGATTAACCCAAAGAAAGGAGTTTTCACACTGTTAAATCTGTTTGCAACCTGCTAACTCAGTTACCTCTGTGTGGATTTTTCACTTTGTGCATCTCTGGCAATTTATAATGCCCTAGCACACCTCGGGTCCCTTAGCAAGGTCAGGGCCTCATTAGTCTACACAGGCATTTTATAGTAAAGTCACACCTATCTAAGATAGTATTAACTAAACCTTCTGAATTTAGGTCACACTAGTTCTAAAAGCCCATTTCATACTGAAATTCCAGAATGTGGAACCAGGGATTTACCTACCCATCTTCGTGTTTCTACAGAGTACTAGAAAATTCCTCTTTCCTTTCCACAGTTGTAGCTTTTCTTGCTTCTAAATTCCAATTCCCAAAATGAATTAAAGTGCCAGTTATAAGATGACCTCCGACTCCCACCTCTCTCCAGTTGACTGAAAGCCTGATAATGTACCCTCTTCTGTCCTACACGTTTCCTTAAGGCTGGGTATTTGCCATGTGTCCTCTTTACTGGGACGGTCATGTTCATCTCCTAGAGTGCTGCAAAGATCACACAGTTCAATGTCCTTATTCACTCTAAAACATTTACATCGCAAAGCTTATAAGGGTCTCAGCCACTACCAAATTACAAAACTGCCCATTTCTTCTAGGATTATAGTTATGAAATTTCCTTCAACTTTAACATCTCTACACTCAGTTCATCACATAGCAATATTGATATAAATATAAAACTTCCATTTCTTCTAAAAACAAAACAAAACAAAACAAAACATAAACTTAATTCACAGCCTTTTCCCACCACACGGGGCTCTAGTAGCTCCTGGGAACAGAGGTATATTAGCAATAAAAATGGGGTATGAAAAGTCCATGACTTGGGAGTAAAAGGAGCCCTTTGCTCCTCCCCTCCCCCTACCTGAATCAGAAAAGGGTTTTCCTGAAATGGGAAGGGATGGGACTGGACCTGCCTCCGTGAGCCTGTGGGTCTCAGGATTCTCACCAAGGGTGTAACTGTGAGGAATAGGGAGGGGAAAGGAAGCCCAGACATCTGGGATTCTGAGCTCACCAGCCTGGAACCTAGTGGACACCCAACCCTGTGGAGGGATTCTCAGTCTCCATATTCCTCCCCCTTCTCATTTTCAAACTCTTCCCACTCTAAGGACAAGGTCACTGTTTTCATCCACCCACTCCCACCTCTGGCCCAGGAAAAAGCATCTTGGTCCAATCCCTCAGCTGTACAAAGAGAAATACGCAGTTCCTAACCTCCCTGCCTCTTCTTGGAGGTTAATTCCTTCTACAGAAAGGTTAATTCATTATCACCCTTTACAAAAACTTCCCTGAAGGCCTCAGTGGAAAAGTGAAGAACTTCACTTTCTATTGTGTTGGGCTTCCACTGTATCAAGACAAACAGCAAATTTACCCTCCTGGCCACTGGCATGCAAATAAACATGACTTACCTATGGGTTAATTTACCTTTTATCTTCTAGCTAAAATGCTACAGGTAGTTACACGAAAAATGAATCCTCATGTAGCATCTGGTACCATCTGTACCTGGGTGCTCCTTTTAAATTTCCCATCTTGATTTTCATCTGGTTTTTAATGCCGTCACAGATGTAATTCCTAGGCTAAAACACTTCTGTCCATATGGCAATGAAGTACGCTGCCCTTCCTAGCCAGACGGAAGAAGAGGTCCCAGAATGGATGGTGGGCATGGAAAGCAGATGGCTTCCAACTCACTGCATTTGTAATTAACTGAAGACTCCCAGGCCCCAGAGGGACACAGACGTTGGAATGGGTCCACACCAGGCATAAGGAAGGCTCCGTGTTCAAAGCCAAAGCTGATGCTAAGCAATGATCTGGTGTATACTTTTCAGACTGGTAGGAGATAAGCCTTACTATTTTTGACTCCTGGAGAAAGAGTCCTATGCCAGGCAACAACTGGCCATTGCCCCAAAGGCTGAGTATTAGCAGCTGCTGAGCCTTACAAAATTGAAAACATCAGGCCAGGGATTTAGCTCAGTGGCACCACGCCTGCCTGGCAAGTGTAAAGTTCTGGTTCCGATCCCTGGTGCCAAAAAAAGAAAAAGAAAAACAAAACATCCACTTTAGCAGGCCTTTGTCATAGTCAACACAGATACTGACAAATCCCAGCTGCCAGTTCCCACACGGATTCTTGCCTCTAGGAGTCGTCTCTAACTCAGGGATGTGCGGGAGACCCTGCACCACAGGTTGGCAAGTGTTCAGGTGAGCACATGGTTTGAAGTGTGGCCGTCAGGCTTACAGGGACCTGGGACCCACACTTCTGGTTCCCAGCCCAGCGATAAACATCATGCCTGCCCTTGGTGAGCTCACAGGCCCATCAGGGATGTTTCCCCCACTTATTTCCAACAAAAGCAAGTGGCCTTTCTGCAAATATTTCAAGAGTGACAAAAAGTGTTCTCAGTGTGGCTCCTAGTTTCTAGTGTTGTGCAGAAGGATTTCTGCCTAACACTTCTCAAACAAACCCCTTATGGGAACTGGCAGCAAGTGACGCTGGATTTGCCTGCTGGCTCTGTAGAGGAGAGCACAGCCTGGCACTAAGCAAGGCTGCAAAGGGCAACCTCAGAAGCCAGAAACTTCTCAGTCCGGGCAGACATCTCGGGATCTGAACAGCGGCATAGGATGGTGAAGAGCTAACACATGTAGTTCACCCAAGCAGAGGCTCTGCACCAGATTTCTGGTCTTGTGAGGAAGCTGGCAAGGCAGGAAAGGACTGAAGGACAAGTTCTGCTCCGGGTCAGTTGAGCCCAGGCCCTGCAGTCCTTGGCATAAGCATGAGGGACACAGAGAGGTGAAAAGACAGCTGCATGGTTAAAAGGCACCCATAGACCCTGACTAACCATTTGAAGAAAATCCAGGAACATCTTTAATAACCTTGCTGTCATTATATCAGACTTACAGCAGAATAGCACAGGAAACAAGTGTTCAAATGCAGAAGGCCCTGAGGTAGAGGGGCTTGGTAACGGTCCTTCTAGCAAATCCCCCGGCTCTGGAGAAAAGGTCTGCCTGGGTCCCCCAAGAGAATCAGTCCCTTCCTTTCACCCACACTCCTGTCTTCAGCCACCCACCCCCAACTTAGAAATCCCTGAACCTACACACCACTACAAGTATCCATTACTTGACCCAAGTGAGCAAGCCCTTCTCAGCCTTGTGAGGGCAGAAGAGCGAGCTGCCCATAAAGGGAAAAGCAGTGTAACTTCAGCTGCTAAACACGAGGTTTTCTTTAGTAAATGTGTTACTGGAATAATGTCTAAACCCACACTGCACAGAAGTGTATTGGCTGTACATTTCAATACCCAAAATTATTTATATATTTACATAAGAGGTGTACCTTGCTTCATCAGTGTCTCTCTCCATTTCCACACACATCAATTTCTTCACTCCTGAATTCTGTTCTCCCAAGGAGCCACAGTGCAAATACTCTTGAATTAAGAATTTGAGCTGGGGATTTAGCTCAGTGGTTCTGCTCCTGCCTCGCAAGCTCAAGGACCCAAGTTTGATCCCCGGTACCAAAAAAAAAAAAAAAAAAAAAAAGAAAAGAAAAGAATTTGAAACAAGTCATGTAAGATGTGATCCAATGGGTTGAAGGTTACTTCTCTCTGCTGTGTAATTAGCCTGGCTTGGGCACAGACAATGGGTACACTGATCAACAGGTACACTGATGGCTACTCAAATTAACAAGAGCCAGGCAGGAAAGAGGAAAGGGAAGAGAGATTTGTAACCAATAATCCAGGGTCCTAGGTCAAAATCCTAAACTCTACTCATGGGATCTGGCTTTCAGACTATGGTTACCAACTACCCTCTGACCTGATCTTGCAGTCATCGAATAACCCAGCTCAAGAGACCAGGCAGGTGACTACAGGACCCATCCCAGACAAAAAGCATTTCACTGGGAAGCAGGTAACAACACTGTGGACACTCTGGGATTCCTGACCACTCTCCTAGGGGAAGGCACTTCCAGACTTTCTAATAAATCCATTAGGTTGGGACCCACTTACTAACCTCAGGAATGTTGCCTCTGCCACAGAGAAGTGTGTGAGGACTGCATACATACACAGTCCTGTTAAAAGCATGCACCACCCTCCACAGATACCCAGGTTATTAAACTGTAAAATGAATTTGCTCACATGCTACAGGGCTTGCACTAGCCCTTAGGATTCACCAGCCCCTTTCGAGTGGAATGGTTTCATAGGAAGAATGTCACTCACATCGAGTGGTCACTGGTCACTGCCTTTGTGAAGCTCGTATTTGGTGTCAAAAACGTCCTTTTCTCCCTCTCAGTGGTCCCTTCTCAAGTGCAAAGAGAAGACACAGACATGCCCTAATGAATAGGAAGAGGGATTTGATTCCAAGGCTACTGACTCCTTGAACTTGATGACCTTCAAAGGTCATCTGGGTTTCTGCCTTTGGGCAGATGAACATCTAAGGCCACACAGGACAGATGTTTGTTGTATTCCTGAATGCACCAAGGGTCAAAGCCAGGCTTTCTGGCAGTCCACCCCTAAGTTTTCAGAGCTTGGCTAACTCCTAGGGATAGACCTCCTAAGACCAAACCCAAAGATCAGCCGCTGTGGAAGACAATATAGATTCCCATGCGCTACCAAAGTAGGCTGTAAAACCAAGGCTGTTTTGCCTAACCTCTAGACAAGAAGGGAAGAAAAGAAACTGCAAAAATCACATTTGTTGGAAAGTATAAGCAATCTTCCTTTGTGTCAGCGTAATTAAAAACCAGGCTGACGGGGCCGGAGGTACACTCCAGGCTGCTGTCAATCCCACGTCACCCTTCCTATGGGCAACAAGGGTTGTCAATGACCAGCATGACATCGATGCCGTAGGCCTCCAGCAGGTCCATAAGAAAGCTCCGGTCCCCCTGTGGGTCCAGGCCCATCCCACGGGCGTGCTCTGCTGTCAGAGTTTTATCTTGACTGGCAGACACCTCCAACAAAGTCTGAAATATCCGGTTGTTTTGCTCTAGGAAAAACCTACATGTGCAAGACAGGGAAGGGAGGGAAGAAAAAACAGAGTTCACCAGATAATCCACACAGAGCCACCCAATCTATACAGGTTTGTTTAGTATCCTCTTTTTTTTTTTTTAGAACTGGGATTGAACCTAGGGCCTTTAAAAAGAAATTTTAGCCAGGTGTGGTGGCACACTCCTGTAATCCCAGCCCTTGGGAGGCTGAGGCAGGAGGATCACTGTGAGTTTGAGACCAACCTGAGCTACATAATGAGTTCCAGGTCAGTCTCAACTACATAGTGAGACCCTGTCTCAACCCCCCCACAAATAAATAATAATAATAATGATAATAAATAAAAGAGAAGAAATTTTATTGGTGCCAGGGATTTAGCTCAGTGGTTCCACCACCTGCCTCACAAGCGCAGGGTACTGAGTTCAATCCCTGGTACCAAAAAAATAAAAGAAACTTTATTAGTCCATGTTTGTAGCACATAATGATTACACTCATTGTGGTACATGTACAGAAAATATCTTAGTTCTTTTTTTACCCCTCCTATGGCTCCCCTTTCTGTCTCTTGGTCCCCTTCCCATTTGCAAGAGATCTGTATCTGTTTCATAGCTACATCACCTGCTTTCTTTTCCTTTTTCTTTCCTTCTTTCCTTCCTATCTATCTGAGACAGGATTTCACTACAATTGCCTGGGCTGGCCTCTAACTTGAAATCATCCTGCCTCAGCCTCCCAGAGCACTGTGATTACAGGTGTGTGACACTTTGCCTGGTTTAATGTTCTTTTGAAGGGATTCAAAGATAAAAATATCTTTTAAAAGGAGAAAATGGTAAAAGGTAGTTATTGAAGTGACATTAAGGTTAGCAAAGAAGCCATCTGGCATAAAGCACAAACTGACTGGAGAAACCTCCAAGTGCAATGTCTGATGCCAAAACAGCTTGTTTTCCTGTAAGCAGCAGCTTCCTAGTGGTTTGAACACAGCTTTAAGGAGAGGGCCTTGTACGCTGCTTTCTTCTTCTGCTTAGTCATTGGGGAGGAGACAGTTATAAACACAGAGCTTGGTAATGTGGTTCTGAGGGCAAGCGGGAAACCAAAACACCTCTCTCAAAGCTCGGTAGGAGCCTCCCCAGAGAACAGGGGACTGTGCCCTGCTCCTACTTCACACAGCCGGGGCTGACTCTACACAGAAGGGGGCGCTCAGCAGACTGGGGCGACCACAGGCAATGCAGAAGCCAGCAGCGCTGAGAAGAAGGGTGAAGGAGAAAGGGAGCCATGGCCACTGAGATGGCAGAGCCTGCTGTGTCCCTGGGTGTTCCTTCTGTGATGGCTCTGGGGATGGCAGTGTTGTGCACAGAGCAAAGACTGAAAGTCCCAGGTCCAAAGAACTGTACAATAGGCACGTGCTGTTGAAGCCATGCTGCTCAGAGCACCTGAGAAAGGCAGAAGTGCCCAGGCCCTTAAACGGCTCTGGGTGCCCCAAATTTCAGATGCGTGGTGTCTCAACCCACAATGAGACAGTGGCTCTGAACTGTTCCTGGACATCTGCACATCTACATTGTGTGTGCACATGAGGTAGGGTGCTGTGAGAACCAGGACATGTCCACGGGGTGCTCACCAAAGCCAGGAACAGTCTCTAGTGCAAGTGTCACAAACCTATCCCAACACGCAGGCCGGGAAGACCAAACAGGAAGGTTGGTGCCTGGCTTGTTTCAGTTACAATTCTGTGTGTATATAGAACTGTTTTGTGTGGCTTTTTAAGAATGAAATCAGTGAGGCAAAAAGGCCCAGGGCCTGCCCTGACCATCAACAGATCTGGGCAAGTGATTCCATTTAACTTCTTAGACTGTCCCATAATACTCAGCGCAAGGAACTGTTCTATTTGGAGGAATCAATTTTGAGATGTCCCCGAGGGACAGAGACAGCTTCCACGTGGTGGACATCCTCAATGCCCAAGAGCATGCACTGGGCCCGTGTTTTCTCTCAATGACCTGCCCCTACCTCTTCCCTTGACTCCTCTGGGTCCCACCTACTGGCCTTCCAGGACTCAGGTTACCTCTGCAAGGAGCCCATCTCTTGGCAGCAATAAAGGATATCCCTAGCTGGGAATACTGGCACAGACTAGTAATCCAGCAATCTAGGAGGCTGAGCAAGGAGGATGGCAAGTTCAAGCCCATTCTGGGCAACTTAGCAAGACCCTATGTCAAAAAGGGCTGGGGATGTAGTTTAGTGCTAAGACCCTGGTTCAATCCCTGGTACTGCAGTGGGATAAAAAAGAAAAAAAGGCCATCCTGAACTGCAGCAGGTGAAACTGGAGGACCTGGGTCATCCAAAGCAGTTGGAGCTGAAGAGATCCTCAGCCCCACTGCCCCTGAATGGGCAAGACTCACAGCACAAAGAGGTCCTCTTCACAAGGGTTGTAATCTTCCTCAATTTCCTGGGAGTACAACAACATCTGCCTGTCGGAAAGGAGATCACCATCAGATACGGTGCAGCTACAGGACCCCAGACAGGCCTGGCCGTGCAATGGGCTGCGCCTTACAGGAAGCAGCACTGATCAGGGCAGGTCCCCATAGCCAGGCAAGTAGAGAGGGGCTAGCAAAGAAATAAAAGGGCACAGGTGGACTCAAAACCCTGGGGTCACAGCCAGCTTTGCCCGTGGGAACTTCAGACAAGTGATCTTTCTTAATATCCACTGACTGGGTAGGTCAATGGAATCAGTTACCTCATAGGACATGCAGACTATCGAGAATCACGTGAGATAAAATAATGCAGAAGCAATATATTCTAAGGCAGTGACACACACAGTGAAGATGCCCAATAGACAGTTGTTAAAACAAACATGTGAGGGCACACATGTGCACCCCCGAGACCTAGAGGCAACTCTGCACAAGGTCATTTGGGGAGTTTCCGGAAGCTGGCATAACTTCCTCTTCTCTGAACTCCAGACTCCAAAGCCTGGCAGAAAGAAATCATACACATGTATTCACCTCCCCGCTCTGGGGCCCCATGCAGAGAACCTGGAGCCCCCTCATTTCTATCTCCCAGGCAGCATGTGCACCACAGGAAAGCAGCACGAGAAGAGCAGCAGGACTGGCTTCAAAGAGACCCTCAGGGCGGCCCAAGAAGAGTGAGCACCTGAGTCTGGGACATGCCCACACGTGGCCCCCACCTCTGCTCGTTGAGCCGCCGGTACTTCTCCCTGTCAGCACTGTTGATCTTCAGAAGGGGCTGCAGGTGGTCGTGGTGAGTCTTCACATTCTGGTTATCCACGTACACGTCGTACAGCTCCTGCTTCTCCTCAAATATCTTCTCTGTGGTGCCTGTGGAACCCAGGGTTAAGGGGGCAGGAATCCTAAGGGGTCACTGAGGGCCAGCTGAACCCCACAAGGGACAAGGACAGGAGCCCAGGTCTAGAAGAGACTGAACACAGGGACAGGAGAATGGAGGGCCCTATACTCACAGGCCACATAAGACACCTCCACCTCCAGGCTCTCAATGTCTGCCACGTTCACGTAGAAGAAGGGCTTGGACTCCGGGATGGTGCCTCCGATGCCAGGCAGCGATACATTGGCCAGGCAGCAGCAGCAGTACACTGTGGGGGACGAGGAGGTGAGAGGAGAGTCTGCCGCTTTATGCCCTCATCCACCAAAGCCTGCTGGTCAGCACCCGCCCTACACTGCTGGTCTGCAAGGAACCTGCAACAGTTTGGGTGTGTTCTGTCCACCCCAAAACTCATGCTGAACCCTGGTTCCACGTACAATGGTGCTGAGAGGTGCTGGGGCCTTACAAGGGATTTCAATCATGGGGCCTCCAGCCACACGAAGGGAAGAAAGTGGTTCGGAGGACAGCAGGTTAGCAGGTTACCTCACAAAAGGTTCTTCTATAGCAAGCCTGGAACCTCCTCCCTCCTCCCTCCCC
>NW_022900928.1:95719820-95735911 GCF_012274545.1 Fukomys damarensis | reverse complement strand
CGCCCCCCATGTGTTTGCTTCTGCTCTTCTACCATGAGGCCCTGAGCCAGATGCTGAGCAGATACTGGCGCCATTCTCTTGGACTTCCAGAACATGAAGCAAATAAACTACTTTCTTTACAAATCCCTCAGCTGCAGGCATTTTAATCACAGCGACAGGAAGTGGACTAATACAGAAGCTATGGAGGGCTCTGCTTTGTGCTCACCTGGAACCCAAGTGACCCCATCCTGGTGGCCCTGCCATCCATCCTTTTCCCTTTCTCTCCTCCCCTTCATAACCTTCAAAACTCAACCACACAAGTTGTGTCCAGTTTCTCTTCTCACACGTGTCCAGAATCTATCATCTTCTCTGTTTTAACCCTGATCCAGCTCTCACCAAGCTACCAATGTGTCCCCCAACCTACTTTTTCCCTTGCTTGCACACCAAGACCCCACCTTTTAAAATACAGATCCAGTCAGGTCACTGCTGGCCTTAAACCCTTGATCCCCTTAATATGGCCCAAATTCTTCCAAACTTGGTGAAGAAGGAAAGACTCGGGCAATTTCTGATCTGGGAACTTAGGAAGAGCCCGACTGTGGCTTCTGCTTACCTCTATAGCACACAACGCCAACAGGTGGGGGAGAAAATATCAAAATACGCTTCCGGAGTAAGGCAAATTTCCAGAGGATGAGGATCTGCTCTCCGAAGAACTTAATAAACTGAGACATGCAGCCAGCTGGGTGTGTGATCTGAAAGGACAAAGAGGGACAGGAAGAGGGAAGAAGGGGAAAGAACTTGTTAGAAATTATCACTGTAAAAAATATTCAGTGTAGGTATGTTCCGAATCAACAACCACCACCCCCCAAACCCCAAAAACCTAAAAAACAAAAACAAACAAAAAAACACCCCAAGAACAAAAAGATACACTAAGGGATGGATATTTTGTACAAAATGTTTGTCACTTTAAGTCTTATCTTTAAACTGGGTTTCCATAATGCAAAGGATCTGTGATATACTGAAGTTTGGGGTTAAATATTATTAACTACTTTGGAGAAAGAGGTACCAAGGAAACAAAGCTGAATCTAAATTTTTAAAAGCCAGAAATGAAGGTATGTCTGAAGAGACGGTAAGCTTGCTGACAAAAGTCACTTCCAACATTTTATTATTGCACACTCTGAGGAGTAAGATGATGAGCAAACAGTCTCGGATTAGACAGCCACATAAACAGGGACCTCTGCACACCACGTGAGATGGCCACAGGCAAGGCAGACGCACGGGGCCTCCCAGCCCAGCCCTGCCCTGCCACACTCCAACACTAACGAGTTTCCTGCCAAGACCACCTGCAGAGGCTGGCAACCCCCAGGGATGCCTTCCAGGAGGGAGACCCTTGGGGTTAATAGCAAAGCTCAAGGAGTTCCAATCCTGGCCCTGCCGTTTACTAACAGGGAGCTCAAGAAAAATTAAGCTCATGTTTCTAGTTTGCTTTCCTCATCTGTAAACTAGGGAGACCATTACCTAAGGCTAGAATGAGACAAAACAGGAAATATTTATCAGCTATGAAGAGCCCATATGTGGTGACCACTAATGTTACTGACAAACGGAGGCTTCAAACCAGGTGCCTTGGAAGCGTTTCAGGAAGTCATGTCCATATTGCAGTGTCAAAAGTTGAGAGCTCACCTGCTACCAGGGACACAAGCCCAGAACAGTTCTGAAGAGCAGTGGCCACACTAAGGCCGCATTGGGTTTAATAACAGAGAAGGCGGGAATCACACAGAAACCTGAGGCAGCCTCTAGGCTCTGCCTGTCTACACCAGTGCTGCCCTCAGCCTTTCAAAAATGCACACAGACCACCTGAGAGAACACGTTCCTTTCCAAGGCACTGACCCTGAATTGATGCCATTTACTTGCCCAGTGGCAGGAGAAAGGCCACCCAACCCTGAACATGCCTGTCTGTGACCTCCTTTTGGCTGTTCCTTTCTCACTATATCCCAGATCAACAGGACAGTTACCAAGTGACAGCCTGGTCAAATCCTCCAATCACTATCTCTCATCTAATCAACTAGGAACCAGATAGGAAGGAGCCAAAACACAATCCATTTTTCCGTGCCTCCCTGAGCTATCTTCAAGCCCTCAACATATGTCTATTGCAAGAAGGCCTGGCAGGGTCAGTACCAGTGTGTCTTGGGCCTGGAAATCCTAGACCAAGTGAATGATCTTTAGACAATACTGATCTCATTTACAGGTTCATTCACGGATGCATGTGTTCTGCTATGTCTAGATCTAAAATGTCTTCTAAAACCTCCTGTTCAAAGGTGGGTGACTGAATTAGAGGGTGCTATATATGCATCAGTGGGCTGATCCACTGATAACACAGCGAAATGGGGCCTAACTGGCACTGCAGGTGTGACTTTGGAGGGTACACCTCTCTCCTTAGGCCTTCTCTTCTCTGCTCTGCTTTCTGGGTGCCATGAGGTGAGCAGCTTTTCTCCACCAGGCCCTTTCACCACGCCATTCTGCCTTGGGGCCAGCTAACCATGGAATGAACCCCTGAAGCTGTGAGCCAAAATAAACCTCCTCTCCCTTAAGTTGGGATTATTAGGTATTTTGTCCCAGTGAGGCGAAAGTGACTAAACCATATGCACTCATTCAAGTATCTCTTAAGTGCTTATTTTATGCCAAAGCACCAAGTATTCCAGTTCAAACATGGAACAAAAAAACACCAAGTCCCTGCCTTCATATAATTATAGGTTAGGAGAAACAGATAAGCAATCAGAGTCCAGCCTAGTGAGTGTGGGAGATGGACAGGAGCTGTGGGGACGGATGGGTGGCAGGGGGCCTGATTCCACTCTGGCGAAGATGGACACTTCCTGGACATCTGAGCTTCAACAAAAAGCATGAAGTTGCAGGTTGGTGTGCTGGCAGATAGACCAGCACAGACACGGGCCTGGAGACTAGGAGGGAATATGCCACTTCCTGTAAGATGCCAGCAGTTTGGGTAGCTTTCACAGCTGTCACTTTCCTCTTTTCCCTTCCTTTTTCCTAAGTAAACACAGCCCTCCCTCCATTCCGTACTTTTCTCTCGCACCCAGGCCACATGGGCATTCATAACCTAGTGCACATCCATTCTTATTTCTCTATGTGCATTCATGCATGTTTGGGTACCCGTATCTGTATCTATACCTCGGACTGTCATTATTAAAGTGTGATCACATCTCATTTTCTACATGACCTGGCCAACCTTCCCTGTCAATTTCTCATGCCCTAATTCATTATTCACAAGGGCTGCTTGCTCTATGGGCATCCTAGTTTTCTATCTCTCTGAATGATATGGAATTAAACATTCTCACACATATCACTCCAGTGGTTTTATAGATAGGTCAGATCCCTATAGAGAGATCATTCAAACAAAATGAACATGCACTTGTCATTTTACTATAATGGCATGTTGTTTTTTATAAAACCATACATATTTGCATTTGCAACCTACTCAAGTACTTTTTCCCCAATATCTCCTAGTACTTTATAAGTATGTTAATGAGCTGTCCTCAACAGGGAAAAAGCATTTGGCAATTTTCCTTTTTCTCTTTTTTGACCCTCCTTCCTCACTTCCAGGGGTGAGGAATCTAGAAACATTTGGTCAGACAATGGTTACCTCCCTCTGGGTTTGGAGACAGCCCGGGAGCAATTTTGCTCAGGATGACCAGTGAGACTTTCAGATTCATACAAGCCCCATATTCCCTGGACCTCACTCACTCTGACCATTTCTTGTTATCTCTTAGCCAATACTAGGGGGTGGAGAAATCTGCAGATTGCATTTCCTGGACTTCCATGCCAACTGGCTGCCTGTTCAGTTCCTCTAATGGAAGTCAAGGGGTGCAGGCTGGAAGGCAGGAGGAAGGGAGGAGCTCTCCTTAGTCTCTACCTCCTGTTGGTACTTCTCCAACAGGAGAGGACTCCTGGCTCCAGCTTGTAGCTTTTCTCAGCCCTCTTAGTACAAGCTGATCAATGCCCAAAAGGCACCAGAATCAAAAGCCCAGTGCCTCCCCAGAGATCCAAGCTTGGGCTGGCAGAGTTCCCCCATCCAAGCTCCCATGGTGCCGATAATGAATCCTTTCCCCTTTTGCCACCTTGGCTCTGGGTGTGACAGCCTCAAAGAGAACCCCAATGATTCACCCGCTTGGTGTTTACAACCTCATACAACCTCCTCCTCTTGAGTAATTTGCTTCTAACCCAAATAATATGGCTGCATTGCAGGCAATACTTCAGAGATGAGGTTACAAAAAATTCTGAGTTCCATCTAGTTAGCAGGATTGGATCTCTTAATGGTTTTGATGGAGCAAAGCTGCCAGATTAGAGACTCACATGGTTATGAACTGAGGCAGCTTCCAACCACCAGCAGGGCGCTGAGGCCTTCATTTAATCTAACCCTGCCAATGAGCTTAGAAGTAGATATTTCCCTCGATCAGCCTTCCAATGAGGCCTCAACCCTGGCTGACGCTTTGACTGCAGTCTGATGACAGACCAATGAAGCAAAGGGCCCAGATGAACCATGCCTGGACTCCTCACTCACAGAACCTGTGAGCTAATAAATATGTAGTGTTTTAAGCTTATAATCTTGGTGTGATTTGTTATGCAGCAACAGATTTCTAATGTCAGGTGGCACACATATCCCTGTTTGCTCCTCTGATCTTCTATATTAGTTCTATACTCTATATAAGTTCTATATTACTGATTCCCTATATTAAATTAGTTTGAAATACCTAACATGGTTTCTCTTTTCCTGGTTAGACTGTACTCATTATTACTTACTAGGGTTCAAATTCTATGGTAGTCTTTAAAGTTCGCTATAATTTGATTCCACCCTTTTTCCCCAGTCTTTTCTTATGGTCATGAAAACATAATCTTAAATGAGTTCACTCATGACTCATAAATGTGTCTTGTGCTTTCCTTTGTCTACGTCTCTGCAAAGGCAGTGAAGTAGGGCAGAGAGCAATGAGCACTGGCTTTGGCACCCAGTCTGTTTAAATCCTGGCTCCATCTCTTACTGCTACAAAGCCTGAAGCAAGTCAATGAGCCTTTATAAGCCTCCATTACTTTAGCTAAAAAACAAGGAATGAAAAAAAAATGTTTAAGAAAAATGTTTAAATTAATTAAATTTTAATTTAAAAATGTAACAGCTGGGCGTCGTGGTGCATGCCTATCATCCCATTACTCAGGAGGCTGAGGCAGGAGGATCACTGTGAGATCAAGACCAGCCTGGGCTACATAGTGAGTTCCAGGTCAGTTTCAACTACACAGTGAGACCCTGTCTCAAAAAAACAAAAACCGACCAACAAACAAAAAAGAGGCTGTAACAGGTACAGATAAAGAGCTAGCTCAGAGAAGACACTCAGAAAGCAGCAGACCATGGCTTTTACTACTGCACATGCCTTCCCTCAGTCTGGGATCAGCATCCTTCACTTTCCATCGAGCCAAAAAAGAACTTCAGAGACCAACTCCTCTTTCAAGATACATTCTCCCTCATGCATAATTTCTCTCCCAGGGGAGCCCTAAGTTTCCACTGAAATATGACCAGCCACAGGGGAGGGAGAAGGAAGAGAAACAGAAGAATCATGTTCTCAGTGACCTTTGTATCCTTCCAACATCTAATGCTTGGGCAGCATTTTATTAACTTGAAGCAAACATATTCTAGAACCAAAAGCAAAGTGCTACAGAAAAATCTACAAAATAAATATCAAAAGTATCGGAACTAAGAAATATTTTACTTGTTCATTAAATTCTTCATCTTTAGTTCAAAGGTCTAGATGTACAATACTGAAGCAATCAATAGAATAAAATCCATCTTTTCCCTCCTAGGAGTCCAGCACAACCAGCCTGCCTATGATACGTGACTTGGCACTATGATTATAGAAATGTCTAGCAGGCAGATTGTTCAAGAGAACTCACCTTATGTTTTAAGTAAATCCAAATGCTTATTTTACAACCCAGCTTAATCAAAAGCAGCCTTTGTACATGAGCTCAATAGAAATCCCTTATCAATGAAAACTTAATCTACAACTACTGTTCCAGACACAAGTCCAGCACTGTGGAAGTGTGGAGCTGACTTCACCTTCATCTCGGGATACATGTAGCGGTGGATGGACGGCAGCCAGTAGACAGGGGGCAGGCTGCTGCCTCTCCCAGGTCCTGCATGGAGCACTCCTTTCTTGTCTTCATAGAAGGCAGCCAGATGAGAATAATGTCCCGGTGTCTCCAGCTGGTGCCTGACAACACACATACCCAGTGCACGCATAATGAGAACGGCTCTGGCCACAGCTCCACAGTTCACCCCTCCACCCCTCCTGTTAGCAGGTTCATGAGAAGATCTGCGTTTTGAGGCTGCCTTGGAGCCTCCTTTGTGTTATAGAACATCCCCACGATATCCCATCTCTTTCACATGGGAAATACACAAAATTAGTGGGCTGTGACTAATGTCTACTGTTCTTGAGCAAGGTATATATATTAAAGATCATGTGTTACTTCACAGAGATTAGCTGTTTTCTGTGAGAAAGGTTAACTTGGGTGATTACAAATTCCCTGCTTAATGCTGCTCTTTGTGTAAATCTCATGATTACTCTCTTTGTTGTTATAAAACAACAGGGAGAAGCTTATGTCTCATGTCCCAAATAGAAAGGGTTAAGGACATCCTATTACACTGATACATGCACACCCACGTTTACAGCAGCACAATTCATGACAGCTAAATCTTGGAAGCAGCCTATACGTCCATCAATAGATGTAAGGTGAAGACAATGTGGTATTTACACACATTGGAGTACTACTCTATCATAAAGAAAAATAAACGGAGTCATTTGTAGGAAAATGGATGCATCTTGAGACCATAATGTTAAGGGAAATAAATCAGACTCACAAACTTAAGCATCACATCCCTTCTCTTATAGGAGAAACCCAATTTATAAATAAAAAGCAAAATAAGATAACAGGAAGTAGGGAAATAGATCTTTCTCAAACGGGAAGGGGTTCAAGAGATGCAGGGAGAACAGAAGGAGGGGAGGGAAAAGGGGATGAAAAGGGAATAAAGATGGTCATGTGTATGTGCCAACTACACACAAAGAGTGTGTTCATTATACGTTGCAGTTATGACTGGAGGTCACAGAGAGCATGATTTCCCATTAAGTAGTAAAGAAATGAAACAGCAGATGTTTTCTCCTCCCATCTTGGTCCTGTCCTCTACACAGATCAGAAGCCTTGTCCACTGACCCCAAAACCAAGAAAGTGGCACTGAGTCTCTGCCCCATTGTGCAATGCAGAATTCTGCTTCCAAGTCAAAGAACGAAGATTAACAAAGATGTCGGGGCTTGAATTTTGTCCCCACCACAAAAAAGAAAAGGTGGAGTCGTAACTCCTCGTTCCTCAGAATATGGTCTTACTTGGATAGTCTTTAGAGAGGTAATCACATAAAAAATGTGGTCACTGGAGTGAACCCCATTTCAGGATAACTTACAGAAGAGGAGGATGAAGGCAGGGATCGAGGTGATGTATCAACAAGTCAAGAAACATGGAAGACTGCCAGCAACCACCGAAAGCCAGGCCAGCAGCAAGGGGCACATTTTTCCTCACAACCCTCAGATGACCCAATCCCGCTGACAACTTGGTTTTGGCCTTCAAATCTCCAGAACTGTGACAGTAAGTTTCTACTGTTCTAAGCCACCCAGTGTCTAGTACTTCGTTATGCAGTCCCAGCAAATAAAAGGCTCCAATCCTTTTAAGCTCATTTAAATTTTCTTAGTGTCTTATAATTTCCCTAGAATGATGAAAAAGAAGCAAAATATGGCTTTCCTGAGCAAAGGAAAAACATTCCTAATTATGATTGGCTCCAGAACAAGTGATTTTAAAAAGGTGACAGGATTTAGCTCGGTGGTTCTGCTGCCTGTCTCACAAGCACAAAGACCGAAGTTTGATCCTCAGTATCAAAGAAAACAACAACAAAAACAAAAAAAATGCAATTATCTGTCACCAGCCCCCACCAACCTGCCGTGACTTACTCTAAAATATAACACAAACTGTTCAAAGTCAAGATGTTACTGACCAACTAGCAGCCAGGTGTTCTCCAAACACTTCCATTCCAGAGTGACATCAGTCAGTGGCAAGAGATTTTCATGAAAAATTGTATTTTAGAAAGAGAGTGAAAAAAAAAATCTGAAGGATCTGTGCGTGCTGGCACATGCCTGTAATCCCAGCACTTGGGAGGCTGAGGCAGGAGGATCGCTGTGAGTTCAAGACCAGCCTGGACTACATAGTGAGTTCCAGGTCAGTTTCAACTACATAGTGAGACCCTGTCTCATAAGACCACCCCCACAAAAAAAAACCACCAAAACAACAACAAGACAAAAAAAATCTCAACATTACTATATTTAACAAATTAGTGATAAAATAAGTTCTCTAGGCAATAGCTATCTAATTCCAGGGTTCCCACACATTTTGCTTTAAACTTTGCACAGGAAGGTAGCCACATGATGCAATAATAAGTTACCACAGAGAGCGCTTATGATCATTTGGAAATCCGTCAGATTGAAGGAAATTTGATAAAGAGAAACTCACTCACAGATAATAACTTCAAATACATTTTCATTACAATCCACTGTCCCTAAAAATATAATAAAAGTACTGAGAATCTCTATACTCTGTGTTGAAAGGGCTGAAACAAGGGTAATTTGTTCAATACTTCTTTATTTCCTAGGCTTACTGTTTGATTTGCTGCTCAACTCTCCTGTATTTGGAGCAGGAACCTACAGAAAAGCTCACAAAGAGTAGCATAAACAAAAAAGCTGCTGTCAGGACTCTGACAGCTTCTCTCTGATGAGAAAGAACAAGGCAAAAATATGCAATATAGAACATGAACAGAGACATAAGTACAAATTGGCACTTCCCCAGATGAATGCTAAACCACCATTGTGTGAAAACCTCAGAATATAAGCATTCTGTAGACACTGCAACAAACAAGATTAATCACCAAACCACAACAACATAAGCCAAAAATTAATGAAGCAAGGCCGACAGTGCTGGAAGATAAGATGATATAAAAGAAGACCCTTCCAGTGTGCTTATCTATAAGGACATATAGGTTAAGAAATCACCAAGCTATCTATGGAATCTGCCCAAGAGTTGTGACACTGTAAAACCTATTCCTTTCTGGCTCGAGATATCCTGCTGATCTGAAGCCACAGCTTCTGGGGCCAGATCAAGAATTTTTCTGCAGGACCAGAGACAAGAGGGTTTGCGTTAAGCCACAGTTTCTTCACTGATAATCATAGACATACATGACCCTGCAGATGCCCAGTACAGCTGACCCTGCCTTCCCCTACCACAGCCCGCAGTAGCTCACCCAGTGTAAGAACGGAGAGGCCTCTGTGCTACAATTACACCTCCTAATTCTGGTGTATTTCCTACTCATCGGAAGAGGTCTGTCTTCTGGTTTTGCAAATACAGAAAACTAGCATTCCCATACAACTGCTGGTGCAGGCAGAAAATAGTACCATCTTTCTAGGCTAAATTACAATGAGTATCAGATCACATATTATGTGTACCCTCTGATCCACCCAATGACTCCATTTCTAGGCTTGTGACCTAAAGAGATGTCTATGGATGCAAACTAACTGATAAAGTATATTTAAAATACAACAACCACCATCCCATTATCCCAACTTTTTAATAATGTCTTAATAAAAAGTTAATACCCAGTCACATTTGAATTATACTCATTCCGGCCAAGGATTTAGCTCAGTGGTGCCACTGCCTGCCTTGCAAGCACAAGACTCCAAGTTCAATCCCCGGTACCAAAAAAATAAATAAATAAAGAATCAAATTAAACCCACTGTTCTCAAAATGACATTTTATAGTTCCTTTGTTTGGATCAAAATATAAATAAGTCCAAAAAATTTAAATATCATTACATGTCTTAGATCCTTTCTGTTCTTGTACAGTCCCTCTTCTCTTTTCTAATTATTCTTTAAACTAGGAAATAGTTGTCCAATATCTTTGGATAATTTTAAAAATTATCATAAAAAGAGCTCTCTAGAGATACTGAAGGTAAGGGTTACAGATGAAGCACCTGAAGTCTGGAGAATCAGAAATCAGAATGAATATAAAACATAGATTAGGTGTAAGAGAATCAAGTCTAGTTTATTTATACAAAAGGCATTGCTCAGGCAAGTATTATACCTGCCCCACCCAATTCTGTTCTTCATATTCTGCCACTCAAGTGTGTTCTCTCAGGTTACCTGTGGCCCTCTTTAATCAGCAAGCTGAAAAACGTTTCTTGCTATGACTCCAAATCTAAAAGCCATAAAAAGATTACTGAATTCAAAGAAGAAAAACATGTACAGAACAGAAAAGTAATGCTAAAAGACAAAGTAGGAAAAAATTTTCAATTTATATCACAAAGAACACATTTCCTTATTATACAACAAACTCCTAGAAATTAGTAAGGCCAACAAGGACAACAAAATGTAGCAAAGTCTAGAAACAGGTGACAAGAACAGAACCCAAATGACCTGAACATATATAATATATAAAGATGCTCACTGTATTTAATATAAAAAGTGACAATTAAAAATATACTAATGTACTATTTTTTTAAATAAACTGGAATGCCAAAAGTAAAAAACTCATTTTTGTGTTGGCAGTGTGATAAAGCAGGCACTCTCCTGCATGACTGTGGAACGTGCAAAATGATTCACCCTCCATGGAAAACAATTTGACAATGTTTATTCAAATTACAAATATATATCTTTAGATAACCAATTTCACTTCTGGAAATTTAATGTATAGATACACCACTCATGTGTGCAACAATACTTATTTGTTCATGGTATTCAGGGCAACATCATTTATAAAAGCAATGGGCTGGAAAGAATCAAATGTCTATCAGTAATGGACCAGATAAATAAAGTACATATAATGACTGTAGAAAACAAAAGTCCTCCAATGTGGTGATGTGAGATGATGCCCCACACCACTTGATATAAAATCAAGGTACAAACATTTATAACATGCTACCTTCTACATGAAAGGAGGCAGGGAAGAATGTATGTTTGTATTGTATATGCACACACACTTTGGGAAGAAACATGAAATATTAACATGAAATATTAGTGATGACTGAGATTGTGAGACAGATATGGCAACTATGTGAAAACTGTACATTTCATGCCAGTGCTGGAGACTGCTGCTTTGTTATTCCTTTAGTAATAGAATCTTTCAAATTTTAGATGGTCACATGTTCTCAGTTCCTAGACTTCCTTGCTGCTAGGTGTGGCTAATAAAGAATGGACAAACAGGCACAGCCGAGACCAGCAGCAGCTCTTGACCCTCTGGTAGGCCGGTGCCTTTGACCCAGCACACCAGTGGAGACCAGCAGCAGCTGAGACCCGCTGTGCATCAGAGGAGACCAGCAGCAGCTTGCAACCCTCTGGTAGGCCCAGCCCTTCAACCCAGCATGCCAGAGGAGCCCAGCCACCAGGCACCAACACAGTGGTGTTCGTGTGCCACACCACCCCCACATAAACAAGAGAAAGAGTAAGGAGGGCCTCTCTGAAAATTGAAGACCATTGGAAAAGTGAAGAAAATCTGTGATAAAGACACACTACACCAGCACAGTTGGTAAGTCGGAGGGACCAGCCTCTCAACCTGGAACCTGATGTACCTCAAGGGGAAAGACAGGTGGAACTGCAGTAGAAACTTGCAGAGTTCAACCCAGCAGGTGGTCAGAGATCTCAACTTGGGCCTTGCAGACAGAAATCAGCCTGAACCTCAGGGGACACTGCTGGCTTGCTGAGACTAATTAACTTACATCTGCACACTCCTGCCCACACTGTCTATTATGTTGAGGCATACCCTGAAGGAGGCCCTCTATTTCTATTTGTATTTTTTTATATTCAAAGTAGTATTTTTCTCTTGTCTTTAATCGTTTAAACATTTTTAAGACTCTTTTTCTTTTCATAAAATTTTTAAAAAATCTTCTTACCTTTTCTTTCTCTCTCTCTTTCCTTGATCTTTATTCATCCCCCTTTTTGTTCCTGTTCCTAATTCAAATTTATATTTTATCTTTTCCTTCTCTTTTCTTTTCCCTTCTCTCAACTGCCATAAGTTTTAAAAGAAAGTGATTACAGTCTCTAGCCTCCCTGTTGCTATTAGTTTGTTCTGTACTTGTGTATATTTCATTCTGTCTTCTCTTCAACAGCTCCCTAGAGTTTATGTGATCTTCCTGTGTCCTCTGACCTCACTTCTAACCTTTCTCTATCCTATCTATCCCTCCCTCCCCAACTCCTTCTAAATTCCCATCCAGAAGGGTAAAGTTGTTAGATTGAAGAGTTTATTCACTATAAACATATTTTGTACTGGTCCTCAATTTTGATTTAATTCACAGTTCAAAGGTATAGATTAATAACTACCACAAATGGTCATTTTCTAAGCTGTGCTTGATGCTATTGTGTTGCTGATTTTATCACTTGGGCTAAGGCATTGTAATTGATCTAATCAGTTGTCTTCCCTAGTATAGTGAAAATGAGATTGCTTCAGTCATTAGAAACTCAAAACTTAAAGACCAGCTATATCTGGAAGATCTAGGTATTAACCCAGGAATTAAACCAAGGACGGTACCAACAACAAAAATAGAAATGAGAAGACATTTAAACAAGACACAAACACAGACTTCCATCTCATCAAAGGTAAGTAAACTCTGGGGGAAATGAGGTGGAAAAGTCTGACAGTCAACAATATGGACACCCTGAAATAACAAATGCCCAGCACAGGAAAGAAATGGAAACCTTGAATGCCCAGCACAGGAAAGAAATGGAATCCATGAAACAGATTCAAACAGATATCCAGGAGAGTAAAAACTCTATAAAAGCATTCACAGCAGAATGAAGGAATGCGAAGACAGAATTTCAGACATAGAAGATAGGATTGTGGTCAGTGACTGTGAAGAGAGATCTCTTACAAACAGTAAGGAATCATGAGAAATCAATCCAACAAATCTTACATGATGCAAAGAAGAATAATATAAGACTGATAGGAATCCATGAAGTAGCAAGAGAAATACAAATGACATAAACAAAACTGTTCACAGAATTAATGACAGAAAACTTCCCAAACAGAGGGGAAGAATTTGATGTACAGATGAGAGGCATATTAGACTCCAACTAGCCATGATCAAAAAAATCTACACCTGGACATGTAATAAGCAAGATCCCAGAAACCCAACAGAAGCCAAAAAAAAATACTACAAACAGAAAAAAGAAACAAATCACATGCAAAGGAAAGCCCATCAGAATCAAAAGCAGAATCTTCAACACAAACCCTCAAGTCAAGGAGAACCTGAAGTGAGGCATTTCAAGTCCTAAAAGGAAACAACCTCCAACAATCAAAACACTTCTAAACAATGTCCTGGAAAAAGAAAATGAAGGCCATAAGGGCCCATAAGGGCCAACAGAGCAAATATACCAGGCAAGGCAAGAAATTAAAGGGAGAGAGGGAAAAACAAAAAATAAAAGAACCAACACTGGGAAAATAACATGACAATGAAAAGTCAATATGTAACAGTTATAACCATCAATGTTAATGGCCTCAATTCACCAATCAAAAGAAACAGGCTGGCTGAATGGATTAAGAAGCAAAATCCAACAATATGCTGTATACAAGAAACTCACCTGATCCACAAAGAAATTCATAGACTGAGAGTAAAAGGATGAAAAACAGTTCTCTATGCAAAAAGAGCCTGTAAAAAAGTGGGGGTAGCTATCTTATCTGCAGACAGAATAGATTTCAAACCAAAACTAATTAAAGGAGATGAAGAAGGCCATTACATCCTTGTAAAGGGAACAATCCAAGAGGAAGAAATGACAATCATAAATATATATGCACCAAATACTAACTCCAACTATACAAAACAAATATTAATGGATATGAAAAATGAGATAAGCAGTAATACAACTGTATTGGAACTCCACTGATACAAATAGATCATCTAGACAAAAAATCAACAATGAAATAACAGAAGTGAACCAAGTTTTGGAACAAGTCTTAGTAGATGTCTGCACAGGGTTCACACCATAAAATCAGAATATACATTCTTTTCAGCTGCACATGGGTCATTCTCCAAAACAGACCACATGCTAGCTCACAGAACATGCTTAAGTAAGTGCAAAGGAACTGAAGCTATCCCCTGTATATTATCAGGCCACAGTGCAATTAAACTGGAGATCAATAGCAAAAGAAACTGCAAGAACTTCACAAACACATGAAAATTAAATAACACCCTGCTGAACAACCATTGGATCACAGAGGAAAGTAAAGAAGAAATTAGAAAGTTTCTACAATTAAATGATAATGCCAATACAACATATAGGAATCTATGGGACACAATGAAAGCAGTTCTACAAGGGAAATTCATACCAGTAAATTCCCATACTAGGAAAACAGAGTGAGCTTAAATAAACAACCTAATGATTAACCTTAAGCTTCTAGAAAAAGAGCAAGACAAACTGAAAGCTCGTACAAGAGAGGAAATTATAAAGATCAGAACAGAAATTAATGCAATGGAGACTAAGAGAATTATACAGAAAAAAAACAAGGAATTGAAGAGTTGTTTTTTTGAAAGAATAAATTGATAAACCCTTAGCCAACCTTATCCAAAAAAAGAAAAAAAAGGGCTCAAATTCATGCAATTAGGAATGAAAAAGGTGAAGTCACAACAGATCCAGCAGAAATCCAGAGATCACTAGTATCTACTTCAAAAACCTGTACTTTCGTAATACGGAAAATACAGAAGAAATGGACAGATTCCTAGATACATATGAACTTCCAAAGTTCAATGAAGAAGATATAAAAAAGTATGAACACCCCAATTACATTCAGTGAAATTGAAAATATAATTAAAACATTACCAACAAAGAAAAGCCCAGGTCCTGATGGCTTCACTGCTGAATTCTACAAGACATTTAGAGAAGAACTATTGCCATACTCTTAAAACTCTTCAGTGAAATTGAAAGGAAAAGCAATACTTCCAAATTCGTTCCTGGAAGAAAGTATTACTTTGATTCTAAAAAAAAAGATTCGATCAAAAAAGGTCAATCTGCAGGTCGATCTACAGGCCAATCTCCCTAATCAACACTGATGCAAAAATCCTCAATAAGAAACTGGCAAACAAAATAAAGAAGATTGTTACCAAGATCATATACCCCAACCAAGTCAGGTTTATCCCAACGATGTAAGGATGGTTCAACATATGTAAATCAATAAATGTAATACAATATATTAAGAGTCAAGGACAAAAATCATACGATCATCTCAATAGATGCAGAAAAGGCATTTGACAAAATTCAACACCCATTCATGATAAAATCCCTACAGAAAACTGGAATAGATGGTCTTTATCTCAATTTCAGAAAGCTATCTATGAAAAACTAACAATCAATATGATTCTAAATGTTCAAAAACTGAAAACATTCACACTAAAATCAGGAACAAGACAAGGATGTCCACTGTCACCACTCCTGTTCAATATAGTTTTGGAATTAGCCACAGCAATTAGACAAGAGAAAGAAATAAAAGCAGTAAAGACAGGAAAGGAAGAGGTTAAACTGTCACTATTTACTGATAACATGTTACTCTACAGAGGACCCAAAAAAACTCTGCCAAAAGACTTTTAAGAGTTAACTGACAGATTCAGTACAGTAGCTGGATAGAAAGCCAACACTCAAAAATCAATTGTAAGGTCGCCTTGATCAGACTCTTGTCTTGGCATCCTTCCTTTCTCTCTGCCCCATCTCCACCCCGCTGCTCTTTCAGGTTTGAGGCACTGCGGGACAGTGCTCTGCGTTGCCGGTTCGCGACAAGTGGCGCCCGAACAGGGACCTGAAATTGAAGCGGCGAGCGGTGAGTAATCAGAACAAGCCAGCTGTCAAAAAGGGCTCGGCCGAGTCGAAACAAGGAGGACACCGCTGTCTGGAATGCCCGGCGGGGAAAATCCTCGGAGGAGCAGTATAGGTCTGCAATCAACCGGCGGCGTGCGCGCGAGCTCCCGGCCTGCGCGGGAGCTCCCGGCCTGCGCG
>NW_022900928.1:95691797-95714609 GCF_012274545.1 Fukomys damarensis | reverse complement strand
GTAGGGGAAGAACAAAAAGGGAAAAGAAAAAAATGTGAGAGAATGAAAAGATGAAAATAAAGTGTTTGTAGATGGGGAGGGGAGGAGGGGGTGAAGGGAGGGCAGAGGTAAGGGGAAAAAAATGAGAATCAAGACTTGCCATGTAAAGGTACATGATCCCAACAATGAATGTAACTGTACTGTATCCCTAAATGTACCAATAAACTCAATAAAAAAAAAAATCAATTGTACAAAAATAACAGACTGAGAGTGAAATTAGGGAAACAATTCCTTTCACAACAACATCCAAAAAAAAAAAAAAATCTAGGAATCAATTTAATTGAGACAAAAGACCTTTACACTGAAAATTACAGCACTCTGAAAAAAGAGAAGCGGATATAAGAAGATTGAAAGACATCCCTTGCTCTTGGGTAGAAGAATCAACATAATGAAAATGGCCATACTTCCAAAACTTCTTTACAGATCCAATGCAATCCCAATTGAAATACTAACAGTTATTTCACAGAACTTGAACAAACAATCCAAAAATTCATTTGGAACCAGAAGAGACCTAGAAAAACAAAAGCCATTCTAGGCAACAGAGACATGGCAGGGGACATCACAATTCCCAACTTGAAGCTATACTACAAAGCCACCATGATAAAAACAGCATGATACTGGCAAAGAAACAGATCTAAGGATCTGTGGAACAGATTAGAAGATGCAGAAACAACTCCTGACATACTCAGCTAACTCATATTTGACAAAAGAACCAACCATCCTCACTGGAGGAAAGATAGCTGCTTTAATACATGATGTTGGAAAAAGTGGCTTTCAATTTGTCAAAGATTAAAACTAGATACCTATCTTTCACCATGCACTAAACTAAAATCCAAATGGATTAAAGATCTGAATAGCAAAACAGAAATCCTAAACTTATTGGAAAGTAAATTAGGAAGAACTCTCGAAGACATTGGCATAGGTTAAGACTTCATGAACAAATCCTCAGCAGCACGAGAATTTGCACAAAGAATCAACGGTGGGGATCTCATTGTATTAAACAACTTTTGGCTGGGTGTGGTGGCGCACGCCTGTAATCCCAGCACCCTGGAGGCTGAGGCAGGAGGACCACTGTGAGTTCGACACCAGCCTGGGCTACATAGTGAGTTCCAGGTCAGTCTCTACTACATAGTGAGACCCTGTATCAAAAAATAAAAAACAAACAAACAAACAAACAAAAAAACCCCAAAAAAGCTTTTGCAGTGCAAGAGAAACCACCAACAGAGCTAAGAGGCAACCTATAATGTGGGAAAAAAAATTTACCAGGTACTCCTCAAAGAACTACTTTCTAGAATATATAAAGAACTTGAAAAAATCAGGCCCCCCAAATACAAAGGCCAGATTAAAAAATGGGCATCTGAAATGAACAGACATTTCCAAGATAAACAAAAGCAAATAAATATATGAAAAAATGTTCATCATCACTGGTCATTCAAGAGATGCAGATGAAAACAACACTGAGATTCCACCTTACCTCAGAAAGAATGGCTGCTATCAACTATCAAGAAATCCTAACAAATGCTAGAGAGGATATCGGAGAAACGAATCCTTCTCCATTGTTGGTGGGAGTGCAGACTGGTGCAACCACTATGGAAATCAATATGGAGATACCTCAAAAAACTAGGATTAGAGGTTCCATTTGACCCAGCTATCCCTGTGCTGGATAACTCTCCGAAAGAATTAAAAGAATCATACTACAGTGATACATGTGCACCCATGCTTACAGCGGCACAGTCTGTAATAGCTAAAACTTGGAAACAACCCAGATACCCATCAACTGGAGACTGGATAAAGATGTGGTTTTTCTATAAAATATAGTACTACTCAGCCATAAAGAATGAAAAATTAGAAACATTTATAGCTAAATGGATGCACATTGAGGCTAAACTCTTAAGTGAAAGAAACAGGACATACTTGAGTAAATATCAAATAGTTTCTCTGTTGTGAAAAATTAAAAATGTAAATAAGGTTCAAATGCTGTAATTGAGTGTGAAATAGGAAGAAAATGGCTAAAGGGGAAGTGGAAAGGAAATAAGGAAAAAGAAAATGTGAAAAAGGACAGAACAGAAAGAAAGTCTTTGTAAATAGGGGAGGATGAAGGGGTGAAGGGAGGGCAGGCAGATGGGGAAAAAATAAGAACCAAGACATAACATGTAAAGGTACAAGATCCCATTGATAGGGCTCGGATTTAGCTCAGTGGTGCCACCACCTGCCTCGCCAGTGCAAGGTACTGAGGTCGATCCCTGGTAACAAAAAACAAAACAACAACAAAAACAAATCCCAATGGTAAATGTAACTGTATTGTTTGCTTTAAATGTACCAATAAACTTAATGGGGGAGGAAAAAAAAAAAAGAATGGACAAACAACTGTGACCAGAAGTAATGTGTTCAGGTTTTGAGATTTCCATGTCATTTCCCTTTCTTGCTGGTTGGAATACAGATGATAATAGTGAGTCAGCTTCTACCACATGGCTGAGAACATCACTCCAGGAAATTGTATAAGACAGAATGACTTGGACCTCATAAAGTCTAGTGCAACAGTCACCACCCACACTGGGCTGCTTCTCTACCTCTAGGACTGTCATACAGAAAAGTTTTTCTGGTATCTCATTTGAGCCAGTTTTTTGGGTTTTCACTGTGTTACAGTAACGTAGGCTGTATTTTACCTGAATAGAAGATGGTACCCACAAATAAATTAGTATCAAAACTGCACTGTGTCATTGGCTTAGAAGTCAAAAGAGGAAGGTGATGGAAAAAAGTAACTACCAAAGATGAGAAAGCTGGTAGCTCTTGTTAAAAATGTAGGGAAAAGATTTGGTAAAACTTCAGTAAGTTGCAAGAGACCTTGTACCACTTGAATTTGTAGTCTTAGGAGAAGAAGTTGGAAACAGAATGCCAATGGAGGTTGACTGCCCCTCGTTGCTATTACAGTGGGCTACTACAGGAGGAAAATAGAATTGGCCAGCTTCAGCTTACTAAGGGCAGTGAATTTTAAATTTTACAATAATAAATCAACTGAGGCTTCAATAATTTGGGGCCTTGTGGGGCTAGAAAAGCCAATGCTTCTGTACCTAAAAAGCAAGAGGTAAGAGTCTCTCTTGATGCAGCAATGAAAGTTTCTGGTTAACTGTTCTTCGGGAACCAAAGGAGTCAGCCTATCTGTAAAGATCAAATTTACAGTATTGCCTCCGAGTAGATGCCAACATGAGGGAAAGGGGGGATGAGCCAAGAATAGAGACCCGTATGTAACTTAGAGCCCACTGACTTAAAAACCATGACCTAGAAGAGATCTTTGGGAGTTGAGACCTGGAAATGACTGAAGTGAGCAATGAGAAGCCACTTTAGTGTTTGAAGGGAATATATTGTCACATGCCTGGCCGATAAACGCCTGTGGCCTTCCAAGTCCTAAAGAAACCATTAGATCCACAACTTGCTCCAGCAGAAGTATGTTCTGAAGCTGAAGCTTGCAGCCTCAAGAAGGGCTTGTTCTCCTGGGCCTCTGCAGATGTGGCTCTGGAGAAAGATAAAAGAGCCTCCTAAACAACAATCTAGGAGCTACAGAGGAAAATGGACAAGGGGATCTACGCTGCAGCACCTAGGTTTAGCCAGGAGCAAACTGCTCTGCCAGAACAAGGAATCTTTACAATCCACACTCAGCAGAATGTCATTATGGCAAGTGACTAATGACTGCTTCTATCTGCCCATCTCCCCTTTTCCAAAGAGCAGCTTGCACTATGGCTCCTACCCTACCTTCTGTATGGCACTTGGGAGGTGGAAAGTGGAGCACTTGTCCCTTGTTTTATGGATCTTCAGGGTAAGGACAGCCATGCCATGGTCTAATGCAAAGTACTGCTGAGTGTCACACAGAAATCCTGTACTTCAGCCTGTGGGCGGCAACGGGATGGGGCTCCCTTGTCTCCCTTGCTGTGGGAGGAGAAACACACAGATAACCTGGGTGGCCTCTGAAAAAGCAGAGGTAATTTTTTTTCCTACAAATCCATTTCCCTCTTCTTGCTTATAACCCAAATCCTAAAATTTTATGTGTTCCCAGAGTCACCTATGGAGAGACCAGTTTCCTAATCTACTTTGCGGGAGGGTGGGATTATCTTTGTGATTGAGAATTTGATAAGTGATGAATGCAATTTCCATTATTTTCCCCTTTCCTGTGGGCTGGAATGCAGATGTGGTAACGGTGCACATCTGGACAGTAACAAAGTAGAATACAAAAAACACTCTCAGGGTGTGAAGGAATAAGAGAACAGAGGTGGGCCCTGAACAATCAGATGAACACAGCAGGTGACCCAGCCCAACCACCTGCCTGACTCTATAGACTGAGGGACAAAAAAATCCTCTATCTTAATTGAATCATTCATTTTTTGGCCTCCCTTACTACTGTTTAGTTAGAACTTTTAATACTTCCTTGCTGTTTAGGCTTTGAACCACGAGAATATACTATTTGGGAAATTAATTTTTCTTAAAGGAATAGTTTTTTAAAGTGTCAGGATTTCAATAAAAATATTCTTTTTAATGGGTTGGGATATAGTTCAATGAGAAGGCTCTAGATCCAATCCCTAGTGCTAAGCAAAAAGAAACATGCTAAATACTAGTCATAGGGCATAACCATGTAAAGCTTATGGGACACCAAGTTTTTCTTATCTCTACAGGTACAACTATATTACATATATTTTATTAAAACAGGCTATTTTCAGGAGGAAATTTTTATAAATTATTAGTCCTATTTATGGAATTAGTTCATTCTAGAATATAATGATATTGACAATGGCTAAATATTATTTGAAAGTTTATCCTTTTGTACTTTTATGTAAATTTTAAAGTGCATTTTTCTACAATTTCATGTTCTTTCAAAGATGATAAGATAGATTAGATATTATAAAAACTTTAATGATAGGGCCGGGGATTTAGCTCAGTGGTTCTACCGCCTGCCTCACAAGCACAAGAACCCGAGTTCAATCCCTGGTACCAAAAAAAAAAAAAAAAAAATTAAATTTAACTATGTATTTTAAAAGTATAGGCTACAAAGTTGTAAATACCTTACCAATGCTGTGTGTGTTTTTTGAAATAGTGTCTCACCTGTTTACCCAGAATGGCCTCAAACTTGTGGGTTCAAGCACCACCACACCTGGCTATCGCATATATTTTTAAAAGTACATAGACATATGTCTCAGAAAAGAGGTAAATGTGCTAAATGCTTCCAGAAGTAAAGATAGATTTCTTCCTTCACAATCTGAAGTGTAAGTAGGTTGCTTGCATAATAAATTTAAAAAAATATAGTAACTATAGTTTTGTTGCTCCTGTTAAAGACACTCTTTCTCTTACCACAAATATTGAGGAGTGGTTAGACATTAGAGTTTAGTCCTCTTGCCCACTTGGGACAAGGAGGCAATTACTGAGGCTTAAGGTAAACAAAGAGCATTTACAAATCAACACATTCTTTAATTTAACAAAAGCGCTGCCTTTTTTTTTCTTAAGAGTAGGGAAAATTTATTGAGGGAAAGAAAGCTTCTAAGAGAGTCAGAAGGGGGACCGGAAAATGGGTTGTCCCTTCACCCCACTTCTCCAAGATGTTTTATATAGCCAAGCCATGTGGGGAGGTGGGTACAAAGTGGGACACAACTATAAGACTCAATGGAAGCCGGAGATTTAGCTCAGTGGTTCTGCGGCCTGCCTCACAAATGCAAGGTCCTGAGTTTGATCCCAAGGACCAAAAAAAAAAGACTCAATGGAAAATTACAAGGTGGGCATGAACTGGGACAAAACCATGACCAACCAGTAAGATTATAAATACAGTCACTCAGGTAATGATGATTAAATGGGAATCAAATGGGGGAGCAAATCACATTGCAAGCTTACAAGGATTTTCAGTAAGGGTGGGGGGGTCAGGGATATTTCCTGGAAAGGCTGGGTTAAGACCTTGGCCCCCTATGCAGGTGTATCAATCACTGTTATTTATCCCCAGGGGAAGCACAAAGATATAGGAGTCTCTCGCCTTTTACAATTCTGGCCTTCAGTGAATGTGTCTTGATTGTCCTACATGTTGGCTCCTTGCTGTGTTGGCTCCTTGAGGATGGCCCTGTCTAACTGCCTATAAGATATCTAATTAACTTACCTATCTTCAATATTTCCCCCTCTGAAGAAGTACCCCTAACTGTTGTGAGGTGGCAAAGGGCAAAGACAGCTCTGGCTACTTCCAGCTGAAGAGGGTTGTAGTTATGATCAGCAGTTAGAGTTACTCTACTGAGGGTCTATCTAAAGGCCTTCAGTAGATGCCTGGCATTGTCATCTTGGTAGCTGCATAGCTTTTAAATCTGGAGGAGACAAAGCGATAGAAACAGTTAAGAATGCATGGGCTAAATTATAATGGCTGCAGGATTGCTATGACTATAGCTCACAAAGAGGATAAGGTGAAGGTCCAGGGGACTTCAGAATCCAACAAAGAAGTTGTAAAGTTTAGCAGTTATAAGCTGTTTACAAGGTCGATCTGGTGGATCCCAGTAAAAGAAGTCTAGCACATTTGTCATTGATTCCATTTGCATGACTGCTTGGAGCTTGGCAGCCTTCAGGCAAGAAAAAACAAAACTTTTAAGAAATTAGAGTATGCATAAACTAAGTATGAGCACACTAGAATGAAAGGGCAGGTTGGGGAGAAAGTCACAGTTAGAAACTGAAATAGTGATTGAACCCACTGGACTTAAGATTCTTTCACTGATAGAAGTTATCTTTAAGTCTGATACTTTGTCATAAGTTTTTCTAGTTTTAGCTGTAAGAGACAATTTGAAGAACAAATTTCGCTAAGAAATGTAAAACTCTAGCTGAGCTCTTATAGATTTTACCATAGCTTTTCCCTAATGGTCCATAACCATGGTCAGCTACTGGTAGAACTGAAAACTGTCAGAAGGGGTCAGTGCTGACAATATTAATATAAACTGAAAACATAATCTGCCCCAGCACTTACCGTAGATGAAGAAGTATTTCACAGCCTGTTGGCTGAAATGAAGGATGCCACCAGAGGCCTGACCCACTGCCAAGGGTGTGCTTGGAGGAGCACCTGTGGTCCTGGCACCCAGCTGCTGTCTCAGGGAACCACGCACGCACGCATGCACACACACACACACACACACACACACCCCAGCTGGCCAGTCCTGCCGCCACCCACACACACAAGTGTGGAAGCCACATACCGAACCTGGTTCTCCAAGAAGTGCATGTAGCGATATAGCAAGGTGTAGGAAGGAGACAGGATACCCACAGACTTCATCCGGGCACCACGCTCCAGCTCACTTTCCACAGGCATGTTGGCGAAGCAGGCCAGGCCGAAGAAGGGTCCCTTTCGAAAATAGCTAAAAGATACCAAACAGGTACTGGGCTTGAAATCAGAAGAAAAATTGTATTTTATTTTTCTCCAAAATGCAATCCCTTAAAAAAAACAAAACCCAACTTAAATGTACACAGAGCTCTAAGTAACAAAGCTCAGCCTTGAAACAAACCTCTGAACCTCACAGATGGGGCAGGCAAATCTCAGGGACTTCAGAACTCGCCCTGCTAATCAGGCTTGAGGTCTGGCAAGCTTGCCATCCAACTGCCCATGAACGTGGACACAGGCCTCCCCCTCTCCTCCACCACAGTTTATGACAAGGATGGTCAGATTCAGAACCAAAACCAAGGCCCCTCCAAAACCAGTAGTGCGTTTTCTTAGCATAAACCATGATGATTCTTCTCTTACTTCCTGGGCCTCTGATGTTTTCTACACAGCTGTCATTTTGTTTTCTTCTCCTTTTCCCACTTGTTATCTGTCATGGTTTCAGCCCAGTGAGGAAGCCAAAGCTACCGAATTATCCTGAAGGTTCTTTCCATTCATTCCTCCTCACAAAACTTACAAGGCACCAATTATAAAGGACCCAAAACTAACCTTACATGGTGGCACACAACTGCAATCCCAGCACTCTGGGAGACTCAGGTAGGAGGATCTCAAGTTAAAGCCCAGCCTGGGCAACTGAGTGACTTAGTGAGACCTTGTCTTAAGAAAGATAGCTTAGGGCCAGGGATTTAGCTCAGCGGTTCGGTGGCCTGCCTTGCAAGTGCAAGGACCCGAGTTCAATCCCCGGTACCAAAAAAAAAAAAAAAAAAAAAAGCTTAATGTAGAGACCCTGGGTTCAACTTCCAGTACTGAGCCACACACACACAAAAAAAAACAAGGACTGGGGGCCGGGGATTTAGCTCAGTGATTCCACCACCCGTCTTGCAAGCACAAGGACCTGAGTATAATCCCCGGTACAAAAACAAACAAACAAACAAAACAAAACAAAAAAACACATGAGAACTTCAAGTTTCAGCACACAGATGTCCTAACCCACAATGTGCTACAACTTCACTCTTTCACTAAAACCAAACTTCAAGTAAAGCCACATTTCTCAGAAAGTCAGAGAAGCTTTACGGCAAGAATTCTTAGCTTTTCTGAGTCATGAAGTCCACTGAGAACTTGATGAAAGAAAGCTAGAGACCTTCTTGCTAGAAAACTGATACAAATAAAACTATACTGTATTTTCAGAGCATCTACAGAGACTACCTGAAGAGCCCTCTGATGAGATCTCTTATGCCCTGGAAAAAGTATGGGGAGTGAGAAGGAAAGGAAACGGTCCAAGAAACCTTGGGTTTGGAAGTACTTACATGAAATCAGATTGGATTTTATGGGACCCACTGGCCATAGACTTGAACTCAACGCCTTCAAGGTCAATGTCTTGAGGTAAGCACCATTCTACCATGTTTCCTGTGGGAAAGGGAAGATGCAAGTTGAAACAAACAAACAAAAGATTGAGTACTTAGCACATGTGGCTTCACCAAAATGCGTTACTATGGGCCCGGGATTTAGCTCAGTGGTTCCGCTGGCTGCCTTGCAAGCGCAGGGACCTGAGTTCGATCCCAGGTATGCCCCCCACCAAAAAAAAGCATTACTGACTTAGCCTCATACTGGAGACCTTCACAGGCTAGCTCATCCTTTACCCAGGGAGTCACTTCCCACAACAGGAGACTGGGAGGGAAGGAACCTCCTGCTGCTTTGGTCAAACACTGTTCAAAAGCTACCTCCTCCAGTAGGCTGATCTAGCTCTGCCATTCTGCCCAGCCGCTTCCAAATCTTCCTCTCATGGCCTCACTTCTCAAAATATTTTCCCCATCTTATCTCATACTCTTCCCTTGTCACTTGAGATCTATATTTTCATCTCACCTTTTTATAGCCACTAATAACAGACAAATCCCAAAACTCTATTTTAAAAAAAATTCTGTCATTTGCCTTTATAAAATACTTGCTGATTCCTCAAATATTTCTCCTCCTTTTCCTTGATTTCCCTGATGGAATACTATTTTGAATCTCTTTCTCCTTCCCTGATGAGCGAAGTTTTGCTGCCTTCCCTCTCTCTCCTCTTTCTTCAAACATAGGCATTCTGGGTAGGGATTTAGCTCAGTGGTTCTGGCGCTTGCCTCGAAAGCCGCAAGGGCCTGAGTTCAATCCCCAGTACCAAAAAAAAACAACAACAACAACAAAAAACAAAAAACAAAACGTAGGCATTCAACTATCTTTGCTGCCAGAATCTGGGGACTCAGTCACTGATCACTGAGTTTTTACTGAGACAGATGTTGGAAATACAAAGTAAAAGAAGACATAATACTTGATCACAAAGAGATTTCAGTCCAGAGATAAACAAGAAGCTACAGAAGACAGCAGCAATTATAATTCAAGGGGTGAGTGCTAGGCGGATCTAATACAAGGTAAGGTAGAATTTTAGGATGCAGCAACAGGCATCCTCCAGACTGAGGGAATCTGAGGACTGCACAAGTAGCTATGCAACCTACAGGTAGTTGAGAACTCAATAGAATAATCACTGCTTTCATGCAAGTTCAAAAAATTCATAACTGACCACCAAGCTACTTGGAAGATTTCATTCCTCAGCAATCTTATTAACGCCCAGAATCCTAATTGTCCAGACACTAAAAATACCATCTATAATAGCCCACAGTGCTTTTGGATAATTCATCAGAAAATACAGTACACAGTCATCTCAGGACACAGCAGATACCTAGAGTAACATTAATCAACACATACTCAACAGTCTAAAGGGCTTCCAAATAAGTTTCTTTTCAAGAGAATAATCATATTTCCAACCAACTTATTAATTCATTAAAATAAAAAAAACCATGAATTTCACTTAAAAAGCTAGAACAACCTTGCATTTTACTAGTTAAAGAGAAGAAAAATTACTCAGAGAGGTGAGCTTGGAAATAAAGTCTCAGGTTTTAAAGCATCAAGATCCCCCCCACATTCCTATATTTCTCTTACCATCCATGTCCATTACTACCACAGTCCCGAGGGGTTTTCCCTCTGGACTGTACCAGGACAGCTAAGGACATTATAAAGGTTTTGGGGCCCTATTCCAGGTCTACAGCAAGGACACCAGCTACTCCTATAGGACACCCACACTCACAACGCAAAAATCAGAGGCAGTGACACATTGATCCGGGGTCCTGTCTATCTTATGAGTTCCAGCTTCTTCCTAACTTGACTCTTCCTTCAAACTGTGCCAAGCAGACTATGAGCTCCACCATCAAATATAAAGACAACAGCCTATACATTGCCTCACCAGCTCCCACAATGATGTAACATCATGTCCCTGCAACAACTACAGCCCTTGCTCGTTCCGTTTCTGTATGAACTTTGACTCACAATATGCACACATTTCTGCTGACTTCATCACTAGGTTCTGAACAGCTTTAAAAACATTTGCGTCACTGCAAAGGAATTATCAGTGATTCTAAAGCTAATGTCATTACATGTCTCCAAAAAAATGGTGGAAAACAACATTGCGAAAAGGGGGTTTTGGCTGAATTATTTTAGGTCAAATAAAGTTGCATGCATGCCTTTTCTATAGGACTTGTCAGAGCCATCAACATACCACTCAGCATTGAAAATCTAGATGAAATCAACATATTGCTTAATGTTTCCCAAAAGCATCTGGTCAATACCCTATTTTCATGGAGCATCTGAAGGCACTAATTTTATCGAAGGCTTTTTTTTATAGAACTGCTGGGATATCAGGGCTGCAGGTTGCTTCTCAATACACTCTCCCCTTCTTACACAGAACTCACTATTTTTAGCTTGGTATATGGCTTTCCAAATAAAGCCTGTGTTTCTCAGTACCTACCTGCATGTAGGTATGGCTTCATGAATAAATTCTAACCAGTGGGGTGCGGACAGAAGAGAGGTGTATCATTTCCAGCACGTGAACAAAAGTAAAGGAGCACGTTGCCCTTTTCTCTACCCTCCTGCCTGGAAGGTGGAAGTGCTGAGATATGGAGGGAATGATAGAGCCCCATTAGCCACCACAAACTCAGGACCCAGGCAAAATTAGAGACAGAGTGATCAGTGGGGAGGGAGGATGAATAGGGAGGCATGGGGGATTTTGGGATCTGAGCCAGTATTGTAACCCTTGGTCAGCTATGTGCTGACTGTCACATGAAAAAGAAAACCTGTCTTGAGTAACCACAGTTAGTATGGATCTTTCACATTCATGGGCAAACGCATGTCTATTCAGTGCAGCTGACCTCAAGGATAAAAGTCCTCATTCCTTGGTCTGGTTCTCAGACTCCTACTCCTTATTCCTCTGTGCTGGTCAGTCCTGGCCGCACAGAAATAGAGAGTTGAGGGAGGTAACAACATCCTGTCTGTTGTGTCCTTCACCCATAAATGGACATAAGCCTCTTTAGGCTGGGAAGAATGCCCATCAGGAGCAGGATGGTGAATCATAGGCCTGGGAACAGGTTTCTGGGAAGTTATCTTCATCCCTCTAGAAGCACATTTCTGCTCACACACTCTGAATGCAACTAGGGCCCTTATTACACTGTCTTAGATGTCTGTCTTCCCAGAAGTCTGTGAACTTCTGAAAAGCAGGGACTTTGGTTGTCTTCAGATCCCAATATGGCACAGTCTCTAGCACAGAAGAGAAAAGGCATTAAAAAACAAAAAGCAAAAAAAAAAAAAATGTTTGATAAGAAGAGGTAGTTAATGAATCAGTGTTAATTGCCCTAGGTGTGGCACTGATACTGCAGTTTTTATAAGGAGATTTTTTCTCAAGAATTTAGGAGTGTGGTCTTAAATCTACAACTCGCTTTAAAATGAGTCAGAAAAAATGTGTATAATTGTACCAGCATATCATCAGTTCCATTTCTGCTTGCTAAATTTGTGTCAATACAACCTATATATTAGGAAACATTATGGACACAAAGACTTTCACATTTACCTATGGTATAGATTTCATGCAATTCCAATCAAAATTCTAGGAAGTTATTTAGTGGATGTTGACCAAATTAATTCTACCGTGTATATGGAAAAGTAAATGACCCAAAAATTGACAACACAATCCTGAAGGATATAGTTGGAGAGCACTATCCTACTTCAAGATGTACAATAAAACTATGTAATCAAGACAGTATATTGGAGAATTATCAGCAAATATAACAATGAAACAATATAGAGAGCATAGAAACAGACCCACACAAATATAGTCAACTTATCTTTGCTGAAGGAACAAAGGCCATACGATCAGTGAAGAAAAGACTGTCTTTTCAACAAAGGATGCCGGAACAAGTGGACATCCACGGGAAAAACAAAAGAATCTAGACAGACTTTACACTCTTCACAAAATATATTCATTATGAATAGATTCAATCCTAAAATGTAAAATTATAAAACTTCCAGATAATACAGGAGAAAATCTTGTGTTTAGCAGTGAGTTTTTAGATATAACATTAAAAGTAATTCATGAACGAAAAACTGTTAAGCTAAATTTCACTAAAAATAAAAACTTCTGGAGCCGAGCATGATAGTACACACTTGTAATCCCAGCACTCAGGTTGCTGAGGCAGAAGGATCACAAGTTTGAGGTCACTCTTGTACAGTGAGACTCTGTTTCAAAAATTCAATAACAATAAATAAAACAATAAGATTAAAATTTAAAAAGCTTACAATCCTGAAAGACATTAAGAGAATCAAAAGGAAAGCCACAGGCTAGGAGAAAATACTGCAAAACAAATACTTCATAAGTGACTATTGTTCAAAATATACAAAGAATTCCTAGAACTCCACAATTAGAGAATAGTTTGGGTTTAGATCTAAAATGTCCTCCCAAAGCCTCACGAGTTCAGAGAGGTGGTACATTTTGAAGGTAAGTGGATCCTGGGGGCACTATATTCATCAGTGGAATAATCCAATGATCATAGCTGAAATGTGCTATTAGGAGGTGGGTCACAGGTGGGTGTGACCTGGAAGGGTGTGTTCCTAGCCCCGGTTCTTCCCTTCGCCCTGTTTCTAGCTGTCATGGGCTTGGCAGCTTTCCTCAGTCATGGCCTTTTGCCATGCTGTTTCTGCCTTGGAGCCAGCCAGCCAGCCACAGACTGACCCACAGAAACTGTGAGCCCAAATAAATGTGAGACATTAATATGGGAGACTCTGTGTTTGCGGGAGAAGGCATATGGAAACCCTCTGAACTCTGTGTGCCTCAAGCTGTTCTAAAAAAAAAAAAATCCCAAACTTTATTAAAAAATTAATTGATGAGTTCACGTAGGTTAATTGCCCTATGGTGGTAATAATATTGTAGCTGTATTTTTTTAAAGTCCTTATTCTTAGGCACTTTATTCAGAAGTATTTAGAAATGAAAAGTAATGGCAACTTACTGCCAAATAGTCCAGTAAAGAAGAAAATATATATACATATGGTACACAGTCCTGCTATAATACTCACATGTTTCAAAGCAATTAATAAAGAACTATTTCATCAGTGAAAATTTTACATCCACCTACATATGATGTGGATATGAGAAACCCAGATGAATGTGGAAATCCATACCCAGCCAAATCAAGCCATGAAGGAATACATAAAATGCATCCATTTTAAACATCTACCTGTTGTCCCTGGTCACCGTTGGTGTTGTGAGCCATTCCTACCCACCTCTACTGTGACAACCGATTTCTGACAGCCCTTTCTCCACTGTTTTACTGTACATCACAAACTCCACCCTCCTGACACTCACTGGGTCAAAGAGGTCACAGCTTTATTTAGCAGTTAGGTATTTCTTAACCATTTAACATAAGCCAAACTATCACAGCATTTTTATTAGGTTTCCATTTTTTCCCCACTGTGTCGCTGACAGACTTTGTTGAGGCCTGGGCCTAGCACCCCATTTTTTTTCATGAGTGCTGAGATTTTTAACACATGATTTTTCACATCAGAGGTTTCTGGAACAAGTATTTCATGTTACAGGGGAACTGACTATACAAGGATCAAGCCAATACGATAAAATGTCAACAGATGGGGACCCTACATGAAAAATATATGGTTTTCACTATACTATTCTTTCAATTTTTCTGAGGTTTAACAAATTTCAACAAATTGTGGAAACAATTTAAACAGCAGAGACATGAAAAAATATAAGGAAAGCATAATTGAAGGAATATCCTATAGCGACGAAGAACCATGACTTGTGGTTTCCCTCGATAGGAATATTACAAATTGGAAACCAATTTATATATGGAACTTGTAGAGGAAAATGATTAAAGGGAAGTGATTTTGCATAAATAGTGACCCTTATGAGAAGCCATTTAATGCCCCTTACCATGAGTGCTTCCTATCCCAGGCTCAGTGTTCACATTCCATGTCCTGAGGTTTTCCAAATATCCTCCTGTATTAATAAGAACTTAGCCAAGGAGCTGGAGCCTGGAAGGATTCAGTAAGAGTAGTCATCAAACGGGGGTGCTGCCTTTTGCCCCTATCTTGCTCTCCTTCCAGCTCCATGCTCTCCCTCTTCTTGGGCCACACCTAGAGCCAGTCACAGGCACCTGTGGGCCCTGTCCAGCCTCCCCTGCCAAAAGGATCTATGAGGAGTTCACAGGACCAGAGGAGACACAAATGTGACCTGCACTTGGATGTTCACATGGTTGTTTGATAAATTTTGATGGAGCATAAGTCAGCAGAACAGTGCCAGGTACTAAGCTTGACCTAGGGATGCTATAGGGGAAACAGATGTTAGAGGTCTGATAGGCTGAGTTTGTGTTCTCTAAAATTCAAGAATGAGCCAGGAGTGGTGGTGCACGAATGTAATCCCAGCACTCGGGAGGCTGAGGCAAGAGGATTGCTGTGAGTTCAAGACCACCCTGGGCTACATACATCATGAGTTCCAGGTCAGTCTCAATTACACAGTGAGACCCTGTCTCAAAAAACCAAAAAGAATAAAAAATAAAAAATAAAATTCAAGAATGAATTCTAGGAACAACAGAGGTTAAGAGTAGGAAGTATTAACTGAGGGACAGGAGGGGATCCAGAAAGCGGGTTGCCCATGAGCCTACTTCTCATGGCAAAGAAGCTTTATAGAGCAAAATCACAAGGTAGGCACAAAAAAACAAGGTGGGCATAAGGTGGGACAAAACTATGGTCAACCAATAAGATTACAAGTATAGTTGCTTAGGTAATATTGATCCAATGGGGAAGCAAGTCACATAGCAAGTGTACAGGGAAAGAACTTTTCCTGGAAAGGATGAGTCAGGAGGTCTTGGTCCCTCACCCAAGGTGACTGATGTCTACTTAGAATATCAATCATTATTGTTTATCCCTTAGGGAGGTGTGCAGGTGTGGTCATTTCATCTTCATCTTGAGGCCTCGCCTTCAAACTGCACCTCAGCCCCCAGCCACAGTTGTAATGTGTTATTTTCTGCACTGACTTCCTTGAAGGCCTATCCCTGTCTGCCTATAATGTATCTAACTTAGCTGTCTATAATAAGTTCATACAAAGAGCAAACATGTCCTTGTTTAAAGGAACCTGGACTAGGAGGCCCCTGGGCTGGGCGCTATTACCAGGGGAAGCCAGAGGGCTATAGATGCACAGTGGTCTGGACTCTGCCCACCACTGTTCCAAAGGTTGGTCCACATACAGGGACTCTGGCACGGGGATTTCAGGAGCTCCAAAGCTGGGAAAAACACAGGCTGAGCCATCTACATGCAAGGGCTGCCTGTCTTCCAACTCTGCTGCTGAAATGTGCAATGACCTTACCCCCTAGGCAGGCTGGAATTTATTTCCCACCATTTCCCAAGGAGAACAGACTTTGGCTGCTGCTACTGCTGCGTATTTAAAAAAAAAATGCATCTCAAAATATTTAGAGAAAGTAATGATCTTGAACCAAATCAATCTCTAATGGGAAATACGTGCAGCCTTTCTTCCTCTTCCTGCCTCTGTAGGGTGGCCCCAGTCAAGCACTTCCTCTTGAGGTCATCCTGTACTAAGTGGTGACTGCCCCAGCTTGACATCCTCTTACAGCTCCTTCTGTCTAGAGTGCAGGAAGCTCTGCACCAGTCTGCCCCTCTAACATGTGCCTTGCTTTTACATCAGCTTCCTCCCATCATCCACATGCACACCAGAAAGTAAGAGAGAATCCTGTTTCAGCATGAAAGCAAGAATCCTAGTCTCCACAGCACATTTCTATCTATAATCATCTCTGCAAGGGTCGCCAAATTCCAGAGATGGAAGAAATTTTAAGAGTACTTGGTCCTTAGCAGGGTGTGGTGGTGCACGCCTGTAATCCCAGCACTCGGGAGGCTGAGGCAGGAGGATCGTTTGTGAGTTCCAGACCACCCTGGGCTACATAGTGAGTTCCAGGTCAGTCTCAACTATACAGTGAGACCCTGTCTCAAAAAACCAAAAAGAAAAAAAAAAAAGAGTACTTGGTCCAGAAACTAACCAGTCTGTATCTATTGACTTTTGGGCCTAATAAGGTAGGACAGAAGAAATAAAGCTAGGTAGAAAGGAGACAAGGAAATCAAATTTTTTAAAACTGTACTTTTAAAGAAAAACTGCAGCCTCATAATACAAGCCTTGTTTTTCCTTCTCCCAAAACAGCAAACCTGGGCAACTCCCAGCTGCAAAGGAATCTGCCCACTCCCTTTACTAGCAAATGGTCTTTGATTCAAGAGAGGACAGCTCTTTTGGGATTACCCCAGGGAGTAGACTAATATCCTACTAAGGGTGGGCCACCCTCTCCCACCCACTATAACTAAGACCGAGACTAAGACTATAGATTACTGTCAAATTGTACAGACTTCCGCCTCCAAAAGCATCAAAGATCCCCAGTTCCTGCCTGTATAATGCCTCATTTCTCTGAGCACCTATACTCTCTCTGCTCTTGAATGTGTCCCATATCAGCCTCATCCTTCCTGTGCCTCTACTACTGAGGTGTCCTGAAAGGAACCTACATATGTTAAAGGAGCGGATTAAATTCTTTGTCTCAGCCTAGGGGACCCTCAGACCCAGCCCATGATTTAAGTGCTTTGAAGCAATCTTAAAAGCCACCCAGGATGAGTGCATAACCAAAGCAAAGGGAGGACTGTCAGTATAAACAACCCTGAAACAGGCAGAAATTAATCCTGTGATGTCAAGTCAGCCATATGTCAATCCATGGCTGATTTCCAATGCACTAACTTTACATACAAAAACAAGCCTTCCGGTTCGGTTCACAGATCCCATCTAATTTTCCTCCAGGCAGTGTATGTGGGGGAGGGAAGATGTGGGGAACACACACACACACACACACACTTCTGACTGTACCAGACTCTACAGTTCCCTCTGTACTCCGTTCTCACAACACAGAGAAGACTGCTGGTAAGGGCTCTGAAGCCAGTCGCTTAGCACGGTCCCTGGCACACAGTGGGCACACAACAAATACTGGATACTATGAACTACCCCTACTTTCCTCCATGTAGATTTTCAAGAGGAGACACTGAATTCACAACAGAAAGCCACCAAGTGACTGCTCTGAAAACCACAAGCAGGTGAATCACCACCAACAGCCCAGGAGAGTCTACCAGTGTGAAATTAATCAAATCAACCACAATTGTGTTCAGATCAACCACAACCATTTTCCACTGACATCTGATGGAAATGTAGAGAAAGCGCCGGGACCGTTAATCCTTGCCTGCAACTTCCTTGTTGAATACCACAACTGGTTTTCCCTTTGCTTCCTGGTGAGCTGGGCTGCTTTTTGCATTTCTCAACTTTCCATTCCCATTCCACTTTGTCTCCCAACCCCACTCCAAGGCTGGAGCCATTTATTATCTGAAAAGAGCTAAGCTGGGCAGCACTCCAATTTATGCCCCAGGCATCAGATCTAGCTTAATCTACTGTGCCTTTCCATCACTCTGTGGTTAAAAGAAACACTTCCATTCCCTTGAATATACTGGGAATTGGTGGATTAAAATGTGGGATTGATTTTAAATATACCCATTTGATATAAGTATTGGAGCATTCAGATGCACTTCATAGATGTTTAGATGTAATTTGGGCGTGACTAGAGGCTGCAGTAAACAGGCAGTAATTCACTCCCAATCAGGACAGAGCAATAGCTCAAAATCCTTACCAGGTGATACTGCCCGTTCCTATCAGAGGAATTTCACCCAGATGCCTACAAATAACCTGCGTGAAACCCAGCAGTGCGATGTGAATCTCTCTTAAAGAAGCAGTGTACAGTGGACCCTTGATGTATGAACTTGATTGGTTCCCGAGGGCTGGTTGTAACTCCAGTTGGTTGTAAATCAATACAGCTGAGATCTGGATATATGCCCGGGTACACATTATAGACAACAAGAGGCAGATGAATCTTCCATTCACCTAATTAACCGACGTTGTCTGTATGTCAGGCTGGTCATAACTTGAGGGTCCACTGTAAAAGGGCAGACTTCTAGGTGAACAGGTACTGCATGGCCAAAGCTTCATCAGCCTCAGGCTCCCACAGAGTCCTCAGTTACACAAAAAAGACAGCTCCTGCTACTAGCATGGGCAGGAAGGGAGATTTCTAAGTGTGATAATACTTTTGTTAGAAAATTATGTTAGGAAACCCAAAAGCACAAAAAAACAAAAAACAAAAAAAGCATGGGCCGGGGGTTTAGCTCAGTGGTTCGGTGGCCTGCCTTGCAAGCGCAAAGACCCAAGTTCAATCCCAGGTACCAAAAAAAAAGAAACCCAAAAGCAAAAATTAAATTAAAACCAGGGCCTAAATCATGGGCCTGAAAAAGCAATATTCTGGCTGCCAACCTCCTCCACTGGGCATGCAGAATTAGCATCTGGGCCTGCTTTCAATAGCAGCTTTGTAGCGCAGATGGCCAGCACCACCATCCCACAGCTCCCTGCTCCAGATAAATAATCTGTGTGTGTGTGTGTGTGTGTGTGTGTGTACATGCACGCACATGAGCTCACACATGAATCTCACCTTGAACCTGAAGCCCTTAGCCTTCATATCATTTGTAGATTGAACAAAAGTAATTTTCAAATCATGAGCCGTGAGTCTAATGAAATCTTGCCTATACCTTCTTTGATTTTTCCTAAAGGTGCCCAACCCCAGCTCCAAAACTTGGCCCTGTATCTATAAATATAAAAGAATTATTCTTTTTCTCATTCATCAGCTGACAATCACTGAGCCTAGGCCAACACACACACACACACACACACACACACACACATCTAAAAAGACCCATTCTTCAAATTCCGTCTTGCCTGTACTTCTTCACAGATGTGCTGCCAGGATGGGTTCTCTCTTCCTCATTCACTCTCTCCATTCTTCCCTGCCTCCCACAAGTTTTTACACATGGCAACAAAACCCACACTGAATGAGAAGATAGATGAAACGAAATGCCCACGGCCTGGACAGCATTTGACCGGGGCAAAAGAGCTCCAAGAATGCAAACTAGAGAAACAGAATCCAGACCAGTTCCTCCCACCTGTGACTTCTGTGATGCGTTCTGATTTCAGAAAAGCAACAGAATTTGCTATACCACTTTTGGTAACAGACTAAGAAAAGGCAACATTCTGGACGAACCAACGCTAAAAAGGAACATCTACCTGGGAGTGCTGGTGCACGCCTGTAACCCCAGCACTTGGGAGGCTGAGGTGGGAGGACTGCTGTGAGTTTGAGATCAGCCTGGGCTGCATAGTGAGTTCCAGGTCAGTCTCTACTACATAGTGAGACCCTGTCGCAAACAAACAAAGAAACATCTAGCAGAAATGCTTCCAGAGTAGAGAAGACCCCGGAAAAAAAAATTAGTATGTTCTGGTCCCTATGATGTCCCCACCTCTGAAATCTGGAACTCCACTTCCCAACCACCACAGGAGCTCAATGTGCTCTCTGAAGCCCTTGTCCTAGTACCAACCTCCAAGGCCCGAGGAACCTCAGCAGATGTCATTCATTCATCTGCCACTTCTTGAGGGATGTGTCATAATTTTGTTTAATACATGTATACATGTATATCAGAATATTTTCATAAGATGCAAAGTGTCATTTAGGACTGAGACAGAGAGAGAGAGATAAGAGACAGGACAAATAAGACCAGAGTAAGACAAGCAAGAGACAAGGCAGAGTAAGTTTATGGACAGGGAACAACTACTGTTCCAAAAATCCAGCTGAATTTAATTGGGCTCACAAACGCACACACACCTCTCCCCTTGTCCTCCTCTCAGATTCCTGGAGAAGTGATGATGACCTGTTAGGAAGCAGAAATTCAGGAAGTGTAGAGTGCCAGAAAGACAACTAGACCCGAAATCATGTAATTACTGGCCAGTTACTGCAGTCACACCTTGGTACTCAACTGCTTTGAAACTCATCCAATTTGGTACCCAAGGCTTTCTGAAGAGAAAATTTTGTCCCAGTAGTTGTCATTAGATATTCGAGGCACAAGCTAGAACTTACTTGGTGTCCACTGTCTTGTGCGTTCCTACTGTTGCCAGCCTAAACTATGTACTTGGTACTCGTGGTTTTTGGTAATCCTCAAATACTTCCAGGGACCAGTTAATGATAAGTATTGAGGTCCCACTGTATTTCCAAATGTTTACTCATCTTTGGCACATTTCCTCATATCTAAATTGGGTATAAACAGTCACCAAATTACAGAGTTCTTAGAATGAAATAAAACAGGATTATAGTAAAATGCCCTGCACCAAATGATATAGTACTGGTTACAGCCCCTTCTTTCCACACTAGTTAGTCCAAAAACCATTACTCTTATACTCTCCTTATACACAATCCCACAAAGCTACGCTCACTGGAGGTGACTGATAAGGCACAGGTGAGGATCTAGCTCTTAGGTACTCTCATCAATTGATCCAGATATCAAGTATCAACTGATACCAAGAACTGATCAATAATCATTCTATTAGCTCAACCTGTGTTTAGTGTAAGATTTTTTTTTTCTTTCCCTCTTCCCTTCCAAGACCCTCACCAGAGAGCTACTGCTACTGACTCTTACAAAGTCCATTAACGTTCCCTTTCAACGTCTTCAGTTCCTCTTAAACACTTCCTGTAGTATATCTTATCCTCCCATGCATTTGCAGATGATAGGGTAGGGCATAAGGAACACAATTAGTTACAAAGTATCTGTTTTCATCTAACATCAAGGGCTACTTTGGCCAAAAAAAGACCATTATTCAAGCTATTGGTATCCCCAAATCCCAATCATATGTGAGTCAACAAGTGTGATGAGAATTAAAGAAAAAAAAAAAATCTGGGCCTGGTGGTGCAAGCCTGTATTCCCAGCACTCTGGGAGACTTGAGACAGGAGGATGCTAAACTCAAGGCCAGCCTGGGCAACTTAATGAGGCCCTCCCTCCCTGTCTCAAAAATCAAAAAGGGTTGGTCAGTGTGAAGATCCCATATTCAATGCCCAGTATGGGGCGGAGGAGAAGATACCAGTTTGCAGTACATGAAGAAGGGGTCAACACTATTTCACGAAGCTCTGGTTTCAGTTGCAGATGCTCATACCACATAATTAATTTCATATGGTGAGTCCATCAGAGTCTGAAAGCCGTTGGAATGGGGCAAAGGAATAGACAGGATTCAGAAAGGCCTGCCTCTTCCTCCCCACAAGCTTCTAAGTACAGAAGAACTAAGGCCAGGTGAGTCTCACCTCCTCCTGTGCCCCGCAGGCTCAGAACCCTTGAACAAAGTTCAGTCGCCTGGCCTGGACGCGTCACCTTGTGAATCATTATCCGATTCCCTTCTCCAGATCCTCCCTTTTTTCTCCTATTCCATCCCTCCCCACGGCACGGAGGAAATTCCCGGAGAGAAGCAAACGCTTCCCCCAGGAATGGGCGCTCTACACTGCAGCAGCTCCACTGGGGTGGACAGACACCTGGATGTTAACTCCGAACCACGACGCCCGCACTCGCACCTTCCATTCTGCGCACCCCCATAGCTCTCGGCAGGAGCAGCTCACCCCAACTACCGGGGGTCTCTGAAAGGCGAAGCCACGCACTCAAGGCCTCTCACCACCGACTTGCACAGCCCAGTACTGAGTGGCTGGGCAAAACACCACGTGGGGTAACCCTGTACTTCTCCAAACATCCCAGAAAGCGCGCCTGCTGGAGGACGCTTCTCCTCTCCTCTGCCCCATCGCCGAACGCTGCCCGCATTCAGTCCTCAAAATACGGCTGTCTGGGAAAGTGAACTTAGCCGCTAAGACTGAGATTCATCGGTGGAGCGAGGGCGGGCGGCACGCGTGCAGGACCCTGTTTTGGGAGGCGTTCCCCGGGGGTTTGCCTCCTCTCTTAATTGGAAAACCTGCTAGCTGAGCAAGAAAAGAAAGAAAGAAAAAAAAAAGCCAACGCACCAGGAACTACAACCTGGCTCCTCTACGACTGGAGCAGAGCAGACAAGACCGTGGGGGCGCAGCGTGACCCG
>NW_022900928.1:95615147-95691283 GCF_012274545.1 Fukomys damarensis | reverse complement strand
CCACCATGGCGAAGCGAGGAGGAGCCGCGGGCGCAGGGGCGGGGCGCGGCGGACCGGGCCCTCCCTTTGCCTCCTCTCTCCTCCCCTCGACTCCTCTTCCCTCGCTTTCTCCGTCTTCCTCTCGCCCGCCTCCCGCACCTGCCCCTCCCGCCGCCCGAGGTGCCTTTCTCCCTGTGAGACCGAGACGGGCTCCGCCGTCTGCTTCCTGAGCCGGAAGCTTCCGAAGTGCATCTGTGTGCGTAGGTGCTCGGTGTTGGGAGCGCGGTGCAGACGCGCATCCCGGGGTCCGTCCACCTGCGCGTGGGCTGAGAAGCCTTCCCACCCTAGACTCCGAGGTCTAACAGTATCGCTGTACATTTTTATACGTCACCATTATTTTTATTAAAGTCCCGTGGTCACAAGGGCCACGACACATAATATAACCCTGCATGGGTGGCAAAAGCTGCTTCTAGGTAGAAAAGGGAAGTGGAGGCTCTCCGGCTACTCAGGTGTTTGGAATATACATATGAATGAGGGCTGCGAAGGGAAACGGCGAGATTTAGGAACTTTTCTCTCCATAGGCAAGCTGGTTAGGATGAAAAGTATGAGTTTCTCTCTCTCTCTCTCTCTCTCTCTCTCTCTCTCTCTCTCTCTGTATCTCTCTCTCAACTTGGGGATCCGAACCTGGAAAAGACTGGGGCTTTTGCAGGAGCACCTTTGGGAGTAAATCTGGTGGCTAAGTAACTTTAAGAGTAAATACGAATGAGAAATAGGAATAGCCATTAAAACAATAAGTGATGAAGGGCAAGAGAGAATGGTTCAGTTGCACCATTAGTCCGAACAGGGGCGCTAAAGTTCGCGGTTCTCAGAAGGATCCAGTGGGGTTATGTGTTAGGTATTGCTCCAGGGGCCTTTATGATGATGTGTCCCAAGGAGGTAATCGATGATGACTTTCCAGGGCTGCTGCTTTCAGTCCAGAATCTGTAACAAAGCATTTTACTCTAAAATATAGGAAGTGCTTTCATCATTTGCATATTTAGTTCATCCTGACTCCTACCCTCCAAGGGCAAGTGACCCATTCCTCTCCCTGTGAGTGCAAAGATAAGTCACCAAATAGAAGGCGGTGTGTGTGTGTGTGTATGTGTGTGTGTGGCACACTAGATATCGGCAGGGCCAGAACACTGGCTCATTCAAGGGCTATACACAAAAAACTCTTCAGGCCAGACAACAAAGCCTACTACTTCAGAAGACCAGCAGAGCTGTTCTGAAGCATTTACAATTTTATCTTTAACTATATAGCAGGGATTCATAACAATTAACAATTTCCAAAGCCATCAGCTTTAGGACAAATGGCCTTTCTCCCCTGAAGGACGTCCTTTCTTGATTTGATGATCCAGCACCTCCTAATTTTAACACCCTCAGGTTATATGCATAACAGGAAATAAAATCCTAGTCTCTATCCTAATTTGTTCTTTGTACAGAACAGTAAAACTGGCAAACCCTTACCTCACAGCCTTTTTCAGTCTTGTGTATACAGTATATTCTAGCTCATCAACCACTGTGCCCATCTTTATATTCCCAGTGCCTTGCATAATAAGTGCTCAATAAATATTTTTTAACAAAGAGAATAAATGTAGAGATTGATAACTCTGTACAGCAAGCTGTCTTGCTAGGCTTTATCTAGTATCTTGCACACAGCTGGAGTCTAAAAATTGTCAATGATGGCGGTGACACCTCCTTTAGCATGTACATTCACAGTCTGAAAGAGGCTTTCTCCTGACATCCAAATTTATCTTCTGTGTCTACAGAATTTCACAACATTATAGCAAAGAAATGAATTGAATTTAGGTACTGGAACCCCTCTACTGAGGAGCAAGTATGGAGGCCAAGAAGGGAGGAAAGGTGAACACATTTGGAGACCCTAGGATGATGTAATATTTCAAAATGAGTTCACCTAGAACATGGCATGTCTGAATTTTAAAATAAATTTATTTTACTTTCTAAAATACTAAAAACATCTGCATTATATAAACTAAGAGCAGAAAAGTATTTTTGATTTATAATCTTAACCCTCAGATGACTGCTATTAAAATTTTCCTTATTTTAGTTCATCAATTCTAAGATGCAAAACCTTCCAGTCTTTAACATTGTTATGGTCACTTGTGGTTAGGTCTAGTTCCAACAGAGATTTTGGGTTGCCTTTATCAGCCGTCTGGAAGAATCACCAAGCTGAAGCTATTTTGACTAAATTGCTTGATATTCTTTGGGCAATGCTGGTACTATGAATTCAAATGTGAACACTGGCTTGTAGTTCAAGTTGGTGGCAACATTTTTTTCCCCTCCTACTAGTGACAAAATTGATACAAGACCAGTTTTCTTATGTGGCCTCTCTGTGTGGGAGGTGCCACTGTTTTATATGGGATATAAGATTGGAGTTTTCATCTTGGACAATTTTTATTCTTAGTGGCATGTAAATGTAATAGTGTATCTTAAAACATGGTAGATTAGGTGGTTTTCTTTTTCCTGCTTACAAACAAGTCATGTATGTCAAATTTGTGTTCTTTTTCCATTAATGTCAGAATGTGAACATTTTGTCATCCTAGAAAATGTTTATGTGCATCATCTTTCATCTTTATGGTTTTCATTAGATGGATGTTGAGTTTACATAAACATCTGTCACTGTTGGATAGTTAAGTCTTTGGGTTTTTGTTGTTGATGTTGTGACTAAAGTTTTGACCATTTCATTCTTGCTAACCCTAATGACCTTAAGTTTTGCATGTAGCATTGGGATGACGAAGAAGAGATGTCCCTTCACATCAGGCTCACAGCCTAGCAGGGAAAGCAGCTACCAGCCCAGAAGTGAAATGTGGAATGAGGGGAGCCAGGCAAGGCAAATGCAATAGGCCATGCAAGCTGCTGACTTTTGATTTTGCTGTTGGCACTACCAATTTAAAGTGCACTCACATTTTTAAGGTTCTTGATTGTTTTATGTTTATGTTTGGTGATTTAATCTAATTATGTTTTCAAATATATGGTTTCTCTGTCCATTTAATTTCTTAATCTACTTAGTGTTTATACTGATATACAGTACGAAGTGGTTTCCAATGGGGCAGCCCCATCAAACATATAATACAGCATCTCTAATTTTTCAGATTCTGAATGTCTCAGTCTTAATTCTTTCCTAATGTGATTGAACTTCACTTTATCCCATTCAAGTTTTTTTTTTTTTAACAGCTATATCTCCTAAGAATACGTTCAGGCCAGCATGTCCTTCCTTGGAGTGACAGACTCTCAAATGAGTATCTTGTCTCCTTTGACTTTAGTTTTATATTTTTGCAAAGAAACAGTCTTCCCCAAGGGTGAATACAAGTTTCCACCTGCTGTGAAATCACTTGGAATAAGTAGATTTTTCTGCTTTTGTCCTTCCTGCCTTGTCTCTAAGGCCTCAAAACAAAGGTTTGGACAGAGTGGAGTCTGGGAACTCCCTCATTACTGGCCAGTGTCTGCAAGAGGTGAGCTTCTCTGAAGTACATGATATAAAGACTCATATGGGACCCAAGATGCGAGGTTGGCTCTCTTCTTACACATCTCACCTTGGAGATCTTTGCCCCCACCCACCTCCCACTGCAGCAACTCCTTTATAATAAGCAAAGCATTAAGACTCTTTAAAAAAAAAAGGCCGAATTCTGAATATTTTGGACAAAACTGAGATATTTTAAATTTATCTTCCCAAATCCACCCACAAATGATTTATTGAAATCCACTTTGTATCAGGCATTAGTGGACAAAACTTCCCCTCTTGCTACAATTGTGACAAATTACATGGGCTCCCAGTTAATATATCATCTCATCTACAATGGGAACCTTATGCCTAGGATGCCTGCCTGTGGTTTTAACATGTACTGAAGAAGAGATGAAATTTTCCAAAATGCGAAGAGGCTAAGAATGAAGAAAAGAGTAAAGTATAACAGCCAAAATGGTGAAGCTGGACTCCCTTGGGTCATCAAAATCAGCAACTGCCCAATACTCATTGTTGTATTTTCCACACCCAGACTATCTGCTCCATATTTGTTATTTACCTTTCTTATCCTAAAGCCCTGGCCATAGTCATTATCTCATTATCCAAAGTGACAATACACAGAAAAGTGAGTGGTGTGAGTTTCCAATAGAATTACTGCTGATAACACAAGATCTAAACCATAGCATTGACACAGTTCCTCCCTAGGGAAACAAGGTAGCCACACACATGACTAACCAAGAAATACTGCAAGCAAGAAAGGAAAGGCAGGGAGTGAGGGTAAAAAAAGATAGCCTGGTCTGCCTGGGTAACACTTAGTCAATCAGCCCCTGAACCCTGCTTCCAGGCTCATGATACAGTCAGTATTTCAGGACAGATCCTACTCTGTTGAGAGCAAAGCCAGTCCCTCACTGAACAGGAGAGGCAGGGATGACAAGCTATAAAATACGAGTGGGAAACTGATCAGAACCAAGGCTAGAGGAAAAGAATCCTATTACTTATCCCTGATCTGTGAAACAAACACCACCAAAACCCCACTTTATTTCTGGGCCCCAAATTTTAGTTGATAATCTTTTTACTGGTAACCTGCAAGTCTTACTTTTCCTTTGATAATTCCTTTTCTTGGCCCCTGGGGGATGTTAAACTTTTAACAAGTGTAAGCATGATACAAATATATTACCCTCGAGTAAGGAAAAGTCCTAACAAAGAGCACAATAAAGGATGGATGGGAGACGGGTTAGATGTCTTGGAAATGGGAAGGGGTCCTGGAGACTGAGGGTGAGAGGAAAGGGAGAGAGGAAGAGGAAATAAATAGCATAAAGATATGCCATGTACAGGAACCCAGTACCTCGATGAATGGAAATATTTTATGTCATAAGCATGAGCTAAGATTAATAACAAGAATGAAAATGGGGAAAGGGAATTGAGAGCGGGGGAGAGGAAGAGGGGGAAGGGGCAGTGAAGATCTCACAGCTGAGCCTACTTACAGAGGTGGAGCATGAAAAGAATTTTAGCTGAACAAACACCCCCCCCAAACACAAAACCAAGAAAACAATCTCTTATCTCCTCAGTCTTCATTCAGGTTGCCTCTTTCAGGAGCTCTGGCTGGAAAGGAATAGGGGAAAGTGGTGAAGGGGTTGGTGACACAGAAAATGGATAGAAAGTGGTGACAAGCATAGGTAAACCGAAGACTACAAAGAAAAAGAATATTTGTTTCAAGCTCTTCAAGCTGCTTGGTTCCTCACTCTCTTCCTGTCTCCTCACTTCCTCTCTCTGTGTTCGACAGATAAATAGTTTCTCATGCCAGGTCCCTCCAGATTCTTTTCCACAGACTGTCTTTCACATGGTTTCCTCCTATAAGATAATACATATCTTACAGTTGAAAGTTTGTAGCCTTTGTTCAATGGTCCCTGGCCTCCACCATTCTATTTTCTGCCTCTGTGAGCTTGACGTTATTAGTGAGCTGGTAGTGCAACACTGATCTTTCTGTGTCTGACTTCTTTCTCTTAGTGTAATGTCCTCCAGCTTCATCCTTGTTGTAACATGGCAGGATGTCCTCTTGTTTGTGACTGAATAATATTTCATTCTACTCGTGTAATACATTTAAAGAAACCTACTCATCCATCAGTGGACACTGAGTTGTACCATTTCCTAGCTATGCTGAATAGTGCTGGAGTGAACATGGGGTATACACACCTCTCTCAGATGCTGGTTTCACTTCCTTTGGGTATACAATGTACCATTTCTATTTAAGTTTCAGAGGTTTTTTTACCCTTCCCATAGGGGCCTCTGAGAAAGAAATTAAATAATATATATTAAAGTTACATAAAATTTTAAAAATTTAAATAAGGCTTTTTTTTTTTTTGCAAAAGCAATTGCCATTTTAGAGTGGCCAACATCCAATTCTGTGCACTGCTGATGTTTCTAGCCTTTTATTTTTTTGTCAGTTTAAAATTTTGTTCAATTTCACCGGGTGTGATAGTTCATGTCTGTAATCCCAGCATTTAGGAGGCTGAGGCAGGAGGACTGACATTAGTTTGAAGTCAGCCTGGACTACATAGTGAGTTCAAGATCAGCCTGAACTAGACAGTGAGACCCTGGCTCCAAAAAAAATTTTTTTTGTTGTTGTTTAATTCTCTAAAAGTTTTAACTGCAAAACCAGGGAGTGGGAGGATTCCTGAATTAAGGCAGAAATATATAGCAAAGGTCTAAGGGTGTGTCCCCATCAGGGATAGGAATTCCAGCCAAGATGTCAGAGATTAAGGAGCATTATGATGGCCAGGTGGTACTCAATTCTAATGACCTGCAGTTGTCTCTGGGTGAGTAGAGAATGGAAGGGAGGACAGGGTGATATTTATACGTGGCAGGTGTAATAGGGTGCAAATGATTTCTTTTCCATGAGTTTGTTCCCATAGTGGTTAATGGATATTTTTAAATCCATGCTACATTAAAGGAATTCAACTATCTCACTAGCAATTTTTGCAGCACATAGGTGCGGGGACACTCTGAAGAGAATTCTGTGAGGGAACTGATTTAATTGTTCAGTGAGTTACTGGAGCTTTCTTTAATCAGAATGGAAATAAGGATAAGCTGAGGTCTTACTGATTTGTGGTATTTAAGGGAGAAATTAAGAGTGTATCATGCAGCTGTTAACTGGTAGAGAAAAAGGCAAGCTGAAGTTGTGGAACTTGTTGCTTTCAGTTCTTTTCTCCTGTCTGTACGTTCATTGTTCCCTTCTGAGAGATCTCTTTGCTACATGATAATCACCTTCACTGAAATGGATGACAAAGGTGTTAACAAAGAACCAAATAAGAAATTAAACATTTCCTTTTGTGAAGAAGAGTCTGAGAATGAAGGGCAGAAGACAACACAAGAGAGCAAGGAGGCCCTGAGACAAAGTCCCAAGAAGAGTGGTCAGGCTGCGAAGACCCCACCCCAAACCCCCAGGAAGAGTGAAGGTCAGGCTGCGAAGACCCCACCCCAAACCCCCAGGAAGAGTGAAGGTCAGGCTGAAAAGACCCCACCCCAAACCCCCAGGAAGAGTGAAGGTCAGGCTGTGAAGACTCCAGCCCAAAGCCCCAAGAGGGGTGAGGCTTGGGAAGTGGAGGGTCACAGCAATCCCCTCAAGAACATATGTGGACCCGGAATCTCAGGCTGCGAAGATCCCACCCCAAACCCCCAGGAAGAGTGAAGGTCAGGCTGCGAAGACCCCACCCCAAACCCCCAGGAAGAGTGAAGGTCAGGCTGTGAAGACTCCAGCCCAAAGCCCCAAGAGGGGTGAGGCTTGGGAAGTGGAGGTTCACAGCACTCCCCTCAAGAACATATGTGGACCCGGGAAATCTAAGGAAGACAAGAAAAGTCAAAATTTGCTTCTGAGGACTCCGGGGCCACAACAATGTCCCAGGTATCCTGGGACACCAGCTCCAGCTGCCCGCAGAAGCAGCCTGAAGCAAGATAACAACCCCTCCACTCCCAAAGTAAGTGAGCCATGGGGAGGGGGGCGCACACCCAGCTCTGTTCTGCTTTAGCTCAGCGGATGAAGAAAGAGTATTCGGTAGTTTTTGTGTACATATATTGTCTACAGGCTGTGTTTATCCTCAGGTATATGTTTATTGGTAGAAGTGAAGGAAAGTTTAAAGTTATCAGAAAAAAATTTTCTTAAAATCATTGCCAGTAACTATTTGCTGTTGTTATAAATAAGTCTTAGGTAGGTTAAAGTTTTTAGTTTAAGAATATTGGAACTGGAAGAAATACTAAGATCTCCAGTCCACCTGTGCTCTTTATATAGGAGAAAGTCAAGAGATAACTGGCTTATAGCTTTGCCAGTGGTAGAGACAGGACTGGACACCTGATATTTTGGGTTTAATCTGTTCTTTTTATTATGCCAGTAGACTATATTGGGTAATTAATAATGTTTTCCAATATAAGAATGTTCACATTCGCTGTTTGAACATACTCATATCTCTGCTCTGCTGTTCTCCTCCAAAAGAAACTCTTTGCCCCTCCTTTGCTAATGGAGAACAGGCTCTTTGATTATATGTGAGCAAAGAAGTAACTTGTCGATATTGCTTTAAAAACTGAAGATGGCAAGCCGGGCATGGTGGTGCACTCCTGTAATCCCAGCACTCGGAAGGCTGAGGCAGGAGGATCGCTGTGAGTTCAAGACCAGCCTGGGCTACATAATTCCAGGGCAGTCTCAACTACATAAGAGTGAGACCCTGTCTCAAAAAAACCCCCAACCCCAAACAAACCAAAAAAAACAAACAAGAAACTGAAGATGGCTAGTGGTTACTAATAGTGTATTCCTTTACTCTTACTATGATTGGTCTCTTGTACAGCCCTCAGGATATTAAAGCCAAGGTTGGGCAGGATTGCTTCTAATAGACTCTGGTGGCTTGGTGTGTGACCTTTAGGATGGTATTGAGCTCTGCTCCCTGTTGGATCAGCTTGAGGCACTTGGGATCATTATAATAACATCTGTGACCCTGCTTGCAGACAGTCACTGTCAGTGGGGTTCTAGTTCCTGCTGAGCATGCACACCATGTTTAATAGGAAATAGTAAGTTTCTTGTCTGAACTGTCAAATTAATATGCTCAGGTGGCCGTCAGGATTTCTCAAAGGTCCCAATACCAACCAACTGATCATCAGTTTTTCTGAGAATCCATTATGGGTAAGGAGCATAGTAACTCAGTCCCTCAAAGAGTTTACAACTTGGAAGTGGGGCGGGGTGTTGGGCTAACAGATACTGTGATAAGTGCTTTAAGAGTGGTCAGAATTCTCTGTGCAGATTGGTTATCAGTGGGATAATAAAGACAGGTAAAGGAAGCATATAAATGGCAATGTAGGTTGGTAGAGTGTTAGTATGTGGTGCAGAATGGGCTGAGACTGTGGTTCTAATTGGATTACACAAGCAAGACAACATGGCATGGTATGGTAAATGCCATGCTGTGTTAGCAGACCCTGGTAAAAACCATTTACAGTAAGTCCTTGACTAATGAACATTCAAGTTGCGAACTTGCACAATTTACTGTATAAGATTCACAGGTGTACAGTATAAGACTCACTTTGTTGGATTACAAATGAATCTGACTTATGAACATTCTCCTGGAATGGAACTCATTTGTAATTTGGGGACTTACTGTTCTGCCTTTAGAAACTGCTCCTAATAAATAAATGAAAATGAGAACTGAAGGCAAAGTATCTTCCAAGTTATGATGAGGAAAGAGCGTGCTGTACTTGTAAAAATGCTTATCTTTTAGTATAATGAATCTGTGCCTGAGAGACAGAAAGTGAGGCCAGGGAGATAGGCAAGAGCTAGGTCAAGATTTTATACTTAGAGGGTTGATAGAGCCGTTACATGCTGTGAGTAGATACACTGAAAAAAATCATGGTCTTCATGTGTGAGATGGAATGGACTAGGGGAGAGTTTGGAAGCTGGGAAGTTTTTATAATAGCTCTGTTGAAAATAGAGAAGTCCAGAACTAGGACAGGAGTGGACAGTGGAGGTGAGAGAGGTTCAGGAATTACAACTGACTTGATGGAGGGGTGGAGGGAATAGGAGGGATAACTGAGAAGTTCTTGTTTGATTGGCAGAATAGAGATTAGTTTGAATCAAGTTAAGATACACCAGAGGATGTGTAGGTTTGGAGAAAAGCAGATATGTGGTGTAAACTGTTAAATAAATCTGGGGCCACTAGGTATGGTGGCATCTGCCTGTAAATCTCAGCACTTGGGAGGCCGAGGCAGGAAGATCACTGTTGGATACCAGCCTAGGTTGCATAGTACTTACTGAGACCCTGTCTCAAAACAAAACAAACAAAAAGTCTAAGGTATAGGAAAACAACTGAAGTCAGAGATCCATATTGAGGAAACTGCTGAAGCCAAGTTACATAATGTATATTTCAGAGTAAGAAAAGAAGTGGCGCCATCCTGGATAATGCCAAGAGTCAAAGAATAGAAAGTGACTAGAGCTTGAGAAGGAAGCTGGAAATGCAACAGAGAAAGTTCATACTTTATGAAAACAGTTTTGATAAGGAGAGACTGGAGGAGAAAAGGTTAAAATTGGTGATACTATGCTGAAGACAAGGACATATAGGAAAAGGGTTAGCTTGGTTCAGCCTTCCCCGAGAGATAGAACCAGAAATCGTGGGAAATTAACTGCAGTTCTCCGTAAGGAATTCCTATCAGAATGAGAGATAGAAAAGCATCCTTCAGAGGTAGTAAGGTCCATGTGCCTAAATGCATTGACCACTCGCTGATGACCACTGATTGAACACTGTAGAAGAGAATGAAGTGCCGGGGGACTAATGGTGCCAACTGGGCCTTTGAAGTCTTTCCCAGTCCCCTACTGTAATGTGTTTCTGTGTGACTACTGCTTTCTTACCATTTTCAGATGTCAAGGAGCTGTCCCCCACATTTCCCCATCACCCTCAATCATCTGCACAGAGCTGTCACTCAGGGATTTATTGACTCTCTTTAGAGAATTCTCTCAACCTCTGTCATCCTCACAGTCCCCTCTGCTTCACTTCCATGCAGACCTTCTTTTCCTAATGGGTTTCCAGCCATCCCCACATTGCAGGGGAAGCTCACAAATTTGACTGGCTTTATATTTCCATAATAGAAATTCTGATGTCTTCCCTGAGGTGAATACAGTGGACCCTCAAGTTACAATCGGCCTGACATACAAACAACTTGGGTTAATTAGGTTAATGGAGATTCATCTGCCTCTCATTAGCTGTAGTGTATACCCAGGTAAACATCCAGATCTCAGCTGTACTGACTTACAATCAATTTGAGTTACAACTAGCCCTTAGGAACCAATCGAATTTGTAAGTGAAGGGTCCACTACAGTTTGCCTACTTCTTTGTGAAAATTTCATAGACTGTCTTTATTTTCCTTGAAGTGTGGCCACAGAACTGTGTGCGGCATTCCAGGTGTGAGTACCCCATCATTTCTTGTCATAGATGCATTTTACTTTCCATATGATAGTGTTACAAAACAATTTTTCAGGGAATTATTTACTGTAATTCTAAGTTTATTTTCTGAGTCACACTGGTAACTGAGAAACATTGTATAGAATGGTCTTATTTGAACCAACAAGCCATTATCACGATAAGCTTACTGTAAACTCATGAGTTTGTGAGTGAGAGCTTTGACCAAATCCCCCAGGATTATGTACTCTACAAACTGTCAGATGTATGCAAAACGCTTGTACACCTTAGGCCAGCACTCTACCACTGATCCTCAGCCTAACATTTTTCTTCGCTTAAAAAAAAAAAAAAGTATGTTACTGTATGTACTTGGTAGCTTCCTGTATTTTTGTTTATATCAATCATTTACTGGATATTTATAAACCCACTATTTATAGACTCACATTCTTACTGAGCAATATTGTAGTCTGGTTTCTGCTTCTACATTGAAGGGTCAGGGCAGAGACTTAGAATTCTTTTATAGAGTCTCACAGTGCAGTGCTTGCACCTTGAGGTTCTAAACCAGTCCTAGTATGCTACTGTATACTTGTTGGATCTACAGTCAAGGTATTCCTCTGGGCCTTGACACTTGGGGCTGCCTTAGAATTCTTTGCTGATGACCTTTCCCCTTGCACTACGGGTTAGCTTTAGTTAGGGTCAGGCTTATGCCCTCTTACTCTGCCACACTCCCATTTAACTGGTTAGTGACTGCAGAGCCCTCAAATCTTAAGGGATTACTTTTGAGTACTATTTTTCAATCTCTTTATCCTACTTCATGAAGATCTTCTCATTTAATGTTATATTTCAAGTGAAATTGGGAGTTTCTCCTTGCACGTTTAGATAGTCCATGAAATCTCTCCTTTACAAAAAGGCTTCTTTCAGAGATGGTGGGAAACTGCTGGTTAATGGACTGTTTTCCTCAAGAGCTGCAATTCATTCTGTAACCCTCAATATCTATCACAGTAACTGCTGCTTAGTAGGCACCAAACAAATACTTGGATGAATAATTGAGGAGAAATTAAAGTGTTAACTATGAGAACATAAGGATAAGATCTTTTATAGGATCATTTATGTCTAAAACTACTTTGTTTTCATCTTTAAAAACTGGAAGTAGAATGAATATTGGTGAATTTCATAGCTAGTTGGAACAATTGCCCAGGCAAAGGGATGGAAGTTAACTAAAGTAGAGTCTTGTGCTGACCATGTGCATCAGACTATTTAGAGACTGTAACTGGATGTAGTGGTGCACGTCTATCACCCCAGCACTTGGCAGACTGAGGAAGGAGGGTCACCAAGAGTATGAGCCCAGCCTGGGCTACGTAGTGAGTTCAAGTCCAGCCTGAACTACATAGCAACATCCTGTCTCAAAAAACAAACAAAAGAACATTGAAAGGCTGAATTCACTAAGAGGATCAGTTACAACTCAACTAGTTTGCACTGAACCAGATCATCTTTAATATCCCCTTTAACAATTATGTTCTTTGGTTCAAATATTAACTACTACCTGATATGGAACTTTTGTAAAAAAACTAACTATATTCTGACTTGCCTTTGTCATTCTTATTCAGAGTCTTTCAAGCCAGCAAGTGAATTCTTCAACAAAAAAGGTCCTCCCTGGAAGCTCTAAGCCTTTGTGGCCCACACCTGGTTACCTCATGGATGAGGCTGCTTCATTGTCTGGAGTCAGTATTAACCCTTTCATCCCTGAGTCCTATAAGAAAATATTCCCTCAATCAAAGGGCAAGAGGAAAATCACAGGAGACCCGTAAGTGCACAGTTTGTCTCTAATTTTTGAGAATGCCTATGGTCAAGAAGTAAGCAGAGAGCATTAAAAATTAGGGTCAATAACGCTGAATAAAACTGAAATATGATTATATATTCCCTCTCCCCAGGTTAAGGTGGTCACAGAGATTCTGGCATCTTTTCATTTTCATGTATACAGCAGCTGGCTTCTCAATAAGGCAACAGGGTACAGTAAGCATCAGCACTCTGCCTTCAATTAGAAAGTTGAGTTGGTTCAGGCCCGCATTCAAGGGGTCTCTTCTGCTTAACATGAGGCCAGCACTTGGGGAAGGTGCAGCTCACATGTCAAACCGTACATTGCTGCTTTGAGTCTAGTGTGAGTGACTGCTGATGAGAGCTATAGAGAAAGGATTTGAACTTCTCTGTAGGCAGTGGAAGACTGAAGAGAAAAAGATAGTGGTATTTTCAGAGGTACTAAAAAATGGGAAGCCAAACTGCCCTATTCCACAAAGGCAAAAGAAGCATAGAAACCATCCAAATAAGGACTGTACATATTACTCAGGCATATTTGTTCACCATACTTCTATGATACTTTGTTTTTGACAGAATAGAAAGGTCTCTAAAATGCGGCAATCATTTGTGTTCGTATCTATCTACTCAGCAAATGCATAGCTAACAATTTGAACTTCCCAGAGAATTTAACATGTCAGGTTGAATTGTTTCTTTGGAATCAGTAACTGTATTATTGAGCCTTGTGAATAGGTTTTCCTAATACTGTATCCTGAATCTTAAGTAAACAGGAGTCCAGCACAAGTATGCCCAGTTTACTGTGTATACCAAGAATTTTACTGGTTCTCGCTCTTAATAGTCTTTATAAATCATTAAAATCAATTACTTCCTTTGAAGCCAGCATTTAAAGACAGCTAATTTGATTCCTGGAAACAAAAGTGGTGATACTGTAGTAACCATTCAGAGCTTTGGAGAGGTTATTTTTCTCCCTTATTTATTGTGGTATTGTCATTTTATAAAGTATGAGAATGTGTTGTTAAATTTAGGGCACAGATATTCATTAGTTGATTTCTATGGATGTAGTATCCTTCACTTACACTTTCTACCTTGTGCTTCTCCAAAACAAAAATCTAGTTGGCTGATCTATAATTTGAAATCTTGCCTAAAAATCCAGAATGCAACACTCATAAAAAGAGAATATTTATCAGTGACTAGATTTATTGAAAAGTAACTGAAGACCTCTTAGCCAGGTCTATACTTACGCTGTACAGTACTTAGTCTACCTGTGAGCCAACCCCAAAAGCCAGGTTCTAGAAGTAGGTGTTGGAAAGAGGGTGTGGTAGTGAAGAACAAAAATGCTTTGGGGTCAGACTTGGTTTCAAATCCCAGGTCTGCCACGTGTTGTGTAACCTACAGTTATTTAACTTCTCTCTGTCTTGGTTAGCTCATTTGGGGATAATAATACCCACTTACATTTTAATGTATGCTCTGTGTTCTCCTTTACTTCCAATTCTTAGAACGTGGTGTCCTACTTGCCTAAAACTCCCATTCCTTCTCCTTAGCCAGGTTCCACTCATTCTTGGAATCTTAGCTTGCAGATCCTCCCTCTGGGAAGGCTTTTTACTCTTCGAAATTCTTACATAACCGAACTGGACACTGTCCATGGTGTCCGTTGATGTCTTGTTACATCCTTGTATTGAAATTCCCTAGTTATCTCTGCCCCCAAGTACATATAAAAGAGGGGAAAGAATTGTCTTATTCTAACAGCCCCAGAACCTAGCACAGTACTAGGTAATAAGTATGTTAATAATAATTATAAACATGCATAGATACTTTTTTTTTTTAAGTGAGGAATCTGGTGCAGAGAAAGGCAAAGTACAACGAATGCTGCATCCCAAGGTAAGCATGATTCTTTGGTACAACTGTCAGTAACAACACAGGCATTTTAGCTGCTTCTTTCTCCCTTCCTCTACCTCTCCTCTCATCTCCTCATGCTCTACCCCTCTTTTTTCTCTCAATTTTTTCTCCTTTCTTTCCACCTTGTCACCTCCCTCCTTTCTGACTCTCTTCTACCTTCATTGACCCCTCACCCATAGCTTCACCAGTTTGCATTGCAACTGAATTTATCTGGACTCTAGGTAAGTGTTTATAAGCTTAACCAGGCGATATCTGATGTGTATATGGCTGAACTATTATCTAGAGTATTTTGTAATTAAAGGGTTTTTTTTTTTGCTTCCATTTTTGGATTCAGGAAAATTTTAGACTCTTATGGGATAGAGAAGTGATTGGAAAATGAGGATTTTTGGGGTCCAAAAGTGGAAAAACAGAATGGAGAAAAATGGCATAGATGCAGAGATGTATATGTAAAATTTTAGCTCTGAAATATGTCCTATATTGGGCTGGGGATTTTGCTCAGTGGTACTGCCACCTGCCTCGCAAGCACAAGGTCCAGAGTTCGATCCCTGGTACCAAAAAAAAAAAAAAATCCTATGTTTTTTATAATGTCTACAATCTTTGATGTAGTATCCCTCATCTGGTAATCTTAAGAAAACTATATTGTAAATATTATCCCTAGAAATATTTATTGTATCTTAATTGTAAGAGCAAAACTGTGTGACACTAAATATCTGATAATTAGAGGAATGATTAATTGGTATTAAGTTGGTAGAATATTAAATCTTCATTAAGATGTTTGTAATGTAGGGAAATATGATCACGTTCAATATTCAGAATACAAAAGACTCAAAATGTTATATGCTAAGTGATCACAACTATGTACTGTCAATTAATCAAAGAAAGTCAGGTGACATTATAACTGCTAGTATTTAAATGTATTCTGATGATGGAAACTTAATGTTTGCTTTTTCTTTTAATTGTTAGAGGTTTAAACTTCTCATGGGAAACAATTTTGCAAAAACAATTCTTGATTCAGAATTGGAGAGAGGGCTAACTAGCACAGCAAGTCTAAACACAAAAAGCAAGTTTAAGATTGGCTAAAGACATTGGGAATTATAGATCATGCAAATAAATGATAAAGATTGATGAGAATTGGATGTTAAAAATGAACTGTAAGAGTCCAGATTTTTAAATTGCTAAGTTAGAGAAAAATTATTGCTAACTGGGACACTGGGAAAAGATTTTTTGGGACACAAATCATCTTGGATTTAGATTTACATAAATTTATGGAGATTTTTATAATAATTTGAAAATTTCCTATGTTCTAGGGATTTATACTACAGTACACATTGCATATCATATGTATAACAGAATGTTATATATTCTCAGGTACTATTCAGAAGTACTCTCTGGAATAATTGCCATGACCTTCATTTTAGACAGAAAAACTGATTAAAATGTCCTGTGATTTGCCTGGTCTTATTAATTACCTGGGAAATAAGTGATGTTACTAGTTTTCCAGTAAGGGGAGGACTTGCTTTACCTGAGCATATACTGTATTTTGAATTAATCTGATAATTTTGTTCTCTAGCCCAAGGTTTTTTTGGAAAACAAATTGAAGCAAGACAGTTTATTCAATTAGAGATGAAAATATTAGCAACCAGACCTTGAGATAGGTAGAGAAGAGTCAAGGGAAGGATTTGTTTTAAACACACCCGACTTTTCTTGCTATTTCTTCAGCTGTGGAAAATAGCTCTGGGTGTGAGAAGATATGTTCCTTGGAGAAACACAGAGAATATAGAACAGAATATAGAAGATATAGAACATATAGACTAGAATAGCAATAGAATGAAGGAAAGTACTTTAAAAAGTAAGAAAAGGTGAGTACAGAATTGTATGGAAGGTTAAAAAGAACATACATGCCTATAATCCTGGCACCTGGGAGGCAGAGACAGGAGGACCACTGAAAGTTCAAGGTCAGACTGGGCTATATAGAGAGTTCAAGACCAGCTGGAACTATATAGTGAGTCCCTGTCCAACCCCACCCAGCACCCGCTGCATTGGGTGTGTGGGGTTATTACTACTGTGAATACTGACATAAGTAGAACCAATTAATTTGGCTCAAAAGATTTTTTTGAAAATTTAAATAAATTTTGGAGCGTAATATGGTTAATTTTACTGCTCACAAGGTTAGGAAGAATTATTCTAACTCCTTTTTATTAAAATATATTAGGAAAGTATTCTACGAGGAGTTAACATGACTTCCCGCTATGAAAAGGAATTCTTGGAATTAGAAAAAATTGGAGGTGGGCAATTTGGTACAGTCTACAAGTGTGTTAAGAGGCTGGATGGATGTGTTTATGCAATAAAACGCTCTACTAAACCTTTGGCACTATTATCAAATGAGTGAGTACCTTTGAAATGTACTGTAAGTATGAACTTGCATTCAGAGAGCTGTTTCTTGTCAAAATATTTTCAACAGCACTGATATCATTAAAAAGCACCATTTGCTCCTTTTTTGTTGTTTTAAAAAATTATCCTCGTATTGTATGTCATCTCACATTCATAACTTTTTTTTTGAGCCTTCAGATCAATGATGCTATTTTCTAAAACAGAATATGATAATTACAGATCATGTACTTTTTGTGGATCCTTTGCCTTTTACTTTCTAATACTGGTTTCTTTTTTAATGAATAGATTTATGGAATGATGTTCTGGTGCTTATTCAGTTTATCAGAAATTCTTGCCAAGTAGGAAGATATTATTAATTCTCTGGTTTCTAATACTTTGTATTAGTAATGAGTTCAATAGTCATTCCAGCGACTATATGCCAAGAAAAACTATTAACAAAAGTTTATCTTTTATTTCCAGAACTAATGGTTCAAAAATTCTTCCTTGATCTCAAGGAAAACAAATTTTCAGATTCCACCAATGTTTTTTATGGACTCTGAATATAACACCATACTAGATCCAAAATTATAGGCTTTAGAATTCTTCATCTTTATAGTGAAATATACTGAATTCTGTGTTTTGCTTGTGTTAGGCTTTCCTTCTGCATAATGAATATCTTTCCTCCAGGCCGTTCTTGTGACTATCCTATTGGCTGAGTGTAACACTGATGCTAAGGTTAGCCTTTCTAGGGGAGGTAGTGGCTCATCACAGTATCTACCATCCAGTGTCATGGTAGCCTTCTTGTTAAACCCATTCAAGTTTTTATATTGTAATACAGTTAAATTGAACCTGAGTCTTTGCTAATGAAGACTTTTGTTTTCTTTGTTTTTTTTTAAGCATATGATATGTTCAATAAAAAACAGTAGACTTTGGTGTTTGATCTTTTTTTTTTTTTTTTTTTTGGTAGTGGTGATTGAACTCGGGTCCTTGAGCTTGCAAGGCAGGCAGCGGAACTACTGAGCTAAATCCCTGGCCCCACTTTTTTGTTGTTATTTTGAGTCAGGGTTGCTCCATGTAGTTCAAATCAGCCTTGAATTCATTATGTTGCCCAAGCTGGCCTTGAACTCATCGTGATTCTCCTGTGTCAGCCTCCCAAGTGCTGGGATCACAGGTGTGCAGCATCATGTCTGGTTGTCATTTTTTTTCTAGTGACTTCATCACATCCATTATATCTTACTAAGTAGATGTAAATATTAAATGAGATTTGAGGTGTGATAAAAATATGGTGAATGTTTATATTTAAGATTACAGTAAAAGGCATGCAGCTATTAATTCTCTTCAAAATATTTCCCTAGTTTCAAACACATTTATCCCACTCCTACTTGCAATTTTCTTTTTCATTTAACTTTTATTTTTTTATTAGTAATGTCTGCAGTACACAATGATCATATTCCTTGTTTGGAGCTGGTATACTCATACAATACATCCCAATTCTTTTTTTTTTAATTCTTTCCCAGTCCCTTCCCCCTCTATCTCTAGGCCTTTCTCCCATTTGCAAAAGACCCATCTCCCTATTTTGCACTATCCACACTATTCAGCTATTATTTTGCTCCTTGTTTATATTTTGGGATTCTCCTATAAGAAGCCATATGATACCCAAGCTTGTATGTCTGATGCATTTCACCTACCACTACTGTCTCAAGGTGCATCCATTTTCCCCAAAATGAGTCGTTTATCCTTTCTTATTACAAAGCAGTGTAGTACTCCATTGTGTACATTTTCTTCATCTATTGATGGACATAAAGTCCACTTCCAAGATTTAGCTATTGAGGATTGTGTTGCTATATATATGGGTATACATATTGTGCTGCAATATGTCTCTTAACTCTGTGTGGAAGATACCTAGGATGGGAATAACTGGGTTGAATGGAATTTCTAGCATTAGTTTTTTGAGGAATCTTCATACCGACTTCCATAACGGTAGTATTAGTTTATATTCCCACCAACAGTATAGAAGGGTTCCTTTTTCCTTCCAGCCTCACCAGCATTTATTGTTATTTCTTGATGACAGTCATTCTTTCTGGAATTAGATGGAATCTCATTGTTTTAATTCACATTTCTCAAGTGGGCAAAGCTCTTGAATGTTTTCTCATGTATTTATTGGCCATTTGTATTTATTCTGAAAAGTAGCTGTTCAGTTCATTTGCCCATTTTTTGATTGGGTCCTTCATTATGGATGAATCTAATTTCCATATATATTCTAGCTATTAGTCCTCTATCCAAGGAATAGTTGGAAAATTTTTCCCATTCTGTAATATATCTCCTCACTGTTTCTGAAAAGCTGTGAAGAAGCTTTTCAACTGGTTATGATCCCACTTGATTCTTGGTACAGTTTCCTGTGCGATTGGGGTTCTGCTCAGGAAGTCTCTGCTTTCACCTCTATCAAGAACTTCACCCATTTTATCTTCTAGCAGATTAAATGCTTCCATTTTACATTTAGATCTTTGATCCATTTTGACCTTAGTTTAGTACATGGTGAGAGATACTGGTTTAGATTCAATGTTCTCCATGTGGACAGCCAGTTTTCCCATGCCACTTGTTAAAGGGATTGTGCTTGGAGTTGCTTCTGCATTCTCTAATCTATTCTATGACTTTTTTTTTGTAATATGGGGCTTTATTTTTGTTATTACTGTAGCTTTGTAGTATAATTTGAAATATTGGATTATGAGGCTTCCTGCTTTGTTCTTGTTACTCAGGATTTCTTCTGCTATTCTAGGTCCCCAGAACTGCTCCAGAAAGTGGCAAGAATGATGGGATAAATGTGTTCAAAATGAACATATTTTAGGGGAGTATTAGGGGATTAGTGATAATGTATCTTATTGTAACAAATTTTTACAATTTAAATAATCACTATATTTTTACCACACCTTATAAAATAGTAAGCATGTAAAAAGTACCCAGTAAATGCTCTTCCATTGTTTATTTTTATTTTTTGAGATAGGGTCTTACTATGGAGTGCAGGCTGGCCTTGAACTCACTGTGTAGCCTGGGCTTGCCTTGAAGTCATGGCAATCCTCTTGCCTCAGCCTCCTGAGTGCAGGGATTAGAGGTGTATATAACCACACCTAGCTTTTGTTCTGCCATTGTTAATGCCTCATATCTTTAAATTTTGTTTTTCTTGTTTTTGGTACCAGGGATCAAACTCATGACCTTGCACTTGCTAGGCAGTCCCGGTGCCACTGAGGTAAATCCTGGCCCTTTCAAAAAACTTTTTGTTTGTTTATTTATTTATTGGTACTGAGGATCGAACTCAGGACCTTGTACTTGTGAGGCAGGCAGTGGCACCACTGAGCTAAATCCCCAGCCCTTAAAAAACTTTTTAATGTATACGATCTTGATTAATATTTCCCATGATTTTCTGTCTCAGGAATTTGTGTTTGCGGGAAGTTCATGCTCACGCAGTGCTTGGGCATCACCCCCATGTGGTACGCTACTATTCCTCATGGGCAGAAGATGACTGTGTGATCATTCAGAATGAGTACAGTAATGGTGAGTGTGTGGACTAGTATCTACACAGCCAGAGACTACTTTGTAAATCTTTAGAAATAAACTCTGCCTTCTCATAGTTTATGCTGAGTACAGTTATGTTATGCCTAAAGTGTCTGTACCATAATTTTGCTTGGAAACAGACAGCTTGAGAAAATAGTTGAGTTGAAAAGGGATTTCTGGGAGCACATACATTTCTTTCAAAGATGGTACATATCTGATACAGATAACTCATTCTCTTTGCACATAACAGTCAGGGAAATTTTGTCCTAGTAGATTAAATGGTAAATATTTATTTTACCATTTGCTAGGTATTCTGAAAAATATAAATGATATCATTTTGGGAAGAGTTAAGGTTTCAGATACAGAAACGACTTTTGAGTAATCAAGTGGATTCGAAAACTGGGGGATTGTTCATGCTTCTTCCTACATCTTACCTTTGAGCTTTAGTGCTCTCCCCCAGATGAAGGCATGGGGTGAAGCACTGGGACAGAACTTAGTGACTTCAGATATATTCTTCTAAGTCCTTCAGGACTGCACAGCAACTGATGACAACTAGGGCTACTCAGATCATAGTAGTACTTTGGTTTAACATAATTTTAATCTAGGATTAAGAGATTGCAATAACAACAATTATGTGTTGTTAGCCTTGGAGATATTTTTTCATCAAAATGTTCATTGGGAAAGTAGACTACAAATTTAATAAAAGCTTGACCACACTTTAGGAGTAGCAGTCCACATTTTGCCACAGTAATATTTGAAAAACACACTCACTCTGGTTTGATTTAATAGTATAGCCTGTCTTTTAGCTATTTTAGTAAGCATCAGATGGCCCTAAGTACATATGTCCAGCCTGGCTTTTGAGTATTAGAGCTTCATCCTTGTAAGTAATAAGTAGATAAGTTGATAAGAAAAGTGATTCACACATCCTGAAAAATAATGACTTGGCAGCCCTCTAGTTTCCTTATAGATAAGATTTCTTTACATTCTTACATGTATTTGTAGGATTTTTCCCCTCTTACAAGCTCACACCAAATCCCCTTAATAGCCTGTCTGGGGTAAAGAATGAATCCTTTCCTTATGCTTACGACTGTGAGATTGAGGTTTTTCTTAATCATCTTCCTTATCTAATGCCTTCTTTCTGAAACCTGTATCCCTATTCTTTTTCATCCTTTCTCTTTCTACAAGAAAGATTGATTTTAGTTCATGGCCTTTCACCATTAACAAAGATAATTATCAAATACAAATTAATAAAGCAAAACTGATTTTTGACTGGATTTGAGAACAATGTAAAGATTTCAGAATTTTCAAAAAGCTTAAAATTGTTCCTATTAAAAATTATAATTTATTTCAGCATCTGAGTACCTTCTATAGGATTGAAACTGTACTAGGCAGGGAAATACTCTAGAATGAGATAAAGTACTTATTTTTGAGGAGCTTTGCTCCCCTTAAACTGTTAAGATGACTACATGAGATAACTAGGTGCAAAACTAGTTGGTTCAACTGTGCATAACCAAGCAGTCAGAGAAGATGCAGGCAAAGAGGTGCTGGAAGAGACCTGGGTTTTAAAGTCAGGCAAATCAGGGTTCAAGCCCAGATCTGCTACTCACTACTAGTTGTGTAACTGCTAGGGTGTCAATACTTACGTAAAGGGGTAGTTGAGGATTAGCAATGATATATACCAAATATTATCATAGCGCTACAACCTGATACAATAATAGCTGCTATTGGAGTAGTTCAAGAAAATTTCATAAAGGTGATGTAACTTGAATGAGAACTTTGCATAAGGATTTCTAGGGTTTAGGAAATTTATAGGGAACATTAGGAAATGTTGGAATAGCACACAGAGACATTGGTATTGGGAGTGGGTCTGCTCTAGCAGAGAGTAGGAGTCATAATTGCAGTGACCCTGTCCTAGGGGATGAGATCAGCAAGGTGAAAGATGGGGAGTAGAGAGGGCCTTGAAAACCCGGCAGCAGATTTCAAATTGGACATGGGCAATTATAGGTAATCATCTCTTCACCAACTTGGCCACCAACTTCATGGAGTACTTGGCAATTAAAATTTAATTTTGGTTTTGCAAAACATAATCATACTTTGCACCTTTCCACTGCCTCATTCTTTCTACTCTTTTCTTCCCTACACCCTCTACCTTACTTTATACTTCTTCCTCCTTATTTTTTATCTCTCCACTGCCTATCCTTCCCCCTACCTAGCCTATAAGAAGTTAGGCTGGAATGTGTACACTTATAGTTTTAATTTAATAGAAAGTGGGCAATTCAGATAACTTAAGGCTATAAATTAGATGATTACTACTGCATCTAATTTTCCTTACTGTCCAATTTCTCTTACTGTCCCTCTTGAGCCCTGAACCAATCAAATGCTCCCTTTTCTCCTCTACCCTTGCCAAACTTCTCTACAATTCACTTCTAGGTCATCCTCAGAAAACTAAAGGGCCTCCAATGTAAACTTGATTTCTACAAACCCTAGGATTCTAATTGATTCAGGATTAGACTATTAATCTCTCTTTAAAGGCAGTATTTTCTTGCAACACATATAAATGAAGTGTCACAAAGCCTGCTGTTCTAGAATGATGGTTCTCACACTTATTTGAGTGATGTGCCATCCAAGTCAGTGTTCTTTGTGGACTGCTATGAATATCAGTTGTATTTTTCCACCAAACAAGGAACAACTTTACTAAGAATATGCTTGTTATATAGGTAGCAACATAAAATGAAGATTGCAAAAATACAGATCTATGAACCAAATATGTCTATTAAATTCTTGATTTCATTTTTTTTCTTGTCTTGATTTTCTTTTTATGTTATTGTTGTAAATAATTTGGTTTCGTTTGTTTGAGACAGGATCTTGTCAGGTAGTCCAGGCTGACCTTGAACTCACTATGTAGCCAAGGCTGGGCTCATCATTTGCTCTTTGTTTTGACATGTTAGGCTCTATCAGCAGAGAGGAATACAAAAATGTCTGTTAAAAGGGTTTAAAAATTTTTCTTTCTGCCAAGTGGGTGAAGTACTATTATTTTACTTCAAGGGAGATACTAAGCCCATCTCACAAAGACGGTTTGAGAAGAACTGTCCAGGAATTGGGGATTTCCCACTAGGGCATAATGCTTGTAGGTACAGAGGTCACCACCAGGGGCTACCTTGGGGTATGGAGCTAAGGTCCCAGTGTAAGTTGATTAAGAATTGTTGTGTCTATTAACACTTCCTTACTGACATTATTTAGTAAAACAAACACATAAACAGTGAATTATGCTCTCTTATGAGTGGTGGATGATCATCTTTAGCTAATTGATAAATGAGTACTTTTCGATAACTTCTAATATTGTTAGCTGTTACTTAGCTAATTTAATCTTACACCCAGAACTCCACTTAAAAGTGGAGCTAGTACTTGTTCAGTTGTCTTTACTAAATACTGTAGCTCTACAGTAGATCAGAAACATCTCTGCCTAATATCTACAAGAACACATTAAAGGATTCCTAAGTACTCCCAGGAAGCATCTTTCCTTCCCTACTTTTAAAGGATCCTTAACTTAGTCTTTGTCTTCTCTCTGTTGCCAGGATGAACATTCAAGTCAGAAAATATTTATTATGTTCCAGGTCTTGGAACAGGAAGTATGAATTACATGTGGTCCCTACCCTTAAGGATCATCTAGGCTACAAGAAAAACAAGAGTTTATTGGATGTAGCATACTTCTTCCTTGTTGACACCTCATAAACTCACCTACAACTTAGTCCTGAAGGGACTTCATTTTTAACAACATCCAGCCAGGCCTGGTGGAGAGTAGTCCTGTAATCCCAGCACTTGGGAGGCTGAGGCAGGAGGATCACCATAAGTTCAAGGCCAAGCTGGGCTATGTATTGAGATCCTGTTAAAAAAAAAAAAAAAAAAGCAAACATTTTTAACAAGATCCAAAAAATTCCTTTTCTTTAATAAGTCTTTTATAGTATGTAAATTCTTTTCTTAGAAGACTCTCAGAAAACTGGAATCCTCCGTAGTGCTTGGGTTTCTGAAAGGTGCTGAATTCTTCTTTCTGAGCTGAATTGTTGTAGTATGACAGATCAGTCTTTGAGTTCAATTTTACAAAGGTTAATTTTAGGTACAGATTTCCTCAAAAGTTTTAGTACAGGGCTGGGGATTTAGCTCAGTGGTTCCACCCCCTACCTCGCAAGCACAAGGTCCCAAGTTCCACCCCCAGTACCAAAAAAATAAAATAAAATAAATAAAATAAAAATAAAAAGTTTTATTACCATCTCAGATCCTATTATTCTGATATATACTTTAGTTATAAGTTAACGATCAACGGGAGCTGGGACACTGTAATTTGAAGAACCTGCCAGTGAATGCTAATTAAATAGTGTTCTGAAGCATTCTAATACCTTAGAATGGGTGTCCCAGAGCAGGCAGCATGTGAATCCAGGCTTTATTCTTTTTTATTGACAACAAGGATAATATAATCTACAGCTGATATACAAATACTGTGGCTGAAGTAGGATTCAGGTGTATATACAGCTAAACATTTCCTTGGGTGTGCAGTCATTAAATGTTTTCATTTTGTGATTTTTAAAAATGGATTTACAATCTATTACATTAAAATTCTGATGGCCTATAACTTCTAGTCTAACACTGACATGGAATTGTTTGGCCTTCTGGGCAGTAATTCAATAAAACTTTTAAAATGTTAGTTGGCACATACTTGAGGCTGTAGAGCCTCATTTTGGACATCTAAGATACTAGAATTTTCTTTTTCTCTTTAAAAGCCCTTCATTTCTTCTTTCCAACAGGTCTATAGTATAGACACAAGACAGACTGTCATTCTTTGCACTGAAATAACCTAGACTTGAGACAGTAGTCATGAGAAATTTATTTAATATTTACTATGCTTGCATCTATAAGACTCACACTCATTTTCTCATTCTGTGGGTTATTCTGTTTTTTCCCAGGTGGGAGCTTGCAAACTGCTATATCTGAAAACATGAAGTCTGGTAATCATTTCCAAGAGCCAAAACTCAGAGATATTCTTCTGCAAATTTCCTTGGGACTTAAGTATATCCATAACTCTGGCATGGTACACCTGGACATCAAGCCAAGTCAGTGTGGTTTCTTCTGTTCTTCTGGCAATGTTTTGTTCATCAAAATCTGAGCCTGTGTGTTTATTAAGTATTCAAGAGAGAGTATGCTGATTCTTTTCTTCAATTTCTTTTCTCCTGAAAAATTTCTTTCAGTGCATAGAAAAGATTATCCCATATAGCAAGGGCAAAATAAGTAGACATTTAATTTACTACATAAATGGCAGTAAACTGGCTGTTTTGATCACTTAATTAGTGCTGTACATTTTCTAATTCAGCATTAATAAAAGTGACAGAAATGGAAGGCTTCATCACTTGTCTGTGTGAAACCTAAGCATGTTGTTATTACTGTATAGGTGTGTGTGTTATTTTGAGACAACAGTTTTTTCACAATATATGAGGTCATAAATACATTAATAGTTACTAATCACTTGATGTTGCAATGCAACAGAGATTTCTTAGGGGAAAAAGGCTTTGTAGTCTTGCTAAAACCACACAAGAAAAGAGAAGGGAAAGCCAAATCCAGAAAAAGAATCTTTGGGGTGAAGAAGTTTAGGAATCATTACTTATGTCTATTCTGTATTCTTCAGGTAACATCTTCATTTGTTATAACATGCAAAGTGATTCTCCTGGAGTCCCAGAAGAGGATGAAAATGAAGCTGATTGGTTTCTTTCTGCCAGTGTAATATATAAAATTGGTGAGTCTTCCTTATCCTTACAAGTATACTTTTATCCTGTGAAACCTATATTGATGACTCCCAGTTTTAAGGACATACTTTTAAAGAGATCTATTTCTTTTCTCTTTATTTTCTTTTTTCAGGTGACCTGGGCCATGTGTCATCAATAAGCAAACCTCAAGTGGAAGAAGGAGATGTTCGCTTCCTAGCTGATGAGATTTTACAAGAGGTATAGATTAGGGAAATAGAGAATTTTATTTATTTTAATTAATTAATTTATTTGTGACAAGGTCTTGCTGTGTTATCCAGGCTGGCTTTGAACTTGTGATCCTTCTCAGTCTTAGCCCCTTGAGTAAGGGGGCCACAACCCCATGGAACCTTCTGAATCTAAAATGAAGGCTCAGAGGGCAAGAAATTGAGTGTCTATTTATAATGTAAACATACAGTATCTCTTTTCCTATTCAGAACAGAGACCAAATGTAGGAGAGACACTCTTCCAAAAAGCATGGGAAAGCTGGCTCAGTCAAGAATGAAACAATATTCATACAAGTCCTTCATTGTTTTTAGTATTTCTTAGAATTTCTGACCTTATGAGTTGCCTATTTAGAAGGAATCTGCCTCCTAGTGCTCACGTAGGTCCAGCCATCTTTATCATGCTTTTATCCTTGGGGCAATACCACCACCTCTGGCACTAAAATGACCGTTGGCCACTGCCCATCTTTTAAGATGTTTGTTGGGTCTGACCTAGGAATAATATAACTGTAACTTCTTCCTGGGCGATAATCAGGAGGAAAACCAATGTTTCCTTTGATCCATTGATGCATGTGCCAGGCCTTGTTGAGCCTGACCAAGTAAAATAGAAATGAAATTCTTAGATTCTTCAGGGACAGCAGGTTTAATAAGGTATATTTATGTTCCCTCTATCTTCTTAAAATCATTAGTTGTAGTAGATATGATTTGGTTCATAGTGTTTAGAGCTTATGTGTACTGAGATGAATCTCTCCTACCAGTTATTAGACTCATTCCACTTGGCAAATTACCTGGCCTTTCTCCCTTTTATTTTGCAGGATTACCAAAATCTTCCCAAAGGTGATATATTTGCCCTAGGATTAACAATTGCAGTGGCTGCAGGAGCAGACACTTTGCCATCCTGTGGTGTAGCGTGGCATCACATCCGCAAGGGTAACTTTCCGGCCATTCCTCAAGAGCTCACAGAAGATTTTTACAATTTGCTCAAGGTGACATATCTCATGAGATGAACAGAAGATGAAATGTTTATTTTTAGAACTGTGAGGGCAAATAGGGGGAAAAGGAAAGTGGAGCTGTTGGTAATTCCATGAACAGAAGGAAAAAGGAAATGTGACTAAGAAGTCCAGAATGGGACAGATTGAAACTTCTCAGGAAAACTGAGAAGACATGAAATATTTCATTATTGTTTAAAAGTACTTAAATCATTACTCTTCCTAATAACCCTGTAAAATAGGGAGGTTGAATCTCATTGTTCAGAGGCAAAAACTCAAGGTTTATAGTAGCTATTTGAGTCTTGTATTCACAATTAATTTTATTTACCTACTTATATTTTGGTGGTAATGGGGATTGAACTGGGAACTTTGTGTATACAATTGCTCTACCATTGAGCTACTCCCCAGCTTTCTGAGATGGGGTCTCGCTAAGATGTCCAGGCAATCCTACTGCATAGCATCCTGAATAGTTGGAATTACAGACGTGTGCCACATGCCTACCTCAGAGTTAAAAATTGGTTAACTCTAAAATGATGTCTGATTTTTCCCTCTCCTAATTCAGGGTTTTAATGATTGCCAGTGGTAACAGTGATGATATTAGCAAAAGAGTGAATTTCAAGTGTCTTTAAAAAAGTATAAGCTACTTTACTGATATCTGAAAATATCACCAATTATTGAGTTAATGGAAAAAAATGCATGATGTCAACTTAAAAATCTGTATATTGCTTGTATTTTTTTTTTTTTGTACCGGGGATTGAACTCAGGACCTTGTGCTTATGAGGCAGGTGTGGTACCACTGAGCTAAATCCCTAGCCTTACTGCTTGTACTTATGATATCTGAATATGCGCAGGGACAAGAAAAAGAAGATATTATGAAACAAAAAGATGAAATGAAAACCTTACACTTCAACTCTAGAATCATACTGAGAAAACAAAATGTACCTATGACTTTTATCCTTAGAGCACATGATCCCTCACCTTCTTAAACTACAAGTCTATCTTATTGCTTGGTCCATTTTAGGGAAGAGTCTACATTACCCTGATAAACTAGTTAAAAGACAGAACAAGGAAGCACATAGCCCTAATTTTGAAGATGCATAGAGTTCAGAAAGTGGAAACTCTGAATTTTTCCTGACTTTCGCCTTGTGGGTAAATCACTTAACTGCAGGCTTATTGTTGCAAAAATGGCCAAAATTAGTAATTTTTAAAAAGCAGACTCATGCCCTCTGTCCTTGCAAAAGGGAAAATGACAAGGGAGTTCTCACAGTCCCCTTGTTATCCAAGGGTTTGTATTTTTTAAAGTTTGTTTATATTTGTATTATATATCTATTTAAAGCCAGGGGATTATCTTTCTATAATTATATAACTGGTAAAAAATGTACATATGACTTCCTTCACTGATTAGGAAACAGCATTTCTTAGGATTCCTAAAATAGCTTTAAACTATCTACTCCTTTGAGGATTGGATTAGTTTATCTCAAAATTTCATATGCAATTATGAACCTGTTCTTCCTGACTTTCTTTTGCTTTCCTGGAAGGAGGTGAACTCTTCCATGCAGTGGTCTTTTATTCAGTCTAATCTGTATAGGTAAACTGCTCTTAGATACAGTGGGGCCTCAGTTTACAAACTTAATTTTTTCCACAATTCTGGTTGCAAACAAAACTGGATGAGAACTGAAACAAATTTCCCCATAAGGTCAACATTGAACCTAATCACTGAATTTGAGTTAGTTTGCATCCAATTTGGTTTGCAACCAGAATTGTGGAAAGAAGCTTGTGAACCGGGGTACCACTGTATAGTTGGTACTGACTGGTTACCTAAATACTGACTCTGTGCTAGGCAAAACTGTGCACGTGTGTTAGTTCATTCATTCTCACAGTAGTTCCAGAAGAGTACTGTCCTCCCAGAACTTGGGTAAGAGAATCTGATCTCCATCAAAATTTATAAAGTAAATTGTGGAACTGTTCTGAACTTGGTCCTCAAGTGGAAGGTTCAGTGTTTCCTTCATTATATGACACTTAATTGATATGTATCTATCCATCTAGATATTTTTGACCATATTCAAATTGGGGTACAGAATCCTTTTCCTTGATACAAATGCTTTAGGAATATTATAATAGTGGGTCATCTTTAGGAGATAATGGAGCAAGATACAGTAGAAAGTAAGTTGAATGAAGATTTAAGTCAACTGGGCTTTGGGCTTGGGCCTTCCAATAATTTAGACCACGTTTTAGGTAGTGACTCAGGTTTTTCACATTAAAATCGAGCCATTGGACTAGGTAGTCAGCCACCCTGCTCTAAAATATGAAACAGTACTTAAAAACAAGGTCAAGGTGTGGACAACTGATGTTACCAGACAGGGTTGATCTGTCCAAGACAGAGATATTTTTTCAGTTATCCCTTCCTACTACTTAGAAAAGAAGCAGGGTTTCACAAAATTCACTGGAAAAGGCTGGGCTGGAGTTGGTCTCAGTGGTGAGAGTTTCCCCAAAATGAAGCTTCTGTTTCCTTCTTTTTGGCCCTATGTTATCAGAATATGATCCACCCTGATCCCAGGGAGAGACCTTCTGCAGCAGCTCTGGTTAGAAGTCAAGTTCTCCGGCCCTCCCTAAAGACAACTGAGGAGCTCCAGCAGCAGCTAAACTTGGAAAAGTCTAAGATAGCCATGCTGGAAAGGTAGACTTGGGTCTTAGAATCAAAGAATCTATTGCAAACTATTCACAACAGAAAATCTAGCTTGGCATGTCTCTCTAGATTCAAGATTATGCATATTCTATGTTGTAATATATAGGCCCAATGAGGCCCTTTGTAGCTTGAGGCTAAACAGCTCTGTGGCTAGGCAGCTTGAGAGAAAATTCCAGGTAATATAAAGGAAGAAAGAAGGAGGGATACAATAAAATGCCATTGGTATAGAAAACTTGGGGTTCTGAAGGTCATCAGGTTATCTAAATGATGGCGATCACAATGTAAGACAACCTTAGATAAGTAGACACTATTTTAGAAATTCACTGTGTTTCAGGGATAGGCCTGCAGACACACTGTCCTAGTTTGTGTTTAGAGAATAGATTTTTTTTCTGAGCAGTTCAGTCTTTCATGTAGGCCCAAAGTTTATTTATTAATCCATTCTTGAAACAAATTGTGGATTAGATGGGGTGATGTCAGAGTAGGTCAGGCAGCGATGTTGGGCAGTATTCTGAAGAAAATTTTAAGTGATCATTATAATACTATGTTGTTAGAAATACAGTAGGAAATAAAAGAATGGTCCTTTCAGCCAGGTGTGGTGATGCACGCCTGTAATCCCAGCACTTAAGAGGCTGAGGCGGGAGGATCACTGTGAGTTCGAGACCAGCCTGGGCTACACAGTGAGTTCCAGGTCAGTCTCACTACATAGTGAGGCCCTGTCTCAAAATAAAATGGTCCTTTCATAAAATAAACTTACAAGTCCATCTTTTCTTGGATACAAAAATCCATCTTGGAAAGATTTGTTTGAAAGCTTAGTCTCCAAACTGATTTCTTGACCATAAATTGCAAAGAGTCTCATCATTTAGTCAGGAATTATGCCCAATAAGGCACTTAATATTTTTTGTTTTAGTTTTGAGTTTCATTATTCCAGATAGAAAACTAAGTATTTATTCATATGTCCTCCTCATGAATACAAGGACCTTTTAAAGAGTAGTATATGTAAATTGTGAGGCCAACTCTGGATAGCCAATTAATTATCACCAGTCATCATTAGTGATGAGAAAGACGGCATCTTATAACTGTCTAGAGTAGGGGTTAGCAAGCTCATTCTACAAATGGCTAGATGATATACATATTTTATGCTTTGTGGGGCATGTGACCTCTGGTTGTAATGATTCAACTCTGCTGTTGTAGAAATAGCCATTGATTATGATTCATTCCATCTATCTAAATGAGTGGCTGTGCTGCAATAAGACTTTGTTTACCAAAACAGGTGGCAGCCCAGATTTGACTATATATATATACAGCCTGGAGAGTACATTCACCTAAGTCTTTTAATTTTAAAGAACATTTATGACCCAATTAATAGAATCTGGGAAACTGAGTCTACCAGGTGCAATGGCAAGTGTCTGTCATCCTTATAACCGTCATAATCATAGGAACTGAATTTTCCATTCTACATATAGCTCAGGTTTGTTCCTATAAAAGTAAAGGAGAAATTGGCATAAGTTGTGATTGTAAACTCTGTCTCTAGTTGGAGAACAAGTAACCTATGCTTTCTTCCTTTGTCTGCAGGCAACTGAGAGAAGTCCAGCACACCCAGTTCTCCCAGGGAGACACCCATCACAGCGACTCGGAGGACTCTGTGGGCCAAAAAACATCTAGAAGCACAAAACTCCTGGTGGGAAGAAAGAGTGCAAAATCTTCAAGCTTTACCTGTGGGGAACCTTCCCCATAATAACTCACTTCACACTGGCCAGCTTTATTCCATAAAGCCTCCAGAAAAAGATATTGATAACTCAAACTTCCTCTTACAAAATGGAAAAACTGGGCTGGAGATTTAGCTCAGTGGTTCTGGTGCCTGCCTTGCAAGCACAAGGCCTGAGTTCAATCCCTGGTACAAAAAAAAAAAAAGAAAAAACTAACCCACTCGAAGGTCCAGATTTCAAGTCACCCTAAAGAACATTTGAGCCAAGATCATAAAGCTACTAAAGTTTCTTATTAGCAATGGTCTCAGGTACAATAATTGGTAGCCGTTTTCTTCCTATTATAATCCTAATGCTACCTAACAACAACTTATATATTTCTTACATTTTATGATAAGTGAGAATACATAAGTATCTGAACTAAAAGAATAAAATAGCCTTAGGGTTGTGCTGTTGCCAACTTCTCACCAAAGATCCCAGAAAGAAAGAATATTTGGCTTGATTTGAAGTAAGACCTTATAAGAAGATGTGCCTGGATTTAGACAGTGCTTCCCATGTTATATGACACTATTTCTAAAGGAGAATTTCCAGCCTCTCTGAGCTACAGTTTTCTTAATGTATTTTGTGATTGGAGGCGACCTCTCTGATATTGTATTTATTATATGAATGGCTCCACCATTATAGGAGGTGGGTAGAAATAAGACCACAAATAGTGTGGAGATGTTAGAGCTAGTTATTAACTTGTGAACCAAAAACCACCAGAGATAGTGGCTATTCTGTCTCGGTCAATTTGTTTTAACCCTCTTATGGCTGCTGATTGGTTTTGATTTTCTGGCTATCACCACTTTCTCTTGATTTTAGCAGAATTTGGCTCTGTTTCCTGTGATTTTGAGCATATTTTTATTCAAATCCTTTTCTGTATTCATTTTAAAAGACAGAATATTTGTAAATAAAGGTTTTATTTTGTCCAGAACTAAATATGGATAAAGCACATTTCCTTGTAACATGGAACGAAGAAATTCATGTTGGAAAATGTTTCTTGAGTTAGGAGGGAGTAACATGTCTTGGCAGCAAGGCTTAGCTTCGCAAATCCAAAAGCTAATAATGGCCAGGCTTGGTTATAAAATAATGTTGGCTATTAAGGTACCATATTTCACAATTTCTATTTGTATCATCTTACTGAAGGCAACGTGTTTATGGCTTTTCTGATGCCAGATTTTCTTTCATTTGTAGCTTTTTTTTTTTAATTAAAGGAACCCTCCTGCCACTTTTCTGTCGGGCAGATGGAAATTCTTTCCATGCAATTAATTGTGGCATAGTTCTTCCTATAGTCTATTGCCTTGTTTATTTTTTTATTCAAGGCTTAAAACAGGGTATTTATCTCTTGCCACATCCCTACCCCTCTGCCTTTCCAATTTTTCCTGCAGTATAGCATAAAGTCGACCTCAGTTTGTGACTCGGAAACAGACATACCAAGTGTATGTGATGTAAGCCATTATTCTTGTCCTTTCCAGTACTGACAATTTCTAGAAGAGACACTGTTTCCTTCTCCACTGTATTCCTTAGAGCCTCTTTTCACACCTGAATGGCCTGGTGCTAGATAATTTTTGGTGTATCACCCTTTTTCTCTGCTGGGCTCCATGGTAACAGTCAACAAAATAGCACATAGTTGTGTAGATAGGATTGAGTATAAGAGAAATAGAGTTTTCACTGGGCTCAGGATTTCATCCCTTCTGTTTCAGCTTGACATTCATTTTTTGCCTAAGTAAATTCTGTTTTTGCACACAGTTCATGATATAACTCAAATAATTGTTATTTTACATCATTGGACTGCTGACATTAAAGAAGTTAAATTTAAATATTTTGTAAAGAAGTTTAAATGTTTTGGAAAGTAAACATATTGCTTTTAAAAAGATGTATTCTAAACACAATTCCTGATATTCACCTTAAAATATTGACAGATAATCTTGAGATTTAGACCAGGTCAGGACTGGGGATTTAGCTCAGTGGTGCCACCACCTGCCTCAAGCACAAGGTCCTCAGTTTGATCCCTGGGATTAAAAAAAAAAAAAAAATTCAGACCAGACAAGTATTTCTCCAAAGCTTTAACACATGGACCAATTTAGAAAAGCCATTTGTCTAAAGCTTTATAAAAGTGAGTACTGACAGACAAGTGTCAATTTTCCAGGCTGAACAATTAAGACTTTTTATCTCTTAAGAGAAATATAATTTCACTTCAAATTGCACAAATTGTCAGGTTGATGTTTTAAATTTTTAAAATGGCCTGTAATACCCTATGATAACAAAATATTGCTAGACTGGCTTTTGAATCATCTTAAAATACATGCTAGTAATCACTTTAGCCAGAATTGCTGAAATTTTCCAACAGTTATAAGGATTTAGAAAAATTAATTTAAAAGCAAAAATAGAATATGATAGGACATGGTATTAATGCCAATGCAAGTCTTGAAGCCAGTATAACATGGTGTTTCAGAAACTCAATTTTGTAAAAGTGTAAGTGAATGGAAATAAACAATTAAAAATATTCCAGTTACTGAGCCAGACCTTCAGGAGGCAGTCAATAGCTCAGATTTTCCCCAAGACTGGACCTAAGGAGGCAATGTGTTTGTTAGAAACATGCAGCTTCCTTTCTTCTCTACAGTCTGTGTAGTTCAGGGATCAGGAGAGAAGGGAAAAAGCCACACCCTTCTCCACTTGTAGGACTGGATTCTACAATCTGTGGGGCTCCAGACATTATTTTTCTCACAAGGTAAACAATTAGGGTAAATAAGGCAACATTTAATGGCACCAAAAAGTTCATCAATGAAGATTAAAAATGCATCAATGCACTATTTTTAAATTGGTAAAAGCCCAGAATGAACAAAATAACTAGAATTTTAAAGATAAGAAGATCTGGAGAGACAAAAGGGTGGGAGGGGAGGGGAAGTAAAAATGATTATGACAAAATGTATCACAAACATGTATGGGTAAAAAAAAAAAAAACTAAAAAGATACAAACAAGAACTAGAATTGCTTTAGAAAGTGTTAAGAATGATGGGCTAAATATGTTAGAAGCAATGGGGAGTATTTTGAGATTATTGTCCATGTTATACTGCAGTAAACTCATAAGGTGGCAAGAATGATGGCACAAATATTCAAAGTAAGGGGGAGTATTTTGTGGGGGAATAATGGCACTGAGTCTTACTGAAGCATTTTAAATTAAAGATTAGTAAGCTGAAGTTAATGACAGTTACTGTATTGAAGACTGTCACTAGGTCAAGAAAAATTGTCAGGCATGGCAAGTCTCTCCACTGAAGTGAGAAGCAAAAGATTTTGAAAATACTGATTAGTTTACTTTCATTAAGGACAGGAAAGTAAAATTATACAGTAACTCTATTTTTGTTTAAATAAGCATTAATGTTTTGATACATCTAGTTTAATCTTTTTTAAGTATTTCACCTACATTTATGTTTTGGAAAAAATTAAAAGACGATAAAAACATGTATAAAAGGGCACGGTCTTGTGCTTCAGGCTCCAATATGCCTCTGGTCTGTATTTAAATTTTTAAATATTTGTACTTCACGGATTACATTAATTTTGAATTTCAGAGATATTACTGTAAATATAATTTATCTTGACTGCCAATTTTTTTGGCACCCGTTTAAATTCTGCGGCTTCAACTTTTCTCTATTCGTTTGTTTACCTGATTTTCTCAGGGGTTTAGGAGGACTGGGCTGGATTTTTGTTCCTCCAGAGGGTGGAGCTATTATTCTGTTACTTTCGACTATTTAGCCCTGACCTAGGCCCAGCTGAGAGCCTCCTAATTTCCTCTGAAGGGAATTTGAAATCTGCGGAACTCACCACTTGGCGGCGTTGATCAACCCATTTCCGCTTGGACAGAAGCTTCCGGAACGCTCCTATTAAGGGGATGTGTTTCCCGTGGTGTCAGCCGGTACCATTTCTACAGCGCACGCTGCGGAGAGCTTTTCTTGTCTGGAACCGCTTTTTCTGTGAACCGGAAGCAGTTTCCTAGTCAGAGGAGGTGCTGCTTGGCGCGTCAGGTGAGGGACTGAAGAGGGAACCACGCTGCTGGGGAACGTGCATTGTTTTCTCTGGCTCTCCTATGTTATCGGGCGTAAGCGCCACCTTTGGGTAAGGGCTTCTGCCCATCCCGGCGGCGAGTGGAGCGGGGGGAATCCCGGTCTCCGCGGTGCTCGGTCTTTGCTGGCGATAATGCAGTATTTTTTTCTCTCGCAGTAATACATTTCAGATTTATGCCCCTTAAAAGCATTAATATTTATGCAGCCCTTAACATTAGGAACAGTTTTAGAACTTTTAGAATACTGTGTACCTCGGTTCATGAACTTGACTCCATGATTCTGGTCACAAACTGAGTTGGACGAGAACCGAATCAAACTCAATGGGTTAGGTTCCCTTTTGGGAAAATTTGACTTAGTTTGTATAGCAGTGAATAAATCTGACAAAAATATCTCTCTTAAGGAAGCTTGCATTTCAGTGAAATATGACAGTGAATTGGAAGTGGGATTAATTCAGGATCAGTTTTTTTTTTTGTTTTTTGTTTTTAAATATAGGAGGAAGTGGCATCAGAAAGCTGAGATTTTGGGGGAGGGGATGGTGTTCAAATTGGCAAAGATGTTGCTGTGTTGTTGAAATTGGGGACTGTGTAAATATATGAGTGCACATAATGAATTTAGGACTGATAAACTTGTGCTCTTGCTGTAAGATGTAGTATTTATCTTTTTTCTTCTTTTCTTCTTCAGGAAGAGCCCAAAGGTTAGATTATAAAAAACGAAAATAGGAGCCATGATTTTTGGAAGACCTGTGTTACAGGTAATTACTTTGCTCTAATTATGGAGCTGTTATCATCAGCCATAGGGGTCAGATTTCTTTAAGGTTTTGACTTCAGGGACAAAAGACTCTTAAGCTACCCTATGGGATACTCATTTGATAGGGATGAGAGTGGATTTTTGTCATGTGAAAAAGTTTGCTATACAAATTTTCAAATTTATTCACCTGTGTAATATGACTCAATCTTTACTACACTGTTACTTGAATTTAAACCAGAGAGAACTATTATTCTGGTACTTTTTATAGGGCATGTGGTTCCTTTTCTGAACTTTTATCTCCTCTCTTACTAAACACACCCCTCTGCTGTCTTGCTATGCTGCAGAAAGCAGCTCAGTTTTCAGCAGCACCACAAATTGAATGCTCCAAATTGATTCTCATTCCACGTAGTCTGGCTTCTTATTATCCTGTCACTCTGGTCAGCCTTGCCAGCTGAGATTACCATTTTCCTTACTACATTTAGGTACCAAGTCCTGTAGATTCTCCTTTATAACATCTCTTCATAACTACCTGTCCTCCTGTTAAAAGACTAATGAAGACTTAGTTCCTGTGTGAATCCCATTGTCACTGCAACCCTATTGTCAAATTTATATTCTTAGATCCCCTCCTTAGCCTACATGTATTTTTAACCTGCTTTTTAAAATGTATTGAAATATGAAACATGGGAAAGTTAATACTATTTTGATAATAGTATAGCACTATAATATGTCCAAAATCATATTTAAAAGCTAAAAGTTTAGTTTTAAATGTCATCCAAGTTAAACAATCCTTTCCATTTTTCTGCCTTTTTAGTACGTTTTGATTTTTGTGTGTGTGCCTAAAATGAGACACATTGTTATTCTTTCAGATTTACTGGTTTTGGTTCATCTGCCACTTAAATTGGTGTGCTTCTATAAATGTAGTGCAGATACTAGTTAGTTTGATTGTATACATTACAACTTTATTTCTAATATACCCTTTATCCTCAAATTTAATAAGATTATATAGCCAACAACACCCCAGGAATGAGTTCATTTTTTTTTTTTTTTTAACAGGGTCTCACTATGTAGTACAGGCTGAGCTTGAACTCAGTATGTTTCCCAGTTTGAGGCTTGTGGTGATCCTCCTGCCTTAGCTTCCCAAGTGCTGGGATTACAGGCATGCTCCACCATGCCTGGCAATTTTGATGAATTTTCTGCTTTTCATATTAACAATACTGCCACTTGAGAGCTGTTTCTCTGATAAAATATCTAGCTCTCTGAACTCGATCCAGTGATGTGCACTTCTACCTTTGTGATAACCCTTGCCCAGAATGTCTCTTAAGGAGGCAACAGACGGTAGTGGGAAAAGCAACAGCTACCATGTCAGATATTCCTGGCTTCTAGTCTAGACATTACTACTTACTTCTTCCAAGATCTTGGACAAGTTACTTTGAGCTTCAGTTTCTTCTGCTCTAAAGTGAGGGGTAACTACATCATTTATACACTTTACATCATTTATACACTTGGTTGTAGGATAAATGATAACAGCTAAAACAGCCATTCAGTAATGATGGCTGCTGCTCTATGTGGCAGTGACTGTCCTTTTCCACTGATTGTGTGACTTAGCTATCTCTTTGCACTTAATCAGATTCATAATAGTACTATCTTCCTTTGATCCATGGAAAGCAGGAATTTCCCATCAGGTATTTAAAGAACTCTGGGCTAAGCTTACACCAGAAACCCTTTAATTTTGGCAATAGTATTATGATGTAGATGTTCCTTATCATTTTGGCTCATTTTTAACTGAAGCATTTTAGGCTAATCACATTTACAATATCTCCTGTTCCTTAAGAATGCTGGATTTAACTGATAATGTGAAGTAGAAAGTAAAGGGCTAAAGGTGTAGGGGATGTGGGAAGTGTAGGGGAAAGGAATTTAAGGGACAAGAAACTATGAGAAAAGGAAAAAATGGAAACAAAGTCTTTGTAAATAGGGGAGGGTGCAGTGGGTGAAAAGAGGGCAGGGGTATGGGGAAAAAATGAGAACCAAGATCTGTCATGTAAAGGTACAAGATCCCAATGATGAACGTAACTGTACTGTATACCTAAAAAGCCAATAAACTGAATGAAAAAAAAAATGCTGGATTTGCTTTTAGTACTTGACAGTAACTCATAGGGACCGGTTGGATTTACAGTCACTGTCATGCTCTATATTGTGGAAGTCATACCATTTTGATTTTACTTTTTTTCTTTTTGATTTTTTTATGTGTAATTACAGTGTCATAATCTGAAATACTACCACAAAAAGAACAGGAGAGGCCTATAAATTAACTTTTTAATTGAGTTTATTGGTACATTTTAGGTATACAATACATTAACATTCATCATTGGGATCTTGTACCTTTACATGACATATCTTGGTTCTCATTTTTTCCCTATACCCCTGGCCTTCCCTTCCCCCCCTCCACCCTTCCCTATTTGCAAAGACTTTGTTTCCTGTTTTTCCTTTTCTCATATTTTTTCTTTTCCCATATTTCCTTTACCCCATAAATTAACTCTTGAGCATGTGCTGTACTACCTTCTTTTGACCTTTAGCTTTTGTAGTCAACTGCTCTGAAAGTGCTTGATCCTTTCTTCACTCTATATTGGAGAGGGGCTGGGGATTTAGCTTAGTGGTGCCGCCACCTGCCTTGCAAGTGCAAGGACCCCAGTTCAATCCCTGGTACCAAAAAACAAAAGAAACCCACTATATACGAGGAGAACATCTGGAGATCTCCATTCTCTTCTGGATCTGCTACGGGGTGAATAATATGAGCACGTCTTCTGTTTGCATTTTGCATTCATAAGAAATTAAAACCATGTTACTTATTTGTTCTTCTTTAGGTGCTTCGTCAGTTTGTAAGACATGAGTCAGAAGTAGCCAGCAGTTTGATTCTTGAAAGATGTAAGTAGCTAATTTCTGAGTTATTCTGAGAGTGCTGTAGAAGAGGTGTATTGGGCTTAACCATGCTTTCTGTCATGTCTTTGGCTCATACTTGCTCTATAGATTTTGGCCATGCCCATTAAACTCTAGTGGCCCAGGATAAATTGTTCCTTGTCAGTCAGATACTACTTATTCTTTTCTTCATTGTCCTGCTGTAACAATGTCCTTGAATCATATTTGGTTATCTGAGTCTTCTGAAGTTATGTTACAGAGATTGTAAAAGATACTGTTTCATGAGACATTCCCTTTCAGAATAAGGAATTTTAGATCTCACATTTCTTTTAACTCTACAGTTCCTTTTAAAAGAAGATATTTTAAAGAAAAATTTAAAAGCTAGGTGTGATGGTACATCCTTAATCCTAGCACTCAAGAGGCTGAGGCAGGGGGATTGCTGGGATTTCAAGGCCATCCTGGGCTATAGAGTGAGTTCAAGGCCAGTCTAAACTGCATAGCCCTGTCCCAGTAAAAGAAAGAAAGAGTGCTGGGGATTTTAGCTCAGTGGTTCCACCGCCTGTCTCACAAGCACAAGGTCCGGAATTTGATCCTTGGTACCATAAAAAAACAGAAAGAAAGAATTCAGTTTAAATTTTGTTTTGTGAGGCTGCCTTCTCTGGCTTTTCTTTCTTGTCAACCCCTCCCCCAACTTTTGTTTGCCCCTGTATTTGCTGATCTTTTAGAACTTGGCTTTTGCTCAATGCGGAGATAGAAATTTATGTAGTATATATAGCTATCCCTTTTCTGGATAGTTTTTCAGTCAGATATGTGGATTTCTTTAATAGTCATCACTTGCTATAACAAATAACCATAGACTGCATGCCTTAAACACTAGATATTTACCTCCTATGGTTTTGAAGCCTAGAAGTCTAAGATTAGGCCAAGAAATCCAAGCCATCATGGTTGGACTATTGCTGATAATCTTCTGGCTTGCAGATGGTTGACTTTTACTGTGTCCGTGGCAGAGAGAGGGAAAACCCTGGTCTCTGTCTCTCTTTATAAGGATACTACTCCCATCATGTAAGCCCCACTCTTATGACTTCATTTAAACTAACTACCTTTCCAAAGCCCTCTTCTACATACTATTGTAATAGGGGATAGGGCTTTAAGATAGGAATTTGGAGGGGGAAACAAGCATTCAGTCCATAGCAGATTCTCAGTGTCACTTTGTTCTCCACATTACATTTTAGCTCTGAATCGGGTGCAGTTGCTTGGGCGAGTGGGTCAGGACCCTGTCATGAGGCAGGTGGAAGGAAAAAATCCAGTCACCATATTTTCTCTAGCAACAAATGAGATGTGGCGGTCAGGGGAAAGTGAAGCATACCAAATAGGTGAGTATGAAACACTGGGGTTTTACGTTTACCAACAGTAAATAGACGTTTTTATTGCCAGTTAACTAACTAGAGATAGGTTACTTTTACACAAGGTCTATCTTTTCTAATTTTGTTCTGTTTTAGAAATTGTGAGTTGGGTTTTTTAAACTGGTATTTTTTTTATTACATAGTAACTTTACAAAATTCTGGATTTCCATGTGATGTTTTCATATGTGCATGTAGCATTTTGGTTGTATTTGTCCTTATACTCCTTTACCCTTTGTGAATTTGGTTTTTCTGAGCATGTTGTCCTTTGTTATTTATTTTGTCTGGAGCATTTTTTATTTTGTTTTGTTTTTTGAGACAGGGTCTCACTATGTAGTTCAGACTGCCATGGAATTCATCATGTACTATGTATATGTAGCCCAGGCTAGTCTGGAACTCGCAGTGATCCTTCTGCCTCAGCCTCCTGAGTGCTGGAATTACAGGCTTGCGCCACCACACCCGGCAATGTTTGGTTTTTTCCTTCTTTTTTTTTTTAAAGCTACATATTTATAAAACAGAATGATTGCATTCATTGTGGGGAGCTGGTATATGTACATAACACATCTTAATTTTTTTTTTTTTCTTTAATCTCATTCCCCTCTTGTTTAGGGCATTTGTAACCATGTTTTCTATTTTTCTGACTTAGGTGATGTCAGTCAAAAGACAACATGGCACCGGATATCAGTGTTTCGGCCAGGCCTTAGAGATGTAGCATATCAGTATGTGAAAAAGGGGTAAGTATAAGAAGGAAAGATCTTTTGGATTGAATGGCTTAAAGAACTGATAGTAAATGGACTCATGACCAGGAACTAACTTTATTCCTTAGGACTTACACAAGTGGTACTTAAAAATTCTTCAGTAGTGTGTTTGGAATGTCTGTGCATGTGACTAATTCAAAGGTGTGCAAAACATGGTTTAAGCTTTCTAAGAACTTTTTAGGCAAACAAGTTATATACATAAATAGAAATAGATGAGACAGGAGAGAAGTCAGAGTCAAGTGCCACCACAACATCTGCTCTTTGAGCAGCAACAATATATGCTTTTAGGAGGTTCGTGACCACAGACCCAGGGAGTGATGTTTTGCCTCAGCATTTGTATGACACCCTTGGAGGGCCTAGAGTGTCTGAATGGCAATATACTGAGTTATTATACTATTCTTGCAGTTGTTTTATTTGGTAGTTTTCTATAGACGTAATAGTTCTCTTTTGCAATGCTTGGCTTGATTATTTATATGAAAAATATCTAAACTCTCAGAAGGGTATGTTTAATAATAGTTATATTAATATTATGTTTAAAAATGTACTTGAGTTGTAGAAATAAAACATTTCATGAAAAATAGTTTCTGCAGTAACTAAAATTTCTATTTCTTTTCAATAACTGCATACCTTTCCTTCATATATATCTCCATTGCCTTTAATAATATACATATGTATGAATATGTTTTTATATTATGTGCAAACACATGTAGAATATTTAAAGAAAAATGTTGATGTACGGGTTTGACCTACTGATAGTTAAGTCTGTGTCTTTGATGTCCCATCATTCACTAGTTTGTCTTTTTCTGTGTTGTGCTTTTGTAGTGGTGGTGGACTCTGAAAACTGATGCCAGTGGGTATCATTTTTTACTCTTCATAAAAGGGGTTATGATCTCCTGGCTCAGCCTTTTTTGTGGGGTAGAATTAGTCAATAACTGATATACTAAGTTGAAAAACCTTGATTTTGAATTTTAATAATCTAAGTCTCTTGAGAATAAAGTTATGAACCTCAGTATAGAAGGAAATTGATAAATAAGTTAAAGTCATTGTATCTGTTAGGGAGTCCAAAGTCAAAGGTTAAATGAAATGATACATTGGAAATTCCTAGAGATTTAAAGGGTGGTACTATGTAAGTTGCTTTTCCATTCTTTATAGTCATATGGTTACTTTTTTGTTTTTAAATTTCCATGAGGAAACTAGTTGAAGGGTGATAACATTGTCCATTTTACCTGTGTATCCAAGTCTGTTTTTACATTGTGTTTTAGTACTGTTAATTCTGAACTTTGAAAAGCGGAAGCAAGAATAAAATTACATGTAATTAGGTATTCTGTCTTTGGTGTTTGTTCATTATCACTGCTGATTTGACTCTTGTAAAGTGTTTTAGGATCTCCAGATAAACCAGTTTTTTTTTATATCAGGTCTCGAATTTTCGTGGAAGGGAAAGTAGACTATGGAGAATACATGGACAAGAATAATGTGAGACGACAAGCAACAACAATCATAGCTGGTAAGAAGCTTGCAATAATAGCTCTTCTTTTTCTTCTTTCTTTAAAAGTTATACTGTGTTGTACATAACTAACTGGGTCTATGAGTACCAGTGCTTGTGAAACTGGAATTCAGAAGAATTTTATTTAGCTTTTTCTGTTTGCTAAGAGTTTCTACATTTATCTCTTGAAAAGATTGTCTCTACATGCAGTTTTAGTTCACAGGTAACTTTTGAGTAGAGTATAAAATTGAATTGTCCATGCTAGTACTTACTGTTGAGGGTTAAACAAATTTAATCATAGTTTTTTTTAAAGACTATGGCTTGCTGGGAGTGGTGGTGGTATGTGCCTGTAATCGCAGCACTTCATGGGCTGAGGCAGGAGGATTGCTGTGAGTTCAAGGCCAGCCTGAATTACATAGTGAGATCCTGTCTCAAAAAAGCAAATACATACATACATACATAATAGACACATGTATACATACATACATGTATACATATATACCATGGCCTAAACAGGGAGAACTGTGTGCCAAAACAGCTGTATTAATGTGGCAGTGTAAATTAGTGTAGATTTATTTAGAACCTCTTTGGAAGTTCATATGCTGAAATTTCAATACAAATGTAAAAAACTTCATTGTTCTTAAAACAAAATACAAAACAAGGGACATAGAAAGCTTGAAGAAGATTAAGGTATCCCTTAAGATACCCTAAACTTTAGGAAAAGAATTTTGAAAACAGTATAATTCCTTGGATCTCTGTACATTAACTTTGAGAAGTGTTTTTCTATATAAAATTATTATGTTTGGATTAGTGGACTGTAAGTGTGGCAATTTAATACCATCTTATTAAAAATACGTGAATAAGTGCTCAACATTTGAAATGTTTGTATTATTCCTTTTTTTGAACTTGTTTTCATTTCTTCTTCAAATGTGTATCTTAATATACTGTGTAGTTAAAAATTTTATTTTTATTTTTGGTTGAACAAAAATACATTCATATAGTCATTCCATTCTATCTTTAGAGGATTAGTTCCAGGATCCCCTACAGATACTAAAACCTGCAAATGCTCAAGTCTGTGACATAAAATGGTATAGTATTACCATATAACCTTCACATATGCTCCCATAAGCTTTAGGTCATCTCAAGATTACTTATAATACCTGATAGTAATGTAAAGTAATAGTAATAGCAATACAAAGTCTATGCAGTTGTTCACTGCATTGTTTAGTGAACAATGGCAAGGAAAATTGAACGTGTACAGTGCAGATGCAATTGTTTTCACGTATTTTTGATCCACGATTGGTTGAATTTGTGGATGTGTAACCTATGCATATTGAGGGCTGACTGTATATAAAAGAAATTTTAAGATACTTTAAAAAGATTCTGCAACAGGCTCTAAATGATATGTTTCTTGTTGATTGAAATTAACCATTACAATTGCTTTTAGTACGTAACTGAGACCATTTTCAATTTATTAACATTAAAATTAAAATTTTATTGAAAATATATCTGTTAATGCGATAGATCAGTAATGGCAAATCTTTTAGAGCTTTCAGTGGTACAAATGGACTACTGCGACATGGGTGCCATAGGTTCACCATCACTTCTTGCATAAATTGCTAAAGGTAGATATTATTAAGCCTCAATTCTGTTTTTTTATTTGTTTTTATTGATATAAAATCAATAAACCTTAGCCAGGGATTTAGCTTGGTTCTGCTGCCTGCCTTGCAAGCACAGGGACCTAAGTTTGATCTTTGGTAATCCCCCCAAAATATCAATAAACCTTATTTTTAGAAAACATTGAATAGAAATGAATAGCTAGGTGTGGTGGTGCATGCCTGTAGCCCCAGCACTTGGGAAGCTGAGTCAGGAAGATCTATGGAGTATTAGGCCACCCTACGCTACATAGTGAATTCAAGGCTAGCCTGGAATATTTTGCAAGAACATGTCTCCAAAACAGCCTATTTTATAGTAATATCTCAGTGTTTGTTTACTACTGAGATAGGCTCAAATTATTATTATTAAAGTTATTGTGGAAAATTTCAAACATACATAAAATGTAGAGGGTAGTAAAAATGAGCCTCCATCATTCAGTCATCAACTGAGGGACCAGTGTTACATCTTTTTTGTTTGTTTGTTTGTTTGTTTGAGACAGGGTCTCCCTATGTAGTTGAGTCTGACCTGGAACTCACCACGTAGCCCAGGCTGGTCTTGAATTCACAGCGATCCTCCTGCCTCAGCCTCCCAAATGCTGGGATTATAGGCATGCACCAACATGCCCAGCTATCTTTTTTGTTTTTTGTTTTTCAGACAGGATCTTCCTTTATAGTGCTGGGATTACAGGTGTGTACCACCACACCTAGCCTCTGTGTGGATGTTTTTTTATTTTAATCAAATCACAGATGATGTTTGGTTTTAGTAGGTATCTCTAAAAGATAAGGTATCTTTTCAAAAAAGGTAAGTGCAGTGCTATTACCACACCCATATTAAGATATTAAACTTTTTGAACTAAATACCAAGTTTACTAAGAATTCAGTTTTCTTGATTACTTCATGAACATCTATATATTATATCATGTGGTTTATGCATTTTAAGTCTTAACACTTTTGTTTTCATCTCACTGTTCCAAAGTTTGTGTCTTAACCAGTGTACATATCGATGTACAATTTTTTGTATATACTAATCATATATCTTCTAATAGTTTATTTGAAAGCGTATTGACCTGGAAACCCAACATAGGTATTTTTCTGCCCTTGGTCCCCTCCTCCCAACTATGCATCAAGTGTGTGGACAAACTTTGGATTGTTCAGATTGTTGGCTTGTTAGGAATTAAACCAAATAGAAGCATTTCAGTTTGCCTACCATTTCGTTGTTTTCTTTTCATCAGTTATTACTAGCATGGTCAGTTAACTTTATCTTCAGTGATGTTTGAATTGAAGAAAACAGACTTGAATTTGCTGTTGCGTAGACTTAAATTTTTTTTCCCTACAGTTTATACCTGAATTTAATACTAACCACCAGAGGGTGGCACTGTTGACTTTTAACACAATGATGTCAATTCTAATAATCTTGTCTGAAGTAAAAAATACAGTTTTTGGAATACTAACTATGAAGTCATGAGCATCTCATTAGTCATATAATAGTCTTTTTGTGGATAATTTTATACTTAAAAGAATTTAAAATTTGTGGAGTTACATAGAAAATACTACTTTATCTCTTTTCCTTTGCTTACCTTTGGCTAATTTCCTCTAAAATAGCATTTGCAGAGCAGTGTCTGATGTTTTTGGGTGAAAATGATTGCATTAATATTTGTAGTTAAAACTTCACCAAAATGCATACTTAAAAGTCATTTTGTTTTAAAATTTAAAAATAAAATTTTTTAGCTGGGCATGGTGGCACACGCCTGTAATCCCAGTACTTGGGAGGCTGAGGCAGGAGGACTGCTGTGAGTTTGAGACCAGCCTGGGCTATGTAGTGAGTTCCAGAGCAGTCTGAACTACATAGTGAGACCCTGTCTCAAAAAACAAAAACAATTCTTAAACTTATTTAAAACATAAATAAATCTGCAGTTGCTAATAAGGCAATGTGTGGTTCTCCATCCTAGTTTCTGTTACTGTAGCATCTGGAATGGTCCTGTTCTGTGGAAGGGCATTCATCCTGATTTCTTGATATCTCTTGAGCATTGCAAGCATCCCAGTTTGTGACCAGCTCTTTTAGAGGAAATTATTGCTAGAAAGATTTTATGTTAACTGTTCAGGAAATTTAAGAAATGCCTCTCCTCTTTTAACAAAATCTGCATTGTTAGACAAGCAATAGAAACCTAACATGCAGCTCCATTTATGCCTATTATATATGCTACTCATGAACATAGCAGACATTATTTAATACTCTAAAAACTTGTAACAGGACTAATTATATATCATTAGAAGAGAATTATTAGCCGGGCGGGGTGGCGCACGCCTGTAATCCCAGCACAAAGGAGGCTGAGGCAGGAGCTGTGAGTTTGAGACCAGCCTGGGCTACATAGTGAGTTCCAGTTCAGTCTCAACTATACAGGGAGACCCTGTCTCAAAAAACCAAAAAAAAAACAAAAAAAAAAAAATGAGAGAGGATTATTAAAGACAAAGTTCAGAAATTAATACTTATACTTTGATTTCTTTACAGATAACATTATCTTTTTGAGTGACCAGACAAAAGGAAAGGAATGAATGGATGGTTCTTTGGCCATTGTTTGGTACAGTCTCATTTTCAAATCATGTATAGTCTTTATAGTTTTAAGGACAAGAATTAAAATGATGTTTTATAAAATGATTGATAATGTTTTCTTTCACTCCTCCTCTTTATGTGGCATATCCCTTGGTAGGTCTTATCAATTATATATAGCCTTTACTAGTTGTTTATTCTTTTAGGGGTAGTTTCTTTGTACAGCTATACAAAATAATGAACTTTTCATCCATCTGTGTTATATCAAAGGGATACGTGTTCTGTGGAGGGCCCCCTGCTTTTTGTGTACCCTTCTATTTCAGTATTGATTTAGCCTTGCAGTGTTGAGTGAGCATTAGTATATGAGTCATTTATCCTATAGATGTAAATATTGATTTTCTTATGTTTGCTCTGTAGACTTGCAGGCAAGCAAGGACTGACTTCTCTTTGTACCTGTACCTTAACCAGTGTGTGGCATAGAAGAAACACTAAATGTTGACAGATGAATGATTCCCATTAACTAGAGAGGAAATAGTTCATCTGTGGGTGCTCTGTTTCCATTATTCTATGTCTTTACAAGCCTCTTTTTACTATCATTTTCAAGATCTCTTCCAGAATTTTCAGAGCATAGGAAGAAGCTCCCCTTCCCACCCACCCCCACCCCTTTTCAGTGCTGGGGATGGACCCAAGGCCTTGGGCATGCCGGCAAACACTTCTCTACTGAGCTAAACCTCAACCCTAAGGTTCTCTTAATACCTTTTTACTTCCTAGAGCTTCCGGCATTGCATTTTCCTTTTATTTTCCAGTACAGTACCAATAATTACTAATAAATATTACATAAAATCAACTTAGTTTTCAGTGCATTTTATTTGTAAAGTTTGTATTGGTCTTTCTCAGGTCTGCTTACAGTTTTCCAGAAGTCAGCTCCTGCTGATCAAGTCATTTTGTTCAAATGTTAGAAGTCCTTTGTTCTCTCTGTCCCACTCTGCCCAGCTTAGTCCATCCTGTAGATTTGTTTCTCAGGCTACGTATTCTGACATCTTTGTCTAAGAATGTGGTACCAACTGTAGCTTAGGTCATGTTGGAGTTAACTATTCTTGCACACTTGAACAGCTTTTTTGTGCTTACAGTGCACAGTTTGGCTGAGCAAAGATAGCATTCCTTAGCTTTATCTTCTTGCCCAGGAACAGTACAAATTACCCTTGCCTCTTGTCAGCTATCTTTGTCTTTCTGCAGTGGGATCCATTAGTTGGCAAGTATAGTAACTCTGTGTTTTGTGTTCACACATTAAATCTGTCTTGTGAGGTAGTTTTATTCCTCATGCAAAATTGTAAAGTAAATAAACTTGTCTTTTGAGCAGCTCATGTATCGTCCCTCAGCAAAGCAGCTTTTATACGCCTTAAATTTTATGAGAAATTATGCAGATTAGCATTCTTCACTAAACAGGATGATCAGTCAGTCTATTCTCTGGGAAAATCACAAGAGCTTATTTACCTGCCTAAAACAGTATCTTGAGTCCAGCGTGCAGGAACAGAATAGTGTGTCCTGTAGGATCATCGCTGTGAACTGAGTGAGGACTCTTTAAACTGTCCTGCAGGGGATCTTGTAGCTGCCTCTCATCTTGTAGCTGAGCAGGCATCAGGCTGAGGCAGTAGCACTTTCTGAGTCAGGTTGTGCCCTCTATCTGCATACTGATGGTGGTAGACCCACTGGCTCCAAACCAGCCAGATTTGCTGGAGCAAAAAAACTGTATTCCTTACCTTGGCAGCACTATCTGCTTTCTGCTACTCCCAAAAAAGTCCAGGCACAGAATATATTTGTAGAATCTGATAGCAGGAATAGACTGTAGGGCTCTTCTAGGCTAAGCATTTTCCTTCTCTCTTTTTTTTTTTTTGGTACCAGAGATTGAACGTGGGTCCTTGTCCTTTTGAGGCAGGTGGTGGAATCACTAAGCTAGATCCATGGCCCTGCATTTCCCTTCTTGATGTGATGTCGGATAATAAACCTGCTGATTCTGCTCCATGACTTTGATTTGGGGATTATGTATTTAAGGAAAAGATGAGAGCTATACACAGAAAAGTGGGAGGAAAAAGTATGAAATGTCATGTATGGTGTTATTCCAGTTTTGAAAATAAGTTATAATTAATTTCAAAATGCTTTAAAAAGTCTGAAAGGAGAAACATCAAAATGTGATTATCACTGGATAGGATATTGTGTATTTTTTTCATACTTTTTAACTTTTTTGTTTGTTTATAGTATGGGTATGTGTTTTATAATTAATAAAACTTTAATTTGGGGAAAATCTTTTCCATTATTTTGAAACCAGGCATGCTCAACTTACCTGCAGCCAGTACTGCTTCATGTACTGGAAAAATTTTTATACTCTTTATCCATCCATCTGCATTTTAGCATGTTATGCTTATAGTATCTACATTTTAATAACACCTATATAACCAAGGACTAACAGACTTACCTGTATGATAATCTATTGTTCACCGCCAGTACAATTCTCAGAATAATGCATTTCTCAGAAATCACTGAATAATTAATTCAGAGACATCCCAAAATACCAAACATTTTTCTGAGCCTGTTTGGGGAATAGGTATATTTGTTTTGGGGGACAAACTTGTTGCTAACTGGGTTATGGTCTAAGCTTCATAACTCATTTAGGAAAAATCAATGGAAGTTTCCCATTGTACCCAAAAGAGATTACCTAATTCTCGAAGGCAGTGTTACCTTCTATTCAAATTGCCCTTGAACTCCTATCCCGCTCAGCCTACCACAGTGACATTATAGGACTTTATGAGATGTCTATCATCCAGTTGAATTGGATTGGAACACTGACATGAAAATGAGGGCAGGATTATTTTACTTAGTTTCTTTCTGGATTTGCATTACATAGTGTGAAATTTGGTGGAAGGAGCAACAAGAAAATCACTGTAGAAAATGAACAGTAATCCCCAAGGTTAATGAGTGATAGGGAGAGGTAATGATAACCATATTAATGGCTGATGTTTCTTATGTGCTAACTATATGTCAGACACTGAGCTAAGTATGTTTTTTAAATCATTGTCTCAATTAACTATTATCCTAAGAAGAAAGTACTAATACTGTTTTACCCATGAAATCCAAAAACTGAGAGAGATTAACTTGTCATCTTTTAAGATGCCTACCAGGAGCTTGAGGCTCAGTATGTGAGGTGTTCGTTTACCTTTCTGCTCACTGCATTTGCACTCATACTCCTCTACAGTTAGTTAGTATTCCCATTCTTCTACTGCTGATCTAAAGAGACAGTTGATGTTGAATACATAATAGGTTGTGATTGGGTGGAGAGTTTAGGAGTGGAGAGTTACCTCTCTGCCTACTAATATTTCTAATTCTTAGCTTGATGATCCTACCGGAAAATAAGTCCCAGATAATTTTTCTACCATGTGATTTTAACATACTCCTCCTGCTTTCCTTATGTCAAGCAGAATCTATTGGTTAGAGTAACCTGGAGCATGTGCTCTTTTTACTGTTTACATACTGGGAGTTGAAATTGTCAGGAATATTGTTAAGGAACTTTTCAACTTCTCATTTTTGAGAGATTGAGCAGTTTGTCAGGCATTGACAGCATTAAAGTCACTTCTCATTGCTGTAATTTGCTTCTGTGCCAGCCCCACAGCCCCACATATCAGGATAGTTTGTAGCTTTTCAGGTCGTATAGCCACAATAATGAAGCATCTTTTTGTCATCTTATTCTTCATCCATTTACTCTCTCTGTCTGCCTTCTTTTGCATCTCTGGGCTTTTTTTTTTTTTGCCATATATATGTAAATAAACATCAAAATGTTTTTTGATGTTTATTTACTTTTTTGCCCTACCTATTGTTTGAAAAACAAGTAGTCTATAATAATAATAGCCCAGAGGTAAGGCCATACAGTCAGATAGCTTGAATTTGAATTTGTGCTTCTCTCCTCAACAGTTGAGTGAGTGACCCTTGGTGAGTTACTTAACTTTCTGCCTTACAATTAAATAAGGTAATACTACTGTTGTGAAGAACATAATAAATGCTATAATACCTGTAACTCGTGTAATGCATAGTGACTGAAACACTTTGTATTCAATATGTCTTGACTGTTATTGTTGTTGTTAATATTTTAAGCAAGGCATATTCTTTCAGTCACTGTGCCTGTCTTACCAAGTTTCATGTAATATTTATGAGAACTTATTAACCTTAGAATAGTTTATTGTACTTGACTTTTTGTTGTTACTCACTTCGATGCTTCCATGGATAACTGAGTACTTATTCCACATTGGTTCTTTGCTTTTGGTTGATTACAATTTTTTAATATTCCATAGTCAACTGGACAGCTGTTATAAGTATGGACCCAATACAGTACCTGGCTATAGAGTTGATTCTAACAAGATTGCTGAGTAAGGAACTGTACAGTTTGGGAGGATGAGGGCTGGGAGGGAGAATAGGTGGAAACTCTGAAACTAAGTGTGACATGGTGTGCGGAATAGCATGGAAGAAAATAGTTAGGCTAGTTTTCTGCAGGGGAGACAGAATAAATAAAGATCCAGAAATGCAAACGTTTTTGAAGTAGCAAAAGATGAGTTCCTGCTAGAATATAAAGGACCCTGGAATCTTGCAGAACATTGGCAGTAGGGAGCCATAGAAGGTTTGAAAACAGGAATGTCTCATCAAAACTATGCTTTAGAAAGGAAAGAGACACGGGTAACAGGTTAGAAGTGGGGAAAGCCGAGAGATACTTACGAAGTTCCTGCAACAATTCTGGAAAGATTAGTAGGGTGGGTGGGTCGGTGGGGGTGAGAAGTAACTCGAGTAACATTTGGGGTTCAAATTAATTCAAATAAATGTGTTCTGGTTTTGTGTCAGATCTTGTGCTAGGCTCTGGAATACAAATACTAAGAATAACATAAGACCCCTGAACAGTGTGGGGTGCTACAATAAGTATTGGTAAGAGAAAAAGCAATTGAAAGATGATTCAGGAGTTCCTTCTTGGATCACTGGTGAATAGTGAACTTTGTTTTTAAGTTTATGGACTACAGATGAGGCAGCAAATTTGAGAGGGGGCAAAGATAATGAGTTTAGTTTGAATAGGTATTGATCAGGATGTATGTAATAATCTGGAGCCAAGAAGTGCAGGAGTAATTTTTTCCCTTGGCATACACATCATAAATAGTTTTTTGTGAGATAACTTTCACATCTTGCTAGATACCAGTTTCTTTTGTGGAAAACCATATTGTGGGAAGGATTTCCAGTTGCTTGCCTGTTGTGTGACCAACCACTGGAATCTATTTTAATTATATACAGTATAGTAATATGACAGATAGGGAGACAGTGGCCTTTGAAAGAAGAGCTTTTTGTTACTGACACTTCCAAGAGGCAGCTTTTTGTTCCTGACCCTTCCCAAGAGGAGGGGCATACTGTGCAATACAGGGCCACAACATGAACAAAGAGTAGGTAAGGAGGCACACATGGGTCAGGGCCTTCACCTTATTTTTTCTCTAGGGAAGAGACAGGTAAAGCACAATGGGTAAGCTGAGCAAATGTAAGGTTAGGTAATTTGAAGGATTTCAGCATTCTCTGGGCTGTAGGTACTTAGCTGTCAGGCATCTCGTGTAAAGGAGGGCAGGGGTCTAGTAAAAGGTAGTATACAAATATAAGGACTCAGGATTGGTTGGTTTGCTTATCAGGTTGTTCACTGACTTTGTAATTAACTAACTATGCAAGAGGCAGCCACTCTGGGTCCACAAGGCCCCAAAAATGTCAGAGCTTCATGACATATTAAGAAAAAAGAAACCATTATTACACGTTTGAGGTGATATTGTAAACAGCCAAATACTACATTCTGTCCTTTGCAGTTAGGGATTGCCAAGAAAAGCTATATGCAGAAGTCTTTTGCAGGAGCTCTCAGGAAAGTTTTTATACAAACTACTCTGGAGACTTATCCTTTGTGTTTCTTCAAACCCTCATCCCCATTTTTTTGTCTGAAATGTGGACATTATGGCTGTATCTCCAGTTGCCATCCTGAGCATGAAGCACTCTTCAGATGGAAGATGGAAGAAGCTGGGACCTGGGACCACCCGGGACCACCAGACCATCCTGGACAGCCTGCCTGTGGCCTTTTTTGGAAGATACAAATAAACTTCTACCTTGTTTAATCCACTTACTGTGTAACTGTGTACAATTAAGTCTAATCTTTCTAATTGGCACATTCTTACCTTTATCTCCGTGCACATGATCAAATCTTTGCTCTTGTTCTTTCTGTTTCATAACCTTCCACTGCAAGCAAGAGTAAAAACTTAGCACTTATCCCATAGTTCTTTAGGTTTTTAATCTGTGTCTCATTATATATTTGGGGAAGGACCTAGGGATATAAAAAGCACATAGAACCTTAATAATTAGCCTCAAAAAGAGGAAGCATAAACTTATTTTTCAATGAATACTGTTGAATTTGTCTTATAGTCCTCAGTATTGTCCTTACACTCCCTTGGCAGTTAGCTGATTAGATCATTTGGTAAGGAGCCTTGCTACTGGGAATTAACAAGATCCTAGTTACAAAATAGTTTTTATTGTATCATTAGACCAGACTGTCATAACAAAATAGCATACATGGTAGACAGGGTGGCTTAAACAACAAACATTTACTTTCTTGCAGTTTTAGATACCAGAAGCCAGAGTGGCAGCTGGTCAGTTCCTGTGAAGCCTCTTCCTGGTTTGTAGGGGCTACTGTCTTGCTGTATGACCTCTTTTTTTTGTTTGACTATGAGGGGTAGGGACTTACCCTTTTGACCTCACTTAATTTTAGTTACTTCTTTACAGGCTGCACCTTCCAATACAGTCATGTGGGAGTTGGAATTAGAGCATCAATAACAGAAGAATTTGTGGGATGGGGACATAATATAATTTATAACATTGGGCTTGTAGGAAGAAAAAAAACCAAGGGGCAATGTTCAAATGATAGAGGAACTGAAATTAGAGCAACACAAGCAACACAAATAGGGGTTCTCTGATGACACTAATCTTGGCCTTGTGGTTTGGAAATAACAGGTTACATGCCTCAAACGTTTTTCAAAATTCCCTTTGAAACAGGCTGTCTTGTTACTATTTCTCCTTAAAACCTACCTGTGCTGAGGTTCTATTAAGTATATTATTGAAAAATTTAAGAAGTTTTAAGATCAGAAAAAGCTTGATTCACAAATGCTATGATTACATTGAAAATAAATATAAATAAGTAGGAGTTGTAAATAAGGTCAATATTACATTGTAAGCAAAAACGTAATGTAAAAACAATAGTATGAGATCATCAGAAGATGGGTTTCTAGTGCATGGTCTCTGAAGAACATTCTGAAACAATTGAAACACATTAGAAAAACTAAACACATACATCATCTTTATTGGAAACATCTATGGTATAAAGGTGTCATCCATCCTCAGATTGATGTTACAGATCAAAAGAATTCTAAATTTCCATAACTTAGAGGACTTAACAAATTGATTCCAAAGATGTATCGATAAGGTTCCAGGAACAAACAACTAGCTCCTGAAGAAGAATGAGATGAACTTACTCTGCCAACTGGCAAGGATTTTTAGTCTCATTAAATAAAGCTATTATAATAAGTAGACTATTAATGCAGGGATAGACAAATAGAACAGTAGTATAGAATAATCCATAATAGGACCATGTTTACATGGAAATAATATCTAGTAGGCATAGATTATTGGGTAAAATATAAGGCAAATGATACTAGAAAAAATTTGTCATCTATGCATAATAAAATGTAATAGAATCATATGCAAAAATAAATTCTTGGCTATTTAAAGACTTAATTTGCAAAAGGCAAAATTTAAATGTGAGAATGTAAAGGACAACCCTTTTAGGATTGGGGACATTGAACTTTTATTTAAATAAAATGAAAAATTTGACTGTTAAGAGCAACATTTGTTTATCAAAAGTCACCATAAAGCAAAAAAGTCACAAATTAAGACATTTGCAGTAATATAATGATTATCTAGATTAATGTAAAAAGTAAACTACAAACTAGAAAAAAGATTGAAGACTGTTCAAAAACAGGCATTTCACAGAGGACATGTAAAATATGATAGAGATACTGACCTCATTAATAAGGAAATGCAAACCAAACCCCGAGATTTCAGTGTAAACCCTCTAGATTGGTAAATTTCAACATATTTGATAAAATTCAAGGTAATGGAAACACTCTGGAGAGGGTAGAATAAATTCCATCCCTCTGGCGTTATAACGTTGAACCTTCACTTAGTTATTCCAGTTTTACGGTACACCTTATAGTTAATTAATCCTTGCTAATGGAACTCATGGAACATGTCTTAGGGTATTCATAGCAGTGTACATAATAATATGAAACTATAGTCTAATGCTCTACCACTGAGCTATATCCCCAATAATATGAAACTGGAAACCCAAAAACTCAACGGAACGGATAAATAAATGCTCACACTGGAATATTATGCAACTCTGTAAAGGAAGAGCATATTAACAGATAACATATAAACAGAGACAGTCATATTGCAGAAAGTCTTTATGTTATTTTTTTATAAAGATTAAAATATCAAGTAGAGGTAAATATGTATACAGATAAGCCCATATATTTTAAAGTGAGAAAAATAAATGATTCATGATGAATTACCTTGGAAGAGTTGGAAGAAAGAAGACAGGAAATGGGAATAAGCACACAAGTAAAAGCTGTGATAACAGGTGATGTTTTCTTAATTTGGGTAGTGGAGTTCTAAGTATTCATTTGCTTTATTCCTTAGGTATATGTTACATGTATTTCTTATATGTATTGTTTTTTGTTTTTTGATAGGGAATTGAACTCAGTGGCGCAGTGCCACTGAGCTAAATCCCTGGCCTTTTTTACATGTATTGTTGAATGAAAAATAACCTCAACCTAGTTGAGAATAAAGAAAATTACACTAATATGAGGCCAATTAAGATTGCAGTCTGGGAAAATAGATTCAATCTTGGAAGTGTACTCAGTGGTTTTACAAAATGGCAACAGTATAGCTTTAAAAAGTCACAAGGTAGTTGGAAACTACATCATATTTTACTCAGAAATTATGGTTGGTACTGTCAAATAAGTTGGTTTACAAGCAAGGGAGAGGGTGCAGTCTCAGTGTTGAGGTAGTTCAGGTAAAGGGAGTCTCTTGTACAGATTGTTACAGTGTTTCAGGAAGCTGCATTTGCTGCAGTCCAGAGGTTAGCTTGCATGGGGATGAAGGTGAGCATGTGTGTCTGCAGCTTAGTTCAGAACTTCAGTGGACCTTTCTGAAGCCAGATTTAACTATGCCTCCCAATTTATGTTAAACCAATGTTACTCTATTTTGATTTTCTTCCTTGACAAGTTAAATATTAAGTATAAGTTTTCATAATATTGTACTTATAGGTAATATGTAGTGACATGTAGCTAACATTTGAAGAACACTTCTGCATTTTATTTTATTTATTTTTTGGTGTTTTGAGACAGGGTCTCACTATGTAGTTGAGACTGACCTGGAACTCACTATGTAGCCCAGGCTGATCTCGAACTCACAGTGATCCTCCTGCCTCAGCCTCCCGAGTGCTGGGACTACAGGCGTGTGCCACCATGCCTGGCTAGAATTTTATATTTTTATAGGACCTGTCTTATATAATCATTGTAGTGATTCTATGAAATAAGTGCTCATTATCATGGTCATTTTCTAGATGAACAAATTGAGGTTTAGGGAGATACTTTAATTCACATTAACTAATGAGCTCTGGCAATCATACTCAACTCCAGCTCTGATTGTAGAATCCAAGCTCTTAAACCATCCCTTGATCATCTGGTCTCTGTTTATTTTGAAACAGAGGGTCAGAAAGTTCAAGAAATTTGCTAGCGTCACATAGCTAATATCATTGATAGTACAAGGATGTGAGTATTCTGGCTATTTTCTTTTAGAGTTTTTCCAGTTTACCATGAGAGCATTATTAACTGAGTAAGTGAGTAACATTAGAGGTTGAATATTGGACCCAGAGGGTTTAGGTTTCCATGAAAACACTTGTTGCTTTCAGTAGTGTTCCCTGATTTGAGAGGTGGAAAAAATTATCAGGAGCCAGAGAAGAGGAAGCAGTGTGACATACGAAAAAGAGATCTAAGATTTTGCCCCGAGTTAATACTGCTCAAGGCCCCCATTTCCCTTTGTTTTCAATAAGGCAACATCAGTAGGCAATCTCCAAGGTCTTTGGTTTAAGACAAGGATTCTGAAAGGGCTGGAATCCCAGCCCTGCTATTTACTAGCTGTGTTATAATCTCATTCTGACTTTCTTTCTCATAGAAGATGGGAATAATTATAGACCCTGTCTCAGATGTTGATCAATTGTCATTTCCAGAGAACTCTTGTAACAACCAGCTTTCCAAATCTAAGAGTTTCTGGCCATGAGGAGATTCTTTGTTTTCCTATTGACATGATTGCTTTCACTTTTTAAAAAGGGAGAACAACAGGTAGGATGGGATACATTTTTAATACACAGAAGCATTTGGGCCAGGGAGGTAACCAAACAGCACCCTAATCTCTGTGTGTAATGATAGGGCAAGGAAGAACCCTGTCTTCATTCTATTGCTGATGTAAGTTTCCTTTTACTCAAAGTTTGTTCTTTAACATAAACCATGTGATACTGTAAAATTCGCTTTGAATCTTGGTGCATAACAAGATGATACCCAAACATTTTTACTACATACTGTAATGTAAGGAGATTATATTTTATGGTAGTGGCATGAGAGGCCATTGAAGTATTTTAAGTAATGGAATGAAATGACTGGACTGACAGATTAAGAACATCACTCTTATGCCTAAATTGAGGATATATTGTTAGAAAAAAGGGTAGAAGTGGCAAAAAAGGGTGGTTATAAAATAGTATAAATGAGAAAAAAATGGCAATTTAGGCTAGAATGTATGCAATTGAAATGTAAAATTCAAGATATATTTTGTAGTTAAGATGTGTAAGTCATTGTTGAGTGGATATGGGGTAATGGGAAAGGGAAAAAAATCAAGTGTATTCTTAGTGCCTGATTTTAGGAACTGAATAATGTTGCTGTTTTCTGAAAGGGGGAAGATTAAGGGAGAAAGAGAAATGATGTGTTTTTTAAAGGGGGATGTAATTTAACAGGCTTGTTTTGAACATGATAAGTTTGAGTAGAAGGGGTAAAAATAAGATTAGTAAAAACTATGGTCAAATATGAAATTGTGTGTGAAATGTATTCTGATTTGCTGTGTATTCTAAACCTCCTCTTTGAATAATATATAGATAGAAGAATGTTATTATTATATTTCTTCTCTTAAGGAGTTGCAAAGGTAGAAAATTTAATAAATCTTAATCCATAGAATTGAGGTAACAATTCTATGGAAAAATGAATAGAGACAAAGGTAGTTTGTGGGATAGGCCTGCCACTGGAATACATTCTTATTACTGGACTCCCAGAGACTTCTGGAAACCGACCTTATTCTAATTCTGCAGCACAGAGTTCATGAAGCACTTGGGCCAGGTTGTAAAATTGCCTTAATAAAACTGAGAGTGATTAGTGAGGACAGTGTTTATGCCTAGGTACTCTGCAGTTCTCTGTAATCAAATCATACACAATGTAGTGTTGTAACTCCTGAGGCTCACTTGGTTCACATTAGAGATTTTTAGCATCTACCTAGATGAGACTGTATTTCATTCTTTCACATTTATGGTCTGCTACTGTGTGAAGTCTTTTTGAAGAGACTTAAAAATATATCCCTCGATCTGTCATTGGTAATGTTATTGATCTCCCTACTCTATATCTTGTTGGCATTGATTTCCTTCTCCATCCTTCAAACAACATTTTCAAACAGCATTCATCACAACTGATTCATGTTTTTAAAATCAATTTTGTGAAATATACTCTTGGATAGAAAACTGAGTACCACTCAACTACAAATAGTAAAGGGCTTTACTGAGAAGGGGTAATAATGCATCATATTATTGTCAATTGTGGTCAGAATTTGTAAGGCATTTTTTAGGTGAATAATCCTTTTTTATTGGATAAATCTGCATAATCTTTATCAGCCTGAGCTACTGATTAATTAATACAGTGGTCATATACCTAAAAACTCATATTTTGAATAACTTATATGATGAATTTCATTATTCAGATATTCAAATAGTTATGAATTTCTAATGTTGTGGCTCAGTAATAAAGAACTTTGAGACAACACTCCAACGGACAGGTCTTTTAGATCTAATCCAGGACCAGTATTACTGACCTTTATTTAAAGTGCTTTTTACCTGGGTGATGGAAAGTGCCTGCTGGTGAAATTCTGGTATTTCCCCTTTTCTGGGTATGTCTCTTGAGTCCTCCCTCCTGAGGAACAAGAATTCTCACTCTTCAGAGTGATCCTGTGCCTCTTTGGTTCCACTCACATTTCTGTTCTTGTTGGCTCCGATCCTACTTTCATTGAAATTGAGTCCACATCTTCCCCATATTCTTTCTGACTCACATGTCTTCCTTCTCCATGTGACACCAGACACTGCTTCATTTGCATTTTAACAAAGAGCTGCTGAGTTTAGGATCATAGAAATGACAATCCATGTCAACTAGGAAGAGGACAGAGTGACCTGAAATAGCCAGAGAAGATTCACTAAACTGTGGTATGTGGCAGACTAAACTGGGTAGAGATGAGACAGGTACAGTGAAGCAACAGATAGAGGACAGATTCTCTGAAAAAAAAATTCTAATCTGCAAGGACCTAACACACCTAAACAGAAGGAATAAAGATCAAGGCTGGCTAATTGCTGACATGTTGGAACTAGCTGAGTGGGTGTTCCTGGTCCTGATTGTCGCACAGTTTATTCTTGGAAATCTGGGGAATGGTTTCATTGAGTTGGTCAATGGCAGCAGCTGGTTCAAGAGCAAGAGAATCTCTTTGTCTGACTTTGTCATCACCATCCTGGCCCTCTCCAGGATCATTTTGTTATGGATTATCTTCATTGATGGTGTTTTAATAGTTTTCTTTTTCCACTTGCATGTTTCGGGGACACTAATGCGAATTATTGATATTTTCTGGACATTTGTAAACAACCTGAACATTTGGTTTATCACTTGCCTTGGTGTCCTCTATTGCTTGAAAATTGCCAACTACTCCCACCCCATATTTCTCTGGCTAAAGTGGAGAGTTTCCAAGGTGGTTGTATGGATGCTATTGAGTGCACTGCTCTTATCCTGTGTCCGTACCATGTCTCTGATCAATGAATTTAAGCTCTATTTTTCCTTCAGTGGAATTGACAGCAAAGGAAACATGACTGAATACTTCAGGGAGAAGAGACATGAATATGATCTGATGCATGTTCTTGGGACTCTGTGGAATCTCCCTCCCTTAGTTGTGTGTCTGATCTCCTACTTTCTACTCCTCTTCTCTTTAGGGAAGCACATGCGACAGATGGAGCAAAATGGCATCAATTCCAGAGATAGAGGCACTGAGACTCACAAGAGGGCCATCAGAATCATCCTCTCCTTCCTCTTATTCTTCCTATTTTACTTTATTTCCTTTTTAATTTTTTCATTCAGTCGTTTTGTACCCCAACGTAAGATGTCTGTGATGATTGGTGAGGTAATTACAATGTTGAATCCTGCTGCCCACTCATTTATTCTAATTCTGGGCAACAAAAAGCTGAAACAGTCATTTTTGGCAATGTTGCCGTGTAAGTCTGGTCATCTGCATCCTGGATCTACAGAATCCTTTTCCCCATAGACTAGCAGAGGACATGGGATGGAGCCCTGGAGTCCTGGCCTGGCTCAAGACTAAGGGCTCTTGCTGCTCCTCCCATGGCACCAGTTCTGTCCCATCAATAGCAGAGAGACATTGCCCTCTTCACCCTTGGTCCTACCTAGTTGTAGGCAAAAGTACCATTTCCCACAGCTTTTCTCTAAAGCATTGTTTTGGAGTAGTAAAACCGTCTTGGGAAATGTCAGTGTAGTAAGAATGCTCACAATACAGATCTGGAGCTGTATTTTAATAACCATCAGCTTAACATAATGAGTCTGTATATTAGTTTCAAATTTAATACTGATGTAAATAGAGTTGTGGACTTCAGGAAAAGATCAAAAGCTTTGCAGTTATGTAGATGTACATTTGAATTCTGGTTATTGTCAACTTTTAAAGATTTTTGGCCTTAGATGAGTTACTTGTCTGATGGTGACTTTTCTCACTTTAAAATGTGGAATATAAAATTAACTTTGCAGCATATTAGAAATTCATAAAACAATGTGTGCCATCATTTTAGCACAGTGTGTTGTATCAAGTGCTGAATTAAGTGAAGGCTGTTATTTCAACTAACAGTGATTGTGCAGCAACAACAATTGCCACAAGATAGCAATCTTCACAAAACAATTATTGGATGAAGAAAGCAGTGGGATGAAAATGAAGACCCTGGTATTTCATTATCTTTTTATTAAAGTAAATTTCCAAAGGATTTAAAAAAATTTTTAGATTGGACAAGAGAGTAAATATGCCTGTTTGTCCTCTTATCTCTCCTCCCTCCTATCTTTCTACCAAGATGCATATCTGTTTTTGAAATTACAGTTTTAGCACCTGTAATATATGTAGTTTGTAGCTTAATTGATACTCTTTAAATAGAAATACATAGGCATTGATTTACTTCCTGTCATTGTACAATTTTGCAGGTCAATGAGATGATTGTTTTTAAACTTTTGAACGCATTCAGTGTGACAGAGACACAGCACTTTTGAATGTGAATTTCTAGGACTAATGTGGCTTTCAACAGTGATAGCGAACCTTTTAGAGCTTTCAGTGATAACAAACAGCTGGCCGCTGTATGTGTTCCATATGTTTGCCAGCAGTACTTTAAAGTGTCAGGAGTTATAATTGAGAATATAGACCTGAAATCCAAACAGCCTAGGCTCAAAATTCTGGTCCTGGCCCTTACGTACTGCATAATCTTGAGGAAGGTTCTTACCATCTCTAGATGTTGCTTTCCTAATTTGTAAAGTGGAACTAGTAACCCTGTTTGTATAGTGGTGTTAAAAGGAATGAATGAATTAGCATGTGAATAATGCTTAGAATACTACATGGAATAAGCAATAAATATTACAGTGATTGTTGGTATTTGTTGTTTTGTGAAGGGAGGTGTATTTTGACCTAGCATGGAGGATCATCTTGTTACTTGACATTTAGTCTCATGTAACCAGATTAATTTTAGATTTTTTTCTGGGATATAAACATTTATTTTTAAAATTATAGGAATGTACAAATGTGTTTTGGTTGTCTTTTAAGTTGATGCTTGCCTCTTGAAGCTGCTAGGAAAATTCCTAATTTTTGACTCAATTTAAAGTTTCCTGTAGAAAAACTAACTGCTGAAAACTAAAGAATAATTAAGATTCATTTATAATTCAAAAGTAAAAGGAATCCTATAACTGGTATTTCTCTCCACCTCATAGTTCTGTAATTAATTAAAAATCTTTGCTAATTTTCAGCATGGAAGTTTCACTGTGGAAATCCATGTTGTCTTGATCAACATCTGCTTTGTCCATCCTGACCCCATGCTCTGTACCTCAGCCTCCCTCACCCACTCTGGAACTTCTTCCTGCTTTTTGTTATTTTGACAACTTCTCTTCCTACCTCTGACCTTTCGGTTCTTTAAACGTAACCTGAGCTCCCAATTCTGCCTAATGATTTAAGTGTTAGGATTTTCCTCTCATCAAACAAACATAAAACTTCACTAGAGGTTTGATTTAGCCTATCATTAGCTATCTACTGCTCATTTCACTAGCTCCTGAAGTGTTAGTGCAAGGTGCAGAATTTTCTCTGAGGGAGTCTGATATGAAAACTCATTTGGTCCTAGAGACAAAATGTGGTGTGCCCTCTCAATTCCAGATTCCCAGCTTCAGAGAAGTTTGGAGGTGACCTCCAGGAAATATAATCAGATCTAATTACCTGACTTCAGCTGTGTGTGGACTGAAAGTTGGGTGTGGGAGTGGGGATTTGGGCCTGGTGGTGGATGAGTTGCTGAGGCAAGGAGTTTATCTGTTGCTAGAGGCATAATGATGAGAAGTCTAGCTATTTTGGAAAGGATTTGGTCTTTTCAATCCATCAGGGGACATGGCTAATCTGCAAGCTCCTCACTGATCCCAGGGGAAGATCGTGTCTTAGGCCCGGTTTTTAGAAGTCTTAACAATACCATCTTTACTTTCAATTAATTAGTTTCCATTTGTAAACCCCTTAAGATTTGTACCCCACCCCCCCAGGTATCCAGGTATGTGTGATTGAGCCTATTCCCTGAGATACATTTTCCAGCCCTCATTTTATTTATTTATTTATTTTGAAATCTCACTAATTTGCCTTTGCTGGGCTGGAATTTACAATCTTCCTGCCTCAGTTTACTAAATAGCTAGAATTACAAGCATTGTGCACTGTGCTAGGTAATCCTTTAAGATTCTACCTTGAAGCAAAGTATGAGCATATGAATTGTCTTTGGATTTGGAGTCCAGTTACATCCTAAAACCCATGTTTTCTCCAGACACATCTATTCTTTTGTATATTGTTGGAGCTTTAACATATGAGTCAATATAATTTACGACAGTAGTTCATGAGACCTTCCAGATGTCCATTAGAGTACTAAGTTCCTTTTATGGCAGCCATAAAAAAAATGCTTCTCAGATAATGATGGCCCCATTTATTTATTTCATTCTGTTTACCTGTTTAACTGACCTGAGCATTAGTTTTATATAAAAATCTTCTGTAAGCCCCTAAGCTCTAGCTTAAGGTTTTTTCCCCCAGGCTTGCCATCTTGTCTGAAAGGTCTTCTTTGGGACCTCTTTGTCATATGTTAGCTCCTTCCTGTCTATTCATATATTGTGCTTCATCTTGATGTCACTTTGAAAAATGTATTTGGCCATATCCAGGATTGCACCTTGGTTTTAAGGTGCTTGGTTTCTACCTTCTTGAATAGATGAGAGGCCATACTCATTCTTGCACTTATTTGTGGTTCTCCGTAATATCATTTGCTAGACATATTGTACCCTTTACTATCTGAGCAATTACAAAGAAATTAGGTAATGAAACTACAGATGTTTGGTCCCAAAAATTATAACTAAGGCATATGTATCTTTTACTAGAGTACTTTGACTGATAGAGTTTAAGGAAAAATAGTCACATGTGATATAAGCATAGATATAGATTTATAAAGGAGACATATGAAAGGCCTTTGCTTTTGCTGTGTAAAACAACACAATATAGTACAGTTTATGTATATAGCTACTGAAGAAATGCAAAGAAATTATCATGAAAGGATTAGATTAAGTGAGATGGAATCAGGTCCTAGATAATTATAAATCACTGAAGGTACTAAGGGATAAAGAAGAGGCATTGGCATGGCCAGAATGAAAATTAGAGAAAATGGCTGCAGCATCAACAAATTACAAAGGAGACAGAAGTCATCTATGGATATGTAAATGGAAAATGGGTGGGTAGGAGCGGCATGAGGAATTCCACCATATTCTGTGATTCCACCATATTCTATGCTATTATAGAACAGCAACAGACACAATATTGGATTAGAGCTTTGTGATTTGAAGTTCTTGGAGCCTCCCATGACTCGCTTTACCCACTCTGCTCTTGGGAAGAATAGACTCCCAGGTTCATCCAGGCTTGTTCAATGGTAACCAGGCATTTCTAAGTAAAAAGAAATAGGAATGAAGAAACAGTAATGCAATCCCTGGAAGATTTGCATCTCAGTAAAAGCAGCTGGCTTTTAGAACACACATGGCTTATTTGCCATGTGGAGGAGAAATACAAAAGGAGACATGCTTCCTAGCTGGATACTGGTGCCTGCTTATACATTTCAGTATTTCTCCCGGTCCAGCATCAACACGACCACTGCTGAATCCCCCATGAGTGAAGATGCTTCAGGTGGTCTACTTATTTTTTATTATTACCTCAGTTGTTTTAAATTTTGTAGGGATGATTATGAATCTGCTTATTACAGTGGTCATTTATAAGACCTGGGTAAAAAGTCATAGAATCTCTTCTTCTGAGAAGATACTATTCAGTTTGTGCATCAGCAGGTTTCTTATGCTGGGATTGTTTCTACTGAACCTTTTCTACTTCATTGCTTCAAAGTCTGAAAGATCAGTCTACCTTTCCACATTTTTTGTGTTGTTTTGGAGGTTTTTGGACTCCAGCAGTCTCTGGTTTGTGACCTTGCTCAACTGCTTATATTGTGTGAAGATTACTAATTTCCAAAACTCAGTGTTTCTCCTGCTGAAACGGATTATTTCCCAAAAGATCACCAGACTTCTCCTGACTTGTATGTTGATTTCTGCCATCACCACCCTCCTATATTTTGTGCTCAGACAGATAACACATTTCCCTAAATTTGTGACTGGGAGAAATGGCACATTATTTGACTTGAATGAAGGCATTTTGACTTTGTTGGTCTCTTTAGTCTTGAGCACATTATTCCAGTTTATCCTTAATGTGACTTCTGCATCTCTGTTAATACATTCCTTGAGGAGACATGTACAGAGGATGGAGAGAAACTCCACTGGCATTTGGAATCCCCAAACTGAAGCTCACGTAGGCGCTATGAAGCTGATGATCTTTTTCCTTATCTTCTATGTTCCATATTCAGCTGCTACTCTGCTCTGTTATCTTCCTTCATATACAAGAATGGACCCTGGAGTCAGAGCCATTTGTGTGATTACTTCCTCTCTTTATCCTCCAGGACATTCTGTTCTCATCATTCTCACACATCCTCAACTGAAAACAAAAGCAAAGAAGATTCTCTGTTTCAAAAAGTAGTGGAATTTCATTTAGTTAACATTGGCTGGGCTCATCTCATGATTTGAGAGCAAGATTTTATGTTAGTGGTTTTCCCAATGATTGAAGAATTTATCTTTGTGACCCCTTATCTGACATTCTAGGCTTTTGCATGCTTATGTTTCAGATAATTCTGCAGTTTTTGCTAATATTTTAAAACAAGTATGTCCTGTAAGGAACTTTTTTGAGGCATTGCTTATGTATTTGCTATAGCCCAGTGGTGGCGAACCTATGGCATGTGTGTTGTTTTTGTTTTGAGACAAAAAAAATGTTAATGTATGAGTTGTTTTTTTCTAAACTAAAACCTCAGTATTCAGGTTTAATGGCAGTGTTGGCACTTTTTGATAAATAAGTGGGGTTGGGGTTACAGTTTGGGTACCCTTTTCTAAAAGGTCTACCAGGACTGATATAGCCATTGTATTCCTGGCTAATAGAAGTCACCACATTGCTCCATTAGCTACCGAAGTGCATTTAATGGGAGGTTCCCTCAAATTAAGGAATACATCATGGTGCACATTACTTAAATTGTTTTCATTTTAACTAGAGAGCCCTGACTAAGGGGTCAGCAATAGGTAAGTGGTTATTGAAAGCCAGTAGACTGGCTTACAGTTTAGCAAGGGGGGGTGCAGAAAGAAAAGAGAAATAAAGGCTACAAAGAAAAAAAAGAAGAAAGAAACATTAAAAAGAAATACGTATACATTGTGAAAAAAGACAGGCAAAAGGTCTTCATATTTATTGAGTGAGAATAAATGAGCTATTACTGCTAAGAAACCTAGCATTGAATTTCTAGGCTAGATACGGAAAGGAGAAAGGGTCAGATTTTATAAGTGGAGGGATGTGATGAATAATGATGAAGCCAAACCCAAAATAATTCCATGGACCTTGAAATACAGAGATAGTTTAAGGTTGAAGGCAAGTTCCAAATACTGAAGTTGGCATCATAGAGTAAAATTTTATAGAGTACTGTATCTTGCCATATGATACAGAATTCATTGGAAAGCCAAGAGCAGCCATTGGACTGGTAGTAGGAGTGCTTGACTTTGATGAACTTATTTCATTGGTTTCTGCATTTATGCACAGCACAGTCCTCCAAGAGAACAATTTCTGGGACTGGGACAATAATAGGACTATGGCTACAGAGGAACAAGAGTATGAAAATGGGATGTTAACAAATTTAGAAATGGGAGTGGAAAATTAATTAAAGTTATGTAATTTAAAAACTGCTTATGTAATTTTTATAAAATGCTTATAGAATCTCACATCTCAAAATAAATAAGTCTTAAAAGTTTACAAATTGCCTGACCTTTTCTGTTCTGGCCTCTAGAATCTTGACTGCAATATTCAGTATTCATAAATTCAATATTCATAAAAGCTTTCTGAACCAACATTTTATAGTATGAAACTTGTCATGTTAGAATCTTTTTTCAATTTTTTCCCCATTAAGTTTATTGGTATGATTAAAGCAAACAATACAGTTACATGTATCATTGGGATCTTGTACTTTTACATGATATGTCTTGGTTCTTACTTTTTCCCCATTCCCTTGCCCTCCCTTCACCCCCTTCATCCTTCCCTATTTACAAAGACTTTGTTTCCATTTTTTTCCCACATTTTTTTCTTTTCCTTTATTTCCCTTCCCCTCCCCTTTCCACCTCCCCTTTAACAATTTTCTTCCTATTTCACACTATCAATTATACCATTTGAACCATATTTACACTTTTAGTTTTTCACACCAGAGAAACTATTTGGTATTTACCCAAGTGTGTGTCCTGTTGTCATGTTAGAATCTTAAGATCAAGAGATAAATTACTGAGAGTAATGTATACAAGAACTCTAAATGAGTAGCAGAAGTCTTCATGGGCCCCCCAATGTTTGTTCTTTCTCCTCTCTTCCACAGTAATCAGATTCTTAGCTGTCCAGAATTATGGCAGCTAAATTATATTTTATAGCTTCATTTTATAAGCAAGTGCTGTATTGCCACATGATCAAGTTCTGTTGATAGAGTTAGTAGAGGTGATATATGATTTCTAGATTCGCCTTTAGAGCATGACATCCTTTCCCATTTCTTCTCTTTTTTTGCCCATGGGTTAGAATACCAGTGTATTGATTGCCCATCCTGGACCTGAGGCAATTGCTTGGGAATGGTGGAGTTGTTATCCAGCCCAGAATTGGCTGTGTGGTTTCTGACATGGTGGAGTTGCCCAGTTCTGGACTGCTTATGTCTGAATTCTAGGATTGTTCATGGGAAACATCTCCATGCAGGAACTCTGCTTTTATATCTGTTACCTCTGTCAAAAACTTATGCCTTACCATAACTCCATACAATAACAACTGTCTTTATGATGAAATAGTACATAATTGCTTCTCATAGTCAACGAGCATTTTTATGACCTGCTAAATAAAATTTTAAAAATATGCAGTATGTTACCATTTTTTATAGAAATATGTACATCTGAACAAAAGTTTAAAAGGAAATATATAAAAATACAAAGAGTAATTTATTTTAGGTTGAAAATTTTGAGTAGTATTCTTTACATTTTCTAAATTTTCTATTATGAATCAGTAAAAACATACCTTAAATGGATACAGTCTATCACCCACCTAACAATCTTATTTTTTCACTCTTTTAAAGAAATTAATGGATTAATCGGTTTCCTTTTGGCGATTTGTATAAGTACATGGCATACTTTCGTCATTTTCATCCCCTGTCATCCTTGTATCCCCACTCTCCTCCACTAGTTTCACATTTTGGGAGAGGTTTCAATGCCTGTAATGTATTTTGCTCATATTTATTCCCTTTATTACCCACTCTACACTCCCTTCCTCTTGTCTAATAATAATCTCCTTTTTCTGTTCTTGTCATCTTTTTCAGATTTTACATATTATGAAGAACATATGATGTTTATTTGAGTTTGGTTTATTTTGCTGAACACAGTGGTCTCCAGATCCACCCATTTTCATACAGATGACAGAATTTTGTCTTTACTTGTGGCTGAATAATACCACATTGGGTATATATGCTACATTTTATTTATCTGTTCATTTATTGATAGGCACCTAGATTGGTTCCATATCTTGGCTATTGTGAATTGTGCTTCAATAAACATTGGTATGCAGGTATCCCTTTAGTATGCCAATTTTAATTGCTACCAGTATATATGAAGGAGTGGCATAGCAGGGTCAAAGGGTAGCTTTAGTTTTAGTTGAGAAACCCATAATGGTTTTAATAATTTACATTTCTACCAGCTGTGTAGATTTCTTTTTTCCCCTGCATCCTTAACAGCATATTTGTTTTTTGTATTACTGATAGCCGTTCTGATTGGAGTGAGATTGAATCTCAATGTATTTTTGATTTTCATTTCCTTAATGACAGAATGTTGAACACCTTTTCATATATTTATTGCAATTTGTACTTCTTATTTTGAGAAGTATCTGCTCAATTCATTTGCCCATTTATTGATTAGACTATTTGATTTTTTGATCTTAAGGTTTTTGGGTTCTTTACATAGTCTAGATATCAGCCCTCTGTTGAAAGAGTAGCTGGTAAAGATTTTCTCCTGTTCTGTAGGCTGCCTCTTCACTCCATTAATTGTTGCCCTGGCTGTGCAGAAACTTTAATTTTATGTAGTCCAATTTGTTGATTCTTGTGATTATTTCTTGTCCTGTTGGAGTCCTATTCAGGAAGTACTTGCCTGTGCCTGTGGCTTCAAGTGTTTCCCCTGTTTTGTTTTGGCAGTTTCAAAGTTTCAGATCTTATTATACCTATGTCTTGTATCTATTTTCAATTGATTTTTGTGCAGGATGAGAGATAGAGATAGAATTTCAGTTGTCTAAAAGTGGATATGCAGTTTTTCCAGCACCATTTGTTAAGGATGCTCTCTCTTAGCCACACATGGTAGTGCACTCCTGTAATCTTAGCCCTTTAGTATGCTGAGACAGGAGAATTGCAAGTTTCAGCCCAGCCTGGGCAACTTAGCAAGATCTTGTATCAAAATAAAAAATAAAACAGGGCTGGGGATGTATCTCAGTATACAGGCCCTAGGCTCAATTTCCAGTACTAAAAAACAAAACAAAAAAAAAAGTTGTCTTTTCTCCAGTGTATAATTTTAGCTCTTTGTACAGAATCAGAAGGCTCTCACTGTTTGGGTATGTTTCTGTGTCTTCTATTCTGTTCTCTTGGTTTTTATGTCTACTTTTGTGCCAGTATCATGTTGTTTTTGTTAATATGGTTATGAGGTAGAAATTAAAATTAGGTATTGTGATGCCTCCAGTCTTGCTCTTTCTGCTTAGGATTGGCTATGATGGGTGTTTCATGTTTCATTTGAATTTTTGGATTTTTTTTCTAGTTCTGTGAAGAAAGTCATTACTATTTTGATGGGGATTGCATTGAAACCGTAGGTTGCTTTTGGTATTAATTCTGCTAATCCATGAACATGGGAATTCTTTCCATCTTTTGGTGTCTTCAATTTCTTCTTTAGTGTTGTAATATTTTCTTGTAGAGGGCTTTCATCTCCTTTATTAGATCGATCCCTTGGCATATTTATTTATTAATTTTTTGGTAGCAGAGATTGAAGCCAGGACCTTGCTCTTGCCAGGGAGGCACTGTGCCACTGAGCTACATTTCTGGTCCTTCCTTTGACCTTTTAAAAAAGATATTGCAAATAGAACTGTTTTCCTGATTTTTTTATCAGCTAGTCCACTATTGATGTATAGTAAAACTGTTAATTTTTTATGTTGATTTTTATAGCCTATTACATTGCTGAATTCAGTTATCAGCTCTAAAAGTCTTTTGGTGGAGTTGACAAGGCTCTTTATTTTAAATACTTAAATCCTTCATTTCCTTCTGTTCTCTGGCTAGTGCAGAAAGAGTGTTAAAACTCCTTATTTTTTATTTTTATTTATTTATTTTTTTGGTACCAGGGATCAAACTCGAGTTTTTGTGCTTGCAAGGCATGTGGCAGAACCACTGAGCTAAATCCCTGTCCCAAAACTCCTTATTAAGAAGATTCATTTTCTAAGTAGGGGAGTGGTGCCAAGTCATTGTCTGAATAATGTTGTACAATATCCACCACCCACTGTGTTAGCTGTAACTCAGGGACATGCCATTTACCTTCCAGCTGTTGTATGAGCTGCATTGTTATGTTATTGGCTCCTCACAACCTTTTTGGTAATATGTATATGCTCTATATATAGTTGACAAAATTGAGGGACAAAGAAGCTAAGTAAATAATAGTAGAGCTAGAAGGGTCTAAGCCAGGGCTCCAAGTAAAGTCTCTGACTCTAAACTCCAGTTTTATTCTATTATATCACAATCTGGATAGAAAGGCATACAGAGTGAAATCCTTCTCAATAAACAGCTTTATTTTCTACCATAAGAAGATATTAAAAATGATACCTGAAGTAGCATATATCCAACCTGGAGACCCACCCAGGGCTGTCCATGCATTTATCAGAGGATGTGAGGATAGAAACAGAAACTCAGTTCATCCTGAGTTTTCAGACTGTGACTGATAGACTTTAGGTACCTCATGATTTTATTGAAAGTAGTGCTTGTGAAGAGAAATAACCAAGAAAAGAAAGAAAAATGACATTAATTAGATGACATTATTTGCTAGGGAACAAGGTAGTTGTGTTCTTTTAGCATCACACAGTCCAGAGGTAAACATTATCATCTTTATTATAGAGAAGAACCAAAATTCAGAGAAGTTATGAATTAATTGACTGGTCTGTAGCTTTAACTAGATGAGTTGAGAGACAAATTAAAATCTACTTGTCTTCAAAACACATTGCTTTTCTACACGTGGCTTTGTTTATAAATTCCTTTAACAGAAAGCCATGTGCTTTGTGTCCCATCAAGATCTGGTACTATCATGAACCTCTAGGTACTTTTCCTCAGTGCAACTGATATCTAGAACTCTTAGGGTGCTGATTGTGTTGCTAAGGAAACATCCTTAGCATAATGTTGCAGCATTATGGGAACAACTCTATGCCCTAAGTCTCCTCTGGAAAAGCACAATTCTCAAGTTGCTAAAAATGTAACAGTATAAATTGTTAATGAATTTCTGAGTTTTGACTTTTAAAAAATAAAGTTTTATTTATTTATTTTTTTATTTTATAGAAATGTTGCAAAGTGAGTATAGAGAGTGAATATTTTATTTGTCCAGTATCCTGTAATGTTGGGACCAGGCTACACTTTTCAAAACTAGAAATTACTATTGGTACATTACTATTAATTACACTACAGACTTTATTCAAATTTCATCAGTATTTTTCACCAGTATCCTGTTTTTTGTTCCAGAATACCACCATTGCATTTAGTTGTCACATCACCTTAGTCTCCATTAATTTAACATTGTTTCTTAGCTTTCCTAGTTTTTCATTACCTAAAGTTTTTTTTTTTTTTTTTTTTTTTTTAAATTGTACCTTTACAGTTTTGAAGGTTTTCGGTCAGGCATTTTGTAGACAGTCTTTCCATTTGGCCATGTCTGTTGTTTCTCTTGTAGACTGAAGTGATGGGGTTTTGGAGAAGAGTACCACAGAAGTAAAGTGTGCTGGTGTCCCTGGTGATGGCCACTTTGATTACTGGTTAAAATGGAACAGAGGCCTGGCACAGGAAGTCATTTAGTACATACTTGCCAAGTACTTATTTGCCAATGTTGTATTTTCTTTATAACATGAGGTGCCTGATTTTGCCACTGTTCCAATCCTGGGAATTTCATATTTAGGTTTTGTGGAATTATAGGGTGAAAATGGGTTTCAGGAGATGGTGCTATAGGGTCTCCAGACTTTAGTTACTTTCTTTGGAAGGTCAGTCTCTGTCTCTGCACCTGATCTTAGGTTCCAGGCTAGCTTCATATAGATGCAAGCTGGGATGCTACCTTCAAAATCTTTTCTTCTGTTCTATACAAGGAAGTGGATTTCCAAAGGACAGTGACTGAATCTGAGAAAGGAAATGTTCTACTATGATACTGCTAACAATGATTTCATTCTTTTTTATGTCTAAAATTTGTGTGTGTGTGTTTTCTTGATTTTCTTTATCCATTCATCTGTCCATGTACACCTTCATTGATTCTATTCTTGGGCTGCTGTGAATAGTGCTATAATGAATATGAGAGTGTAGATTTCTCTTTGAAATCTATGCTGCTTTTGTTTCTTTTGGCTATATACTTAGAAATGGGATAGCTGGATTATGTAAATCTATTTTTAGTTATTTGAAGAACCTCCATATTATTCTTCATAATGGCTGTCCTAATTTACATTCTCATCAACAGTGTATAAGGATTTCTTTCATATCCTCACCTGCATTTGTTTTTACATTTTTTAATAATACATTTTCATTCTTACTGGAGTAAGATATATCATTGCGATTTTGATTTGCATTTCCTTGTTGACTAGTAATGTTGGGTATTTTTTCATGGAATTGTTGGCTGTTTGTGTATTTTCTTTTGAGCAATGTCTGCTTAGTTGCTCTTGTTCTAGTTTGATTATTTTGTGGTTTTTTGTGTTCCGTATATATTCTGTATATTAATAGCTCAGATATTTTCTACCATTCTACATTTTGTCTTTTAACTTTGTTGATTGTTTCTTTTGCTGTGCAGCACCTTCTTAGTTTGATATAATTCCATTTGTTTATTTCTGCTTTTGTTTTCTATGCTTTTGGGATCTTATACAAAAATTATTGCTTGTAACTGATGTCTTGAAGTGTTTCCCCTTTGTTTTCTTCTAGTATTTTTATAGTTTCAGATTTTACATTTAAATTTTTTATCTATTTTGAGTTGATTCTTGTATATAGTGAATTAAGTGTCAAGTTTCATTCTTCTTCATATAGATATCTAATTTTTCTAGCATCATTTATTGGAAAGGCTATCCCTTTTTCAATAGTTGTTCTTTTTTTTTTTTTTTTTGGTTTGAGTTTTTGTTTTTTGAGACAAAATTTTACTATATTGTCCAGGGTAACCTTGTACTTTCTATGTATTCTAGACTACCTTCAAACTTAGTTTTCCATCCTCAGCCTCTTGAGTGCTGGAATTACAGGAGTGTAGGACCCTGCCTGGTTCTCCAGTGTATGTTTTTAATGTCTTAGTTGAGAATCATTTGGCTATAGATATGTAGATTTATTTTTGTAATCTTGAATATGTCTCAGTGATCTCTGTATTAGTATTTATGCTGGTGCTATGATCTCTTGGATGCTGTATCCCAAGAAGCTTAGGTATTGTCAAGTCTCTAGCTTTTTTCTTTTTGCTCAAGATTGCTTTGGCTATTTGGGGTCTTTTGTGACCATGTGTGTGTGAAAAATAATATATATATTTAAATTTAAAATTTTATGTATGTATTTAGTTTTGAGATGGAGGTCTTGTTCTATTGAACTCAAACTCCTGATCTCAAGCACTGCTTCTGCCTTGGCATCTTGAGTAGCTGGAACAACAGGGGCTTACTACCATACCAAGCTAACCATTGGTATTTTGATGAGGGTTACATTGAATGTGTAAATTGGCTTTGGTAATGTAGACATTTTAACAATATTAATTATTTCAGTCCATGAAAATGGTGGGTATTCCTATTAGTATCTTTTTAAATTTCTCTCATTTGTATTCTGTAGAGATTGTTCACTTGCTTGGTTACATTTTTTCCTAGGTATTTTTGTTGCTGTTATTGTGAATGGGTTTGCTTTCGTGATTTTTTTCTCAGCAAGTTTATTATTGATGTATAAAAATACTGACAGTTGTGTGTTGATTTTATATCCTACAACTTCATTTAATTTATTTGTTTATTCTTAGAGTCTTTTGGTGGAATTTTTAGGCTTGTCTATATTTAGAATCATATTGTCTGCAAACAGGGATAGTTGAACTTCTCTATTTTTGTTTGTATGTCTTTTATTTTGTTCTCTTGCCTCATAGTTCTGACTCAGAAGTCTGGTACATGTTGATTAAAAGTGGTGAAGGTAAATATTCTTTTCTTTTACCATATCTTAATGGAAACCCTTTTGGTTTTTCCCCATTCAGTATGATGTCGCATGTGAGTTTATCATGTATCTTTTATCTTTTATCATGTTGAGGTAAATTCCTTCTATACCTATCTTTTTTTTTTTTTAATGGTACCGGGGATTGAACTTGGGACCTTGTGCTTGCTAGGCAGGCGGCAGAACCACTGAGCTAAATCCCTGGCCCTCTATACACATTTGTTCAGAATTTTTATCACAGAGGGATGTTGAATTTTCTTTTTTTTTCTTTGTATTGAGTTTATTAGTACAATCTAGGTATATAATACAATTACATTCATCATTGGGATTCTGTACCTTTACATAATAGGTCTTGATTCTCATTTTTTCCCCTTGTCCCTGCCCTCCCTTCACCTCCTCCTCCCCTCCCCATTTACAAACACTTTATTTCCATTTTTTCAGTTTCTCATATTTTTTTCCTCTCCCTTATTACCTTTCCCCCACCCTTCCCACTTTCCCTACACCTTTAGCCCTTTACTTCCTATTTCACATTATTAATTATCTCATTAGGATCCTGTGTACTATTATAGTTTTTCACACCAAAGAAACTATTCAGTATTTCAGTTAAAGAAATCTCTGTATGAACATTAAAAATAGGGAATCCTAAAATAAAACTAAAAAGGAAAGTAAAAGAGAAAAGGCAATGATGTAACATCAAAATAATCCTTAATTCTGGAGATGAAAATGGTCCCTGAACATATTTAAATTGCTTCTCGCTCTTATAGTCTT
>NW_022900928.1:95611497-95613914 GCF_012274545.1 Fukomys damarensis | reverse complement strand
ATTTTTTTTGATTGTAGCTAGTTGGGGTCCTATATGCCTCAGTTATCTGAATGTCAAATTCTTCCCCTCTGTTTGGGAAGTTTTCTGTCATTAATTCTGCAAACAGCTTTTTAAAGTCATTTGTATTTTCTCCTGCTACTTCATGGATTCCTATCAGTCTTATGTTATTCTTCTTTGCATCATCTAGGAGTTGTTGGATCGATTTCTCATGATCCCTTACTGTGTTTAAGAGACCTCTCTTTTCATGGTCAGTGACTGCAATCTTATCTTGTATATCTGAAAGTCTATCTTTGCATTCTTTTATTCTGTTGCGTACACTATGGAGTGTTTAATCTCCTGGATATCTGTTTGAATCTGTTTTATGGATTCCATTTCTTGCCTATGCTGGGCGTTTATTTTTTCCATTCTTTCTTATGCTGAGTCTTCATGGCTTCTGTCATGGTCCTGAGCTCATCTATTTTTTTGTCAGTTTCTGCTCTAGAGTCTCGAATCGTGACTTCCATTTTGCTCACTATCTCTATGGTTATCTGGGAAATTATTTGTTTTGAATTTTTCTAGAGCCTGATTGATCTGTTTTGTTACTTCCTGTGCTTTGAGTTCAGGGTGTCCTGGTGGTTCACTATCGGCCTTTTCATCCTCATTTGCCCTACTGTTTGCCATTGGTAAACTGGAAGTCTGTCCTTGTGTCTTGCTTAAGTGTTTTCTCATTTTTATTTTTGTTGTTGGACTGTCCTTGGTTTCATCTCTGGATTATCACCCAAATCTTCCCGATATATTTGCACCCTAGCTTCTGTGTCTCTAACGAGTCCTTGTGTCTTGCTTAAGTGTTTTCTCATTTTTATTTTTGTTGTTGGACTGTCCTTGGTTTCATCTCTGGATTATCACCCAAATCTTCCCGATATATTTGCACCCTAGCTTCTGTGTCTCTAACGACCACAGACATTCTCATCTTCATAACATCAGAGAAAACAGCTCATCAAATCAACGGCAATGCTTTACCCCAACTGATACAATCAGCAACACATTAAGATCCAGCACAACTTGGACACTGACCACCTGTGGTAGTCACTAGTCTATCACCCTTAAATCATTTGAATTAAATTGAAATCAAGAAGCAGTCCAGAACATGTCTGCAGTGAACAAAATTTCAATATAGTATATTAACCATTTAATAGCTCAGACAGAGTGAGGATGGAAGATCCCTGATCTCAGTTAGCTGATTGCTGAACCCCATGACGCTGACTGACCTTGGGCTGTAAGGCCCAGATTGAGTTCCCCATCCTTCTGAATGGTTGAACTCCACAACGTTCTATTACAGGTTTCCCATGCCCTTTCTTTAAAGATGTTCAAAGTTGGGAACTCAGAAAAATACCCTTGATGACCACCTCTATCTTTGCAGAGTGGGTCCAAAGACTGGCACAATCAGGAAGTCTGAGAGTGTGTGTTGGGGGGCTTATAGGGGTTCAGGGGCACCCGCGCGGCTACCATCCCGGCACTTGAGCAATGGTGGCTGGGTTGGGAGCAGGTGTGGTTCTCCTTCCTGTGGTGGATTGGGGCCCAGGCTACTTCCTGGCGCTTGAGCAATGGTGGCTGGGTCGGGAGCCACAGAGGGATGTTGAATTTTCTTGAATGATTTTTCTGAATCTATTGAGTTGATCATACGATTTTTATTTTCCATTTTATTAATGTGATATATTATGATTTCTATAGTTTGAACTATCTTTGCATCCCTGAGATGAGTCCCACTTCATCATAGTGAATGATCTGTTGGTTCTTTTGGATTTAATTTATTAATATTTTGTTCAGAATTTTGCTTCTATATTTGTCTTAGATTTGTTTTTTTGTTGCTGTTGTTTTTGTTGTTGCTGAGACAAAATACCTGACACCCAAAGGTAAAGGACAAAGGTTATATTTTAGTTCACAGTTTGGAAAGATTTCAGTCCTTCCTTCCTCCATTCCTTCTGTGACTTTGCTATCAGGGCAAATCTTGTCTCATAAAATGAGTTTGGAAGAGTATTTTCCCTTTCAGAGTGCAGTGCAATGTATACACATCAGGAAGAAATGTGCCTATTAGTTTCCACAGGTTGTGCAGGAGTGGGACCACTCTAGCATGCTGGGCAAATGTGATGCAGCGCACATCAGTGTCAGTGGTAGCAGAGTGCATTAGGCAGCTTTCCATTGCTATGACAAAATACTTGAGAAAATCATCTTAGAGGGAGGAAAGACTTACTTTGGCTCACAGTTCCAGTCCATAGTCAGGTATTACCATTGTTTCTGGGCTTTTAAAAGGGGTAGTACTTCAAGGCAGAGCAAAGGTATTCACTTCATGGAAGCCTGAAGGAGAGGGGGAGGGAAGCAAGAGGGAGAGGGGAGGGGAGGGGAGCAAGAGAGAGAGAGAGAGAGAGAGAGAGAGAGGG
>NW_022900928.1:95536412-95611200 GCF_012274545.1 Fukomys damarensis | reverse complement strand
GGAGAGGGAGAGGGAGAGGGAGGGAGGGAGAGAGAGAGAGAGAGAGAGAGAGAGAGAGAGAGAGACTTCTCCAACTAGGCTCAACCTCCTACAGTTTCTGCCACTTCACAATAGTCCATTCAATTATGAACCCATCAATAGGTTAATCCATTGGTGATATCAGAGCCCTTGTGATCCAGTTATTTCTCAAAGCCCCACCTCTGAACATTGTTGCATTGGAGATAAAGCCTTTAACACATGAACTTTTGGGTGTTATTTCAGATTCAAATAATAACATAGGACTTCAGTTAGCCTCCACAGGTTGTACTAAAATGGTGCTACTCATGTGGCCCTTGGGAAAACTGATGCAGTTGTAAGGCAACAGAGGCACCACACTTTGGTGCAGCATGGGGCATCTATCAGTCCTGGTGCTTTCAGAGGGTGGATCTCTCCAGTGTGCCTGGATGGGTGAATTCTGGCAATAACAGGGATAGGGTGATGTCTCCCTGTTGCAGAGCACACCTGTTAGTCTGCAGACTGTGAGGGAGTGGAGCTTCTTCAGTGGCCTGGGGCCCATGGAAGTAATGGCTATGTCTCATTTTGTTTGATCTCAAAATAGCACCATGCATCATAGCTGGGGGGGATACTTAGTATATGCAGTGGGTTCAATCAGTGTTGCAGTACAATTGTGTGCATTCCTTCACCTACTCTCCAACTGGGCTTGGGTTAGAAGGGCCCTAAGATTCTGCAAAATTTTAGGTGTCCTTGATACCCAAATGGACAGTTGAGGGCCTCTTGTTTATCTTTTCTCCAGTTCAAACTGGTCCAGACTGAGGCAGCAGGGCAGTTGATTCCAGGCACTTAGTTTTCTTCTTTACCAGACCATCTGGTGGCTCTGTATCCCAGTTTCTTCATTTCATCTGTGCTGTGTTCTAGTGTTCTTCCTGAATCTTCTATCTGGATAGCAGGTGTTCTTTTTTTTCATCTTTGTTTTTGTGTAGGTGATTGTACCCAATGCTTCTAGTCAGCCACCTTGTTGGAACTTTCCTCCTGATTGTGCTTTTACATAGAGATCACAGGAAGATAAAGAAGCGCAGAGCTGTAGGGCAGGTGCTCCAGCCAAAGTTTGAATTGCTGTGAAGTTCCTCTTTGACACAGATTATGTCTTGACTAGTCTTTTTCATCTCCAAATGTTGCCCCTTGGAACTTACCACCATCTCCATGTCTATTATAGTCTTTGCTACTGTATTTACCTCCATTCTGCTCCAACTATCATGAATAATAATTGTCAGAGCATTCTATAGATAATGGTATGTGCTTGGAAATTCTACAGACCATGGCATGGGACGTAGTTCTAGTCAGGCCATAAATTGATTAAGTGGAAAGCTTAAAATTAACTGATGTTTTAAGTAAAATTAATTAAAATTTTATTCTCTATTCTTGTCGCTTCCTTTTTGACTTTGAAACAAAAATGACAAGGTTACATGAAAAACAGGATGGAAACCAGAGCTATTGCTCATAAGCAATGCAAAGTACATTATTTCCATAAACTTCAGGAGTCAAAACTGGGTTTTAGTGTTTTGCATGGAAAGTGTGACATTTTTCTAAATGTATGCACATAAATAAGCTGTTTTTTAACCAATGTGATGATTGTGTCTCTCTGATGAAAAGTACAAAATAGCTATAATTTTAAAACAATGTTTAAAGAAGAAGTTGTACCTGCATATTCACTGATATTTTCTAAGTAGGAATTTTTCTTACTGAAATGATCTAAAAGAATGACTCAAGTCCTTTAACCTCTCAATGCCACTAGTAAAGTACCTGCCAAAACCTCATTTTTATATTTCTGGAGATTTTTTTTCTCCAGACTAGACCTTCTGGAAACATATTTGCTGTCACCATGGTTGATCTGTAGAAGTTCCACTATCTAGGCTAGAGTGGGTTGGGTAGGGAGCCAGAGGCACTCATAGTTTAATCAAAAAGTGGTCAGGCAAACACTGCTTTTGGACAGGTTCAAACTTCATGCAGGTTTTCTAGCCAGTAGAAGATTTTGTCTCTCCCCCTCCCCTCCCAGTTAAATGCTGTGCATGGAATTGGCACAGAATCCCTTCCATAGTATTTTATTAATGGAAGTAGTTACAGGGACCATCTAAAGACTAACGAGTAGTGTGATGTTTCTCTACTAAAGGTAATTTTGTTCCCCATTTTTGATTGTTGTGACTAGGGGATGAGCATATGCTACTGTCACCTAGTAGTAGAGGCCAAGAATGCTGCTAAACATTCTGTGATACACACTACAATCCCCAGGGAATTGTTTTATTATTTTTTTTTTATTTTTAAGGATACATTTTAGATACACATATTGATATCATTCATCATAGGGAATTTGTAACTGTACAGGATACATCTTGGTTTTTTTTTTTTTGATCCCCCTCCCTTCAGCCTCTCTTCCCTTACTTATTTACAAAAGCTGTTTCCATTTTTTCTTCTATTCTCTTCTCATTTTCTTGTCACTCTTCCACCTCCTTCCTCCCTCGTTTCACTTCTCATTTGAACATTTTCTTCCTATTTTCCAATATCTATTATACATTTTGGTCCTTATTTACACTTTTGGTTTCTCACACTAGAGAAACAATATGTTATTTAAATATGTGTGTCCAGCTTACTTCACTTAAGAGTATAGTCTCAAGGTATATTCGTTTACCTAGAAATGTCTCAAGATTATGCTTTATGTCAGAGTAGTACTCCTTTGTATAAAAAAAACTTCTCTATCCACTCTTTGGTTGATGGGCATTTAGGCTCTTTCTAAGATTTAGCTATTACAAATTGTACTGTTATAAACATGGTGTATGTATATTACTTTGGTATGATGCTTTTAATTCTTTGGGGAAAATATCAAGAAAATAGCTGGGCCAAGAGGAACCTCTAGTTTTAGTTTTTTGAAGAATCTTCACGCTGATTTCCATAGTGGTTGTACCAGTCTACACTCCCACCAGCAGTGGAGAAGGGTTCCTTTTTCCCCAGATCCCTGTCAGCATTTGTTGTTCGTTGATTTCTTTTTTTTAAAATTTTTATTGAGTTTATTGGTACAATCTAGGTATACAATACAATTACATTCATTATTGGGATCCTATCATTATGATAGGTCTTGATTCTCATTTTTTCCCCTTGTCCCTGTCCTCCCTTCACCCCCCCTTCCCCATTTACAAACACTTTATTTCCATTTTTTCAGTTTCTCATATTTTTTCCTCTCCCTTATTACCTTTTCCCCACCCTTCCCACTTTCCCTACACCTTTAGCTCTTTACTTCCTATTTCAAATTATTAATTATCTCATTAGGATCTTGTATACTATTATAGTTTTTCACACCAGAGAAACTATTCGGTATTTCAGTTAAAGAAATCTCTATACAAACATTAAAAATAGGGAATCCTAATAAAACTAAAAAGGAAAGTAAAAGAGAAAAGGCAATGATGTAAAATTAAAATAATCCTTAATTCTGAAGATGAAAATGGTCCTTGAACATATTTGTTGCTTCTTGCTCTTGTAGTCTTATATTATTTTTTCATTATTTAGAGAATACTTTATTAGTTTCCATAATCAAACCCATGTAGATATGACCTGGTTGATTTCTGATAACAGCATTCTTTCTGGAGTGAGATGAAATCTCAGCATTGTTTTCATTTGTATCTTTTCAATGACCAGTGATTTTCAGTATTTTTTCATGTATTTATTTGCCATTTCTAATTCATTTGAGAAGCAACTATTCATTTCAGATGCCTATTTTTGGATTGGGTCTTTACATCTGGGGGAGGTCTGCTTTTTTGAGTTCTTAATATTCTTTTCTGAGGATTACCAGGCATTTTTTTCCTCCACACAGTGGGTTGTCTCTTCACTCTGTTGGTTTCTTTTGCTGTACAATGACTTCCTAATAAGATGAGGTCCCTGTTGGTTCTTTGTGACATTTTCTGTGTGATTGAGGTTTTGTTCATAATGTCTTTGCCTCTGCCAATGTCTTTAAGAGTTCTACCTATTCTATCTTCCAACAGATTTAGAGTTTCTGTTTCAGTAGTTAGCTCTTTGACTTGAATTTAGTACAGCCAGTTTTTCTAGCACCATTTATTAAAAGAAGCTATCTTTCTTCCAGTGAAGGTATTTGGCTCCTTTGTCAAAGACAAGGTGGCTGAGTGTGTTTGGAGTTGTTTCTGCATCTTCTAATTTGTTCCATGATTCTTGGGTCTGTTTTTTTTACCCCCAGTATCATTTTTTAAAAATCACAGTAGCTTTTTAATATAATTTCTAGTCAGGGATTGTAATGCCTCCTGCCTTGCCTTTCTTGCCCAGAATTGCTTTTGCTATTCTAGATCTCTTCTGGTTCCAAATCAATTTTAGGATAGTTTTCTCTAATTCTGAGATAAACTATTGGTATTTTGAATGGGATTGCATTAAATCTGCATACAAAATTTGGAACTATGGCCATTTTCACTATATTGGTTCTTCTTACACAAGAACAAGGGCTGTCTTTCTATTTTCTAATACCTTTGTTGATCTCCTTTTTCAGAGTTCTGTAGTTTTCAATGTAAAGGTCTTTTTTTCCTTCATTAGAGTGACTCCTAGGTATTTCATTTTTTGGATACTATTGTAAAAGGTGTTGTTTCCCTAGCGTCTCTTTCAGTGAGTTTGTTATTTGTGTACAAGAATGCTATTGATTTTTGAGTATTGATTTTGTATCAAGCTACACTACTGAATTTGGTGATTAAATCTAGAAGTCTTTTGGTGGAGTGGCAGCATTAGATTTTCTCTAAATTTCTTGTAGAATTCAGCAGTGAATCTGTAAGGGCCAGAGCTTTTCTTTATTGCTAGATTTTAGACTATATCTTCATTGACTGATATTGATTTATTTAGAATTTTTATATCTTCTTGATTCAGCTTTGCTAATTCATATATATCTAGGTAATTCATATGTATCTATTCATGTGTTCATTTCTTCTATACTTTCCATCTTATTAGAATTCAGGTTCTTTTTTGTTTTGGTACTGGGGGTAGAACTCAGGACCTTGTGCTTTCAAGGCAGGCATGGTGCCACTGATCTAAATCTCTGGCCCTAGAATACAGGTTCTTGAAGGTGGTATTGGTGATCTTCTGGACTTCCACAGAATATGTTGTGATTTCACCCTTTTATTCCCAACTTCATGGATTTGAGTCTTTATTTTTTTAAATAAGATTGGCTAAGGTTTTGTCAGTTGTATTTAATCTTTCAAAGAACCAACTCTTTGATTTAGTGATTCTTTGTGATGTTTTCCTGGTCTCCACTACATTGATTTCTGCTCAGATTTTTATGACTTTCTTCCTTGTATGATCTTTGGGCTTGACTTGGTCTTTTTTTTTCTAGAAGGTTGAGGTTAAACATTTCAGTTTGTTTTTCTGATAATGGAATTCACTGAGATAAATTTCCCGCTTAGGACTATGTTCTTTAAAAAAAGTCATTATTAATAATTGACCATGTGAAATAGGAAGAAAAGGGCTAAAGGTGTAGGGAAAGTGGGAAGGGTAGGGGAAAGGTAATAAGGGAAAGAAAATAATATGAGGAAATGAAAAAATGGAAATAAAGTGTTTGTAAATGGGAGGGGAGGAGGGGGTGAAGGGAGGGCAGGGACAAGGGGAAAAAATGAGAACCAAGACCTGTCATGTAAAGGTACAAGATCCCAATAATAAATGTAATTAATTGTACTGTATACCTAAAATGTGCCAATAAACTCAATTAAAAAAAAGTTTCACTTAAACTACAAAAAAAATCTTTATTAAGTTTATTGGTATATTTTAGGTATACAATACAGTTACATTCATCATTGGAACCTTGTACCTTAGCATACTTATTTTGATTCTTATTTTTCCCCATTCCCCAGCCTTTCCTTCACCCTCCACCCTTCCTAGTTTACAAAGATATTATTTCCATGTTTTTACTTTTCATATATTTTTTCTTATCTCTTTTTATCTTTTCCCTACCTTTATACCTTTCCCCTATTTCCTTTACTCTTTAGACCTTATCTTCATTTTACACAATATCAATTATAGATATTGATCCTTATTTACACTTTTAGTTTTTCACACCAGTGAAGCTCTTCGGTATTTACACATATGTGACTTCTTGAAAAAACCAATACTTTGTGCTCTCAGTTTGTTATTTTTTGAGTGTTTACCTTGTATCCAACTACTCTACTGTATCTGTCAATTAAGTCTAGGAGTCTTTTGGTGGAGTTTGTTGTGTCTTCTATGTAGAGTATCATATTGTCAGCAAATAATGACAGTTTAAATTTTTCCTTTCCTATCTTTGTTGGTTTTATTTCTTTCTCTTGTCTAATTGCTGTGGCTAATGTTTCCAAAACTATATTGAACAGGAGTGGTGATAGTGGACATCCTTGTCTTGTTCCTGGTTTTTGCATGAAGGTTTTATTTATTTATTTATTTTGGTACAAGGGATCAAACTCAGTCCTTGTGCTTGTGAAGCAGGTGGCAGAACCACTGAGCTAAATCACTGGCCCCAAGGTTTTAATTTTTTGACCATTGAGTATGATGTTGGCTATTGGCTTTTCATAGACAGCCTTTTTCAAGTTGAAATAGAGACCTTCTATTCCAATTTCTGTAGTGTTTTTATCATGAATGGGTGTTGGATTTTGTTGAATGCTTTTCTGCATCTATTGAGATGATCATGTGGATTTTGTCCTTGACTCTGTTAATATAGTATATTACATTCATTGATTCACGTATGTTGAACCATCCTTACATCCCTGGGATAAATCTGACTTGGTCAGGGTGTATGATCGTCTTGATGAACCTCTGTTTTCTGTTTGCCAGTATCTTATTGAGGATTTTGGCATCTATATTCATTAGGGGGATTGTCCTGTAGTTCTCTTTTTTGGTTGGGTCTTTCCCTGGCTTGGGAATCAAAGTAACACTTGCTTCCAGGAATGAATTTGGAAGTATTGCTTTTGTTTCAATTTCATTGAAAAATTTAAAGAGTAGTGGCAATAATTCTTCTCTAAATGTCTTTTAGAATTCAGCAGTGAAGCCATCAGGGTCTGGGCTTTGTAAAATTTTAATTACATTATCAATTTCACTGATTATAATTGGGGTGTTTAGAATTTTTATATATTCTTCATTCAACTTTGGTAATTCATATGTACCTAGAAACCTGTCCATTTCTCCCATATTTTCCATTTTATTACAGTACAACTCTTTTTTGAAATGGGTATTGATGAACCTGTGGATTTCTGATGCATCTGTTGTGAGTTCACCATTTTCATTCCTAATTGCATGAATTTGAGCCTTTTCTTTCCTTTTTTTTTTTGATAAGGTTGGCTAAGGGTTTATCAATTTTATTTATTCTTTCAAAAAACCTACTCTTCAATTCATTGATTTTTTTATATTGTTCTCCTAGTCTTTGTTGCATTGATTTCTGCTCTGATGTTTATAATTTTCTCCCTTGTATGAGCTTTGGGTTTCTGTTGATTTTCATTTTTCTAAGAGCTTAAGGTTAAGCATTAGGTTATTTGAGCTTGCTGTGTTTTCCTAGTGTGGGCATTCACTGCTATGAATTTCCTACATAAAATTGCTTTCATTGTATCCCATAGATTCCTGTATGATGTACTGGCATTTCATTAAATTATAAAAATGGTCTAATTTCTTCTTTAATTTTTGCTGTGACCCCATTGGTTGTTCAGGAGAGTATTATTCAATTTCCAAGTATTTGTAAGTTCTTTTGGATTCTTATGCTATTGATCTCCAGTTTAATTGCACTAAGATCTGATAATATACATGGGATAACTTCAATTCCTTTGCATTTACTTAAACATGTTCTATGAGCTAGCATGTGATTTATTTTGGAAAATGACCCATGTGCAGCTGAAAGAATGTATATTCTGATTTTGTGATGTGAAACACTCTGTAGACATCTAGTAAGTCCATTTGTTGAAAAGTTTGGTTTATGGGCCTGGGATTTAGCTCAGTGGTTCCATTGCCTGCCTTGCAAGCACAAGGTCCCAAGTTCAATCCCTGGTACCAAAAAACAAACAGGGAAACAAAAGCTTGGCTCAGTTCTAGTATTTCATTGTTGATTTTTAGTCTAGATGATCTATTTGTGACAATGGAGAAATGAGATTCCCACTACAATTGTGTTAATGCTCATTTGGTGTTTCATGTCCCTTAATATTTGGTGCATATATATTTATGACTGTCATCTCTTCCTCTTGGATTATTCCCTTTACAAGGATGTAGTGACCTTCTTTATATTTGTTAATTACTTTTGGTTTTAAATTATTTCTCTGCAAATAAGATAGCTACCCTTGCTTTTTCTGGGTTCCTGTTGCATGAAGAACTGTTTTTCATTCTTTTATTTTCAATCTATTAAGTCGTTGTTTTTCTTGAGTACAACATATTTTTAGATTTTGCTTCTTAATCCATTTTTCCAGTCTATTTCTTTTGATTGGTGAATTGAAGCCATTGACATTGATGGTTATAACTAATATGTATTGACTTATCATTGTCATATTATTTTCCTGTTATTGGTTCTTTTTTATTTTTCTTCATCTCCCTTTAAATTCTTGCATATTGGGTTTGCTCAGTTGGGCCTCATGGAGTAGTGACCTTCATGTCTTTTTCTAGGATATTTAAAAAAATTGGAGTGCTGGTTTGAATTCATAAAGTTTCTCAGTCATGGAGTTCTTTGTCATGGAAGTATCTTATTTCCCCATCAATTTTGAAAGATAGTTTTGCAGGATACATCAGTCTAGGTTGGAGGTTATTTTCTTTTAGGCCTTGAAATACATCACTCCAGGCTCTCCTTGACTTGAGGGTTTGTGTTGAAAGGTCTGTTGTGTTTCTGATGAGATTTCCTTTGTATGTAATTTGTTTCTTTTCTATAATTGCTTGTAGTATTTTGTACTTCTGTTGGGTTTTCAGCATCTTGATTATTATATGTGTAGATTTTATTTTATTATAACTAGTTGGGTCCTGTATGCTTCACTTATCTGTATTTTTTTTTTTTTTTTTTTTGAAAGGGAACAGACCTTTACTAGTCTGGCCAGATGGCACTCCCAGAGCCAAGCAACTCAGGGTGGCACCAATTCAGGGGCTGAGGTCCTTTTTTATAAGGGGATAGGCAGGGTGGGGATCTATACTCAAGATGCTTACAGAATGTCAAGGTTTTCAAAACAGTCCTTCTGGGCAGACAAGGAGTGAAACAATCTTTTTCTGTTTACCAAGAACTACTACATGTTCACCTATTAATTTACATTAATCCCAGTTGAGACTAGGATTTAAGATTACAAAGTTATGCAGTCCCACATTCCCCACTGGTTTTAGGTAGAATCAAATCCTTGATTCATCATTTTACTTAAATTTTTAGCTAAGGGGTCATAGCAATTCATAAAAGCATCTTTTAGACAGATAAATTGGGGATTAGGATCCCTGGATTCAGAGCACATGAAGGTCACATATTTTTATCATCTGTAGGCTCATAAACTCTTAATTCAGAATCATAATAGCTCATAACAGTTTGACACAATATAAGAGTCCATATTTTGATTGCAGTTCTCATTCTTCAGCCCTGCATGGACTCACCAGCTTCTGGTGTGATGAGAACAGGGCTTTGAGTGCGTTGTTTCCTGGAGTCAGAATCCATGGAATTCTGTTTTACTCTAGAGTGGTGGTAGCTGAGCTTCAGCTACCTTGACAGCTGTGGGAGTAACCATAAGTACCTCATATGGCCCTTTCCATATAGGTAGTAAAGGGGTCCTTTTTTAATTTTTAACATAAACTCAGTCCCACAGTTTTATCAGATGGGCAGGAGTTAGCACAGGAAGGTCCTATTTATTTTTAATTCACCCTTGAATATTTTGAAATACTTGTCCAGTTCTAACAGCTGTGATTCCATACTGGATAAGCCAAGTTGAGATAATTTTATAAAGTCTCTCAAGATACAGGGTGGCCTTCCAAATAAGACCTCATATAGGGAGAACCCAGTATGAGTTGGGTATCTCTTATTTTAAAGAAGGCCAAAGGGAGCCAATCAACTCATAACCCAGTGTTACCTGACAATATTTACCTTAAAATTCATCATTTTTTTTAACTTTACAAGAACTCTGAGGTCAATAAGCATTATAACAGTTTAGCTAGATCTTGTACAACTCTGTTACAAATGCTGGCCCATTGTCACTGCCTATGGAGAGAGGCAGACCAAACCTTGGAATTTTTAATAAAATCTTGCATATCTCTGAAGCTTTCTTTGTTTTTATAGGGAAGGCCTCAGGCCATCCAGAAAAGTACAAACCCATACTAACACATATTTATAACCTTTACAGGGGGTGGGTATAATCTTCTAAAGTTTGTTTAGTTGCCCTTTTGGCTTATATGCCTACCTTAGCATTGCTATTCGCTATTGCATCTTTTCTTTCTTGAATTATTATAGCTACTTTGTCAGATTTCCACATTGCCTTAAATAACTATATTATATCCCGTTTTTAAAAATAAATTTGCCCTCTGCTGTGAGAAGACCACACTTGCATAGACTGTGCCATAGATACACCAAGTGGCAAACATGAATCTATATCAACATTTACCTTCTTTTCTTTTGCCCATTGGAGAACCTGTATGAGTGCCCATAGTTCCACTCATTGAGCTGGCCATCCAGTGGGGAGGGTCCTGCTTGGACCACTTCATCTTGAGTCATCTCTGCATAGCCAGCATAGTGTCCCCCATTTTCCATGAAGCTGCGCCCATCCTTGAACAGGACGAAATCAGCCTCAGGCAGCGGGTCTTTCTGCAGATCTGGATGACTGTCGAACAATTCATCAGTGAACCTGAGGCAGTTGTGGTCAGGGCGCCAGGTTCTGAGGGCAAAAAGTAGCAGGGTTTAAGGTTTTAACTGGGGCAAAATATAGGCAGGGATTCTCATAGATGAGGGCCTGATATTATGTGACTCTATTATTTGAGAGCCATCAATGTCTTGTTATTCAATAGTTCTAAAAGGCATGGGGAAACTGAATAATCCATTTTTTCCTAATGTTACCTGGTCAGCTTCCTTAATTAGCATAACTTCAGCTTCCAGGACCCATAAACAAGGGAGCTATCTCTTCACAGCTGGATCCAAACTCTTAAAATAAATATGTCATTGGCTGATTCTAAGGGCCTACTTCTTGAGTGAGCACTCTTAAAGCAGTATGATTTCTTTCAGTCATGTACAAACTAAAAGGCTGGGTCACATTTAGGATCCCTTTTACAGGGGGCAGCAGACAGAGTTAGTTTTAGCTGTTTAAATGCTGACTCTTGCTCTTTACCCTATAATAATTACTGTCCTTCTGGGCCCTTTAAAGATTCATACATATAGAGAATTCAGATTCTGCAAAAATCTTTTACCCCCAAAAATTCTCTCATCTGTTTTCAAGTCCTTTTATCTCCAAGCAGCATATTTCTTTGGCAACTTTGAATCCTAGATATCTGCCTTGCTGTATGCAAATTTCAGCTTTTTCCATGAAACTTTATATCCTGCCTCCTGAAGCAGCATTAATAGTTTAATACCCTGTGAAGTTTTTATTCATTTAGTACATCAGAAAATTAACAATAATCATAATTTTGCATATGAAACTTCATAACCTTTCATATAATTTAGTATTAAAAACATTTTTCTAATAAAACCACTTAACTATTTTTCCACAGAAATCGTACTTTGAAAATGACCACTATAAACATCACAATAACATATTTAGAATCTAACCCTTTGATGATAACCAATGTGAACATTTTATAACAACATATTTAGCCCTGTTTATTGGGGGTATCTTCTCAGAAGGCCATTAGTGAATAAAGACCAGAATAAATTTTTCTGAGCAGCTGTCCTTTTTACTATTAACAGGAGTCTATCTAGACCTGAGTTTATACTTAATTATCTTGATAAAATTTTAACTTGTAAAACCAGGTTATAGAAATTAACAAATTATTTGAATCCTTGATGTCATTTCAATCAAAATATAATTGGACAAACACTTTTCAAACAATTGGACAGACACAAACTTGAAAGACAATTTGTGAAACTAATATGCTCAAATGTATTTGGCCAATTGAATTATAAAATCTCTTAGTTGTGACTAGTCAAAGCTTTTGCAGGTCAATTAACAGAAATCTCTTGCAGAATTAGAGTCAAAAGGAATGAAAGCTCTTTGTTACTGTAAAAGTAAGCCTTCTGTAACAAGCTTTAAACCAACAAGCAAACATACATAAATTATTTCCGTACACCTTCTCTACATACTTAGGCCTTCTGGTCTCGTATCTTTCTTTATTTCTTTCTAACAAGACAAACATACAAAATCCTTTCATATCAAAAGTATATCTCTTTTACCCAAAGCTTTCCTAATATCTTCCTCTACCTCATTTACTATTAACCTTCTATAACAAATTTCAGCTGTTAAAATCTTAAAGTGTTCTTTTTCTGTTCTCAGATTGTTACATCTTAAAATTTGACTGGCTACCTATAGAACAGTATTAACCTTGATTTTTTATCAACAAACTACAGAAAAGAGCGAGTTAACCCTATAATTGTAATTCAAGAATTTGCAATGTACAAGAAGGGTGTTAAGCACACCAATTAAACTTAATTCAAATTGAAACAAAGATACATTTATCAAATAGTTAAAATTTCTAGCTTGATTTTTCTTGTAAAAATCTCTTGATGTCCGGTAAAACACAATTGCAGTTTCTCTGGCTTGCAGTGTTTTTTTCCTCTCTCTCTCTATTGTATGTTTATCAGAGTTTTTCCTACCTGATTTTATTCCAAAGGTTTATTTTTTTTCCTACTTTAGTTCTTTCTAATCTAGTGCAAGCCCTGTTCCATTTTCTCTGAGTCCGACCATGCTTTCCCATTTGCACCCTCCAGTGCAGTAAGGCTAAACAATTCTGTTTTTGTCCCCACCTACTCCATACCTTAACAACTCAAGTGGGGAGGGGGATAGCTCAACCTCCTCCAAAGGGGAAACTCTGGGATTTGCCTGCATCAATGTCACATTTTCTGAGAGTCAAGTTCACTATGGGAAAATTAACAGATTTGGCAAGCAATTGTTCTAAGACTAAAACTAAATAGTTCTCACTAGCAGCTGATTACCACAGAGCAGAAACTTGAGCAGCTCCTAGAGCACACAAGGATCCAAGTTGTCAAAGTCTCAGGTAAACAAAACAAAGGCAGATAGCTTTCCTTTTGTCTAGAGTTTTTTTAGCCCCTCTGGGGGGCCAAGCCTGGCTTAGCTGAGACTGTGATAACTCGCAAAGTTTCTTAAGCATTTTTGGTTGCAGTTTAATCTTATAGCCCCCCACAAAATCTTTATCAAAATTCTGAATTATGCACTTAAGAACAGTTGGTTTAGTATTAGCATTTCCCAAGACCATTAGATATTCCCTTGTCTGGTGATGCAAGACAAACAGAGGGTGGGGTGCCATTCCAGAAAACAGCCTCATTCACTTGCCAGCCTGGCTGTGAGCTTCCCGGCTTCCCCAGTCCTGCTCAGACTAAAGGAGAGTTTCTTGTTGCAAGAGTCTCCATTTTGTCCTTTCTAAGCATGGCCACAAACTCACAGGACTGACCCATACAAGCTCTGTGATGCCAGGAGGGCCCTTCAAGCACAAGCACCCCCTCCCTTTGTTTTAGTGCACAGATGAGGCTACCAATGGCTTTCGTAGCTCATTCCACTCACTCTCCTAACCAAGTCTTTTTCACACACACAGTCATACAAGAAGTTAACACATTCCCTCCCTGGGGCCCCTTTCAAAGACAAACTAGGTAGCAACCCAGGGGATCTCACCATTCAGACAGACAATTTCATTCACTCACCTTCCTTCTGTTCCACTACCAGTGAGCTGGCCTCTGAGCCCTAGAAAGGGAACCCAGGAAATCCCGGGGGCATGCCTCTTCCCTTCTGAGGAGGTAGACAGTTGCTCCCTCCGGTGGGACTCCAGGATAGGCCCAATATGGGCTGTGTCATTTAGCCCCTTCCTTCCTGGCCAGTGCTGTCGGAGGCTGTTCACAAGCCTGGACCCAAATATTTATATAAGGAAATTGGTTGGGGTGGCTGGGGTACCTGGTGACTTTTCCCTATACAGCCCAACAAAGGCCTGGCTCAAAGGAGTCCTCGGTTGACCATTTCAATTGACACAGGGAGCAAAGCTTTCCATGAGGGAATTTAACCCCATATTCATCCTCCTGCTCAGGGTAAAAAAAAACAAACCATTTAAAATTAGTGAGAAAGCAATCTCACTTGTTCTTGGAGCAAGATCCTCCCATTTCTGTCCTAAGAAAAATACGAAAGTTAACATACAACAGACAGGACACTGACATATGAACAACAAGAATGAACAGGCACCACAACAAAATCAAAGCTTTACTCTACCTGGAGTCCTCGTCAGGGCCGGGGTCAGGGGAGTCTTCCTGGCTCATCAGCCACCTTGATTCTGACAACAAACTGTTGCAACCAGTCCAAAGCTTACCTCTGGAGGTTTTCAAAGGTCTGTGTCTGAGAATTTCCTGCTGGATCCCACTACAAAGTTTCAGCTGGACTGGAGGTTCCCACCTGGGGATCTTGCTGGCGTCTCCAAAATGTAAGACCTAAAGCCTTACTACCACTCCAAGGAGCTCAACAGCCACTGAGGGCTTTCAAAATGTAAGACCAAGGGCCTTACTACCACTCTGAGGAGTTCGATTCTACCACTCCGAAGAGCTTGACTTTACCGCTCTGAAGAGCTTGACTGCCACGAGATTCACCCAGGAAGGAACACACTGGACACGTTGGAAAGGGAACAGACCTTTACTAGTCTGGCCAGATAGCACTCCCAGAGCCAAGCAGCTCAGGGAGGCCTGTATGTCCAATTCTTTTTCTCTGTTTGGGAAGTTTTCTATTATTAATTCTGTGGACAGTTTTTTTTAATGTCACTTGTGCTTTCTCCTGTTTTTCATGGACTCCTATTAATCTTATATTTTTCTTCTTTGCATTGTCTAGTAGCTGTTGGATGGAGTTCTTATGGTCCCTCCTTACTATTTTTAAGAGATCTCTCTTTTCATGGTCACTGACTGCCATCCTATCTTCTATATATGATATTTGTCTTTAGATTGAGCTAATCTGCTATGTATACTTTTAATAGAGTTTTTAATCTCCTAGATATCAGTTGGAACATGTTTCATGGATTTCATTTGTTTTTTATGTTGGGCCTTTGTAGTTTCCATTTCTTTCCTATGCTGAGAATTCATGTCTTCCATTATGGTTCTGAACTCACCTATTGTTTTATCTGTTTCTTTTCTAGAGTCTCTAATTGTGTCTTTTATCTGGGAAAGTATTTCTGTTTTGAATATTTCTAGAGCTCCTTTTTTTTTTTTTTTTTTTTTTTTTTTTTTTTTTTTTTTTTTTTTTTTTACTTACTATGCTATCAGTTCAAATTGTCCAGGTAGTTGATTATCAGACATTTCCATGTCATTTTCACCAGAATTTGCCTTTGGTAAGCTGGACGACTGTGTCCTGTTTAAATATCTTTTCATTTATGTTATTATTGTTGGTTTAATACTTAGTTTTTGGTTGGTTTAATACTAGGTTGATACTTAGGTATTACTTATTGTAAGTATCTTTGTTGCTTGTGCTTAGAACCTTAAGGAATGATTGCTTCTCAAAAGAGTCTTCCAGATATAGTCTTTAGGATTTGAGTCTCTAATAATACTGGGGAATCTCATTTTCATTATACTAGGAAAGATAATTGATTAGATCAATCACAACACTAGCCAAAATGATACAATCAGCAACAAAAATAGATCAAACATAGCTTAAAAAATGACAATTTGTCATAGTTACTAATCTATCACCTTTAACTGTGTGAAATAAAATGAAATTGAAGCCTAGACCAAAATATATTTATAATGAATAAACTGATCAATATAGTAACTTTATCCTTCAGGGTGAGGACTTAGAAGGAATAAGGCCCTCTTACTATTATTCACTTCAGTGTAAGGTCACAGTAATGACCTTTGAAACCCTCTGTGTCTTTGCAGTATAGAGAGGAACAGGTGTAGAGAGGAAGCCAGAGGTGGGGTAGGAGGGTGTTGAATTGCTGGAAGAACCTGCACGGCTCTGGTCCTCACCAGTCTGCTGATGGCAGGGAGGCTGATATGCTAGTCATAGGACTGTTTTCATTGCAGCCCATAAGTTCTGTTATGTTGCTTTGGCATTATTGTAGAAGCTGTCTAATTCTTTTTTAATTTCATCTGTGACCCATTGGTTGTTTAGGAGTGTGTAATTTAATTCCCATGAGTTTATGAAGTTTTTGTAGTTTCTTTTGCCATTATCATTTTCTTTGAACTGTGGTCTAGTTAATATGCATGAGATAATTTCAATTGCTTTGCATTTACTTAAGCATGTTCTATTAGCTAGTATGTAGTCTATTTTGGAGAATGTCCTGTGTGCAACTGAGAAGAATGTGTATTCTGATATTGGGGGATGGAACACTCTGTAGACACCCGTGAAATCCATTTTGTTGAAAAGTCTGGTTGAATTCTCATATTTCTTTGTTGATTTTCTTTTTGTCTAGCTGATTTGTCTGTTTATGACAGTGGGATATTGAGGTCCCTCATTACAATTCTGTTAGTGCTTTTTCAGTTTTTCATGTCTGTTAATATTTGTTTTGTATAGTTGGGTGTAGTGGTATTTGGTGCATATATACTTCTTCTTGGATCCCTTTATAAGGATGTAGCAAATAGAATAGCTATCCATCCTTTTTTTTGTGCGTTCCTATTGCATGGAGTATTATTTTCCATTCTTGAATTTTCAGTCTGTGAATTTTTGAATGAAATATATTTATTATATGCAGCATATTGTTGGATCTTGCTTCTTGATTCATTCTGCTTATCTATTTGTTTTGACTGGTGAATTGAGACTATTTACATTGATAGTTACAACTGATATGTATTGACTTATTCTTGCCATGTTATTTTCCTGTTGTTTCCTTCTCTGTTTAATTACTTGCCTTGCCTAGTGGTTTCATTACATTCAAGTTCATGGAGTTGTGGTCCTTGTTATCTCTTTCTAGAATGCCCTTCAGAATATTTTGGAGTGCTGGTTTTGTGGTCATGAATTTCTTCAGGTGTTCTTTGTCATGGAAGTATCTTATTTCTCTATCGGTTTTGAAAGATAGCTGTCTTAGTTTTCTCATTGCTGAGACAAAATACTCAACAACCAAAGTTAAGGGAGAAAATGTTTATTTGACTCACAGTTTGCAGAGGTTTCATAGTTGGCTGGCTCCAAGGCAGGGTGGCATGGCAGACAATTATCATAGAAGAGAAAGAATCCATAGCAGTCAGAAGGTAGCAAAGTAGGCAAGGGGGACAACCACAGCTTTTTGTATCTCTTATATCTTATCCTGGCTGTAAAGGGCCAGTAACACTCAAACCCCTAATCCTAGTTCCCTTTATAAAAGCATTGTACCATAAAACAGTCCCAGCATCACACACCCCAAATCCCAACTCCTCTGCAAAAGCCCCACTTATGGCTTCATGAGGCTTTAAGGGAACATCTAGATATAAGCTATAACAATAGTTTTGTGAGGTACATCAATCTGAGCTGGAAGTTGTTTTCTATTAAGGGTTGAAATATTTCACTCCAAGCTCAGCTTGACTTCAGGGTTTGTGTTGAGAAGTCTGCTGTGATTTTGATGGGTTTTCCTTTATAGGTATTTTATTTCTTTTCTCTAACAGCTTTTAATATTCTGTTCTTGTGTTCAATTTCTGGAATCTTGACTATTAAATGTCTTGATGTAGACTTTTTTTTAATTATGGCTAATGGGAGTTCTGTATGCCTTAGTTATCTGTATTTCAAATTCTTTTCCATGCCTGGGAAGTTTTCTGCCATTACTTATGTGAATAGATTTTTTTTATGCCATTTTTGCTATCTCTGGCTTTTTCATTGACTCTGATCAATCTTATGTTATTCTTCTTTACATGTTTTATCAGCTGTTGGATTGACTTCCCATGGTCCCTTGCTATTTTATAGAAATCTTTCTTTTTATGATTGCTAACTGCTATTATGTCTTCTATATCTGATATTCTCTCTTTGTATTGGCTCATTCTACCTCATATACTTTCAATGACATTTTTAATCTCCTGGATTAATCTATTTGAATCTTCTTCATGAATTCTATTTCTTTCTTGTGTTGGGAGTTGATAGTTTCCATCATTTTCCCAAGTTTTTATCTGTATCTGCTGTAGAGTTATTAACCATGTCTTTCATTATGGTCATCATCTCTGTAGTTATCTGATAAATTATTTCTAATTTTTTAACCTCATTTTTTTGCCTTGTTAACCCCACTGTTTGATTGTTCTATTTCATTATTCCCTAGATTTGGTGAGCTGGAAGTCTGGAATTTCATCTTGACTAAGTGTCTTCTCATTTTCTATTTTTTTAGTTTAATTCTTGTGTTGATCCTTGTAAATTGCTTATGACAGTGGCTTTTTTGCTAATATTGAGAACCCTTAGAAGATGACTACATCTCAGTGATGTCTTCCAGGTGTAGCTGGATTTTGGATTTTGAGTCTTTTGCAAGATCCTGTCTCTTCACTTTACTGGGAATGTGAAGTTGCTGCCTATTTGGCCTAACCTCTTGTTCTTTGGTACTGGCATATAAATTATTTATGACCCTGAGGCAGTCTCAGTCTTGTCACACCAGGAACAATAACTAATTAGATCAATTATGTTACCTTGTCTAACATAGTATAGTCAGCAATAACAATATCATCAAACACAGCCTAGAAAATGACAAACTGTGCTAACTATTAATTTGCCATCTTTAACCATATGAACTATTTTTGTGGTGGTTATATAACAAAATCTAAAATGAACCACAAATTTGTACACAGTAAACATACCCTCAACATGGTGACTTTACATCAAGAGAGAAAATTTAAAAGGTGCTGGGGGAAAATAGAGAAATACAAGAAGAGGTGATTAAAAGCAAGGCTGGAGGATAAAGGAAGGTTACATGAACTTTGGGAAACTGGTGAAGAAGACAGGGAAAGAGAAGGAAGGAAAAAAAAGAACAGAACAGAACAACAGCAACGAAAAACTAGCAACAGTCTTCACACTTATATAAAAACAAGAACAAACAAGAAGACAACAAAACAAAAAGAAAAACAAAAAAGAACAGAAATAAAAGTCCACTTCAGGGTGTTTCTCTGGTGTCACTGGTAGAGAGAGTGGTAGATGGAGTAGAAATCCATGTTGATTAATCCCAGCAAGCTGGCCATAGATTTATGGCAGAATAGTGGATAATTTCAGCAAGCCTGAACCTTTATTTCCATTCAAGTTCAGACTGGTTTCAGGCTGTGAGGCTGGAACCTGATTTGTTCAGCTTGTAATACTCTGTGTGTCTCTTGCCAGCTTGATCTCAGGCCCCTGCTGGCTTGAATGTAGTTCTTGACCTCCTGCCAACTTGAACTTGGTTCTGCCTCACTCTGATACTGGAAGCTACTGGATAGAGCCAGACTGAAATTGCTCTGAGTTTTAAGCCCAGTTAACCCCTTTCCAAGATGGCTACTGGCCAGTTGCCCTCTTCTGAGGGTCATCTGAACTGGAATAACTCACTAACCACTGTAGTTCCACTGGTGCCTTTCTCTGTGGAGACCTCTGGGGTCACCAGTAGTCACTGTGCATCTGCATGTTCTAGCTGCCCCTTCCACACTGTGAGTCAGGGCTCGGGGAGAAAGAATCACTTGCTATCTACTTCTGAGTTGAGGTCTGTCTTTCTTCACTCTCCCATGGGCTTCAATTCCTGCTACAGATCCTTGTATGGTCCGAGGGGCCCACTTCCATTCTTCTCTTCCTTACATTGCTATATTCCAGCATCTGGACACCAAATCTCAGAAAGGCTGTTCTTCTGTTGTTCACCACTCCACTATTTTCCCAGAAGTCCCCTAACAAGGAATTGTTGAGTCCAGAGTGTTAATAGTGTCAATGCTGAAAAATCTTGATTAGAAAAGAAGATTTAATTTCTTTTTGAAGTCCCAAAATCATATTACATAAGGAATTATGGAACTGGAGACATTTTTGTGTTTAAAAATACAATTTGCTGTACTTTTAGGTTAAAAAATACAATTTTCTATAGTTCTCTTTCTCTCTTTTAAATTCTCTACCTTTTTTGTGTGTATTATTTCTCTGCCTTGGTTTCATCAAGTGCTGGTTTAAGATTCTAGGTTCTACAACATTCGCTGATGGTATTTTACACATACTGAGGAATACTTACTTGAACTAGAGGATTCTCATATATATCACAGCCTAGGATGATGCAAATATTACTGCAAATCATGGTAGTTATGTGGCTTAGAGATTAGAGGGGGCATTATTTAGGAATATTTATTTCATTGTATGTTTTTTTAAATTTATTTTTGGCTTTCCTATATCATGCCTTTCTTCATACCGCCTATCCCTGTGCTGTCACCTGAGATAAACACATTTTCTGGTTCTTTGCTTATTATTCGAAAGGCATTTTTCTTTTTCAGTTTTGTATTGCTTGTACTATTGCTTCTAGAGACTAGCATCCTGAACTTGCCTTCAAATCCTGAAATGCATTAGTTGAATAGAGTTCCAGTTGTTTCCAGAGTCCTTGATATCATATGCTCTTTGCTTTATCAAAAGTTCTTTCCCATCATATGTTACTGTTATATTCTCTGCTTGCCTAAGCATCTTTGCCCATGACTTACTTCTGAGACCTTTAAAGATTTGCTTTGTTTCCAGGTTGATGCTCTAATCTCTTTATGCCAATTTTTGACCATCTAGAGTGATATCATGGAAGATTTTATCTACCCAGTAGTTTCTAGTGTTTCTCTTTAATTTGAGTCTTAACTCTAATTTATGGCCATTTTAAAATGAAACTCTGGAAATTCCTATATTTTATTTTATTTTTTTCCTCATTGAGTTTATTGGTACAGTTTAGGTATACAGTACAGGTACATTCATTATAGGGATCTTGTACATTTACATGACAGGTCTTGGTTCTCATTTTTTCCCCTTGTCCCTGCCCTCCCTTCGCCCCCTCTTCCCCTCCCCATTTACAAACACTTTATTTCCATTTTTACATTTTCTCATATTTTTTCTTTTCCCTTATTCCCTTTCCCCTACCCTTCCCACTTTCCCTACACTTTTAGCCCTTTTCTTCCTATTTCACATTGTTAATTATCCCATTAGGATCTTGTGTACTATTATAGTTTTTCACAGCAGAGAAACTATTTGGTATCTACACATGTGTGACTAATTTATTTCTCTTAGGAGTATATCCTCAATATGTATGCATTTTCCTATGAATGACTCTAATTTCTCATTCTTTATGGCTGAAGTATTCTATTTTATAAAAAACCACATCTTCTTTGTCCAGTTTCCAACTGATGGGCAAATGGACTGTTTCCAAGTTTCAGCTATTACAAACTGTGCTGCTATAAACATAGGTGCACATATGTCACTGTGATATGATTCCTTTAATTCTTTTGGAAAAGAACCTCTAGTCCCAGCTCTTTGAGGTGTCTCCATATTGATTTCCATAGTGGTTGAACCAGTCTGCACTCCAACCAACAATGGAGAAGGCTTCCTTTCTCCCCACAATCCCACCAACATTTGTTATTGTGTGATTTCTTGATAGCAGCCATTCTTTATGGGGTGAGGTGGAATCTCAGTGTTGTTTTCATCTGCATCTCGAATGACCAGAGATGTGGAACATTTTTTCATATATTTACTTGCTGCTTTTACTTCTTTGTCTAAGAAATGTCTGTTCATTTCAGATGCCCATTTTTGAATCAGGTCTTTATATTTGGGGGGGCTGATTGTTTTGAGTTCTTTATGTATTTTAGGTAATAGTCCTTTGTCTGAGGAGTAGCTGGTAAAAAGTTTTTCCCACATTGTAGATTGTCTCTTAGTTCTGTTGATGGTTTCTTTTGCATTGCAGAAGCTTTTTCATAAGATGAGATCCCAGTTGTTGATTCTTTCTGCTAGTTCCCGTGCTACTGAGGATTTGTTCATAAAGTCTTTTCCTATGCCAATGTCTTCAAGAGTTCTGCCTAACTTATCTTCCAGCAAGTTTAGTGTTTCTGTTTTAATATTTAGATCTTTAATCCACTTGGATTTTAATTTAGTGCATGGTGAGAGATAAGGGTCTAGTTTTAATCTTTGGCAAATTGAGATCCAGTTTTTCCAACACCATATTTTAAAGAGGCTATCTTTCCTCCAGTGGGGACTGTCAGCTCCTTTGTCAAAGATGAGGTAGCTGAGTACATCTGAAGTTGTTTGTGTGTCTTCCAGTCTGTTCCACTGATCCTCAGGTCTGTTTCTTTGCCAGTACCATGCTGTTTTTATCATAGTGGCTTTGTAGTATAGCTTCAAATTGGGAATTGTTATACCTGCTGCCATGCGAGTGTATCTTTCCTCCAGTGGGGACTGTCAGCTCCTTTGTCAAAGATGAGGTAGCTGAGTACATCTGAAGTTGTTTGTGTGTCTTCCAGTCTGTTCCACTGATCCTCAGGTCTGTTTCTTTGCCAGTACCATGCTGTTTTTATCATAGTGGCTTTGTAGTATAGCTTCAAATTGGGAATTGTTATACCTGCTGCCATGCGAGTGTTGCCTAGGATGGCTTTTGCTATTCTAGGTATCCTATGGTTCCAAATGAATTTTTGGATTCTTCTTTCTAGTTCTGTGAAATATAGTGTTGGAATTTCAATGGGCATTGCATTGAATCTGTAAAGCAGTTTTGGTAGTATGGCCATTTTCACTATGTTGATTCTTCCTACCCAGGAGCAGGGGATATCCTTCCATTTTCTTATATACTCTTCAATCTCTTTTTTTTCAGAGTGCTGTAGTTTTCAGTGTAAAGGTCTTTTGCTTCTTTTGTTAGATTGATTCCTACATACTTCATCTTTTTTGGGTGCTATTGTGAAAGGAATTGTTTCCCTAATTTCTTGCTCAGTGAGTCTGTTATTTGTGTACAAGAAGGCTATTGATTTTTGGGTGTTGACCTCATATCCCGTGGCTCTGATAAAAGTGTCAAATAAGTCTAGAAGTAAAAAATCTATTTCTTGTGGCTATATGATTCCTTGAAAGTCAAGCTGATATACTAATATTTCTACAAGCATATTGGTTCTATAAACATACAGTTGTTCTTAGCCTCAATTGATACTCTAGGTTTTATCTGTAGATTGCTTAAATTTGTCTGCTAATATTAGTCATTGGATAAAGTATAGGCCACAAACACTTGACCATCTTTGAAAAAAGGGAGGGATAAGTGGGAGGCTTGGATACCATCATAATGGATTTATAATTTATTTTCATAACAATTGAATATACAAAGAACAGGGTAGATAAATTTAAACGTTTATTAGTTTTCTATGGCCACTGTTACAAATTATGATAAGACACTTTAAACAACACAAATTTATTATCTCACTGTATTCTAGCTACAAAGTCCAAGATTTCATTGGTCTAAAAAAAAAAAAAATCAAAATGTTAGCAGAGCTGTTCTTTCTGGGGAGAATCTATTTCCTGGTCTTTCAGAATTTAGCTCAATTAATTACAGATTCATACATTTCAGTCCTCATTTCCTTGATAGTTGTTAGCTGGGGGCTCTTTCCAGTGCTAGAGACCACTTATATTCTTTGCTTTATAGCCACTTACTCCATTTTCAAAGCCTGCAATGGTTAAGTCAGGCCCTTGTCATATTTTGAATCTTTTATGCTTTTTTGTTGCTGTAGTTGCATCTTTTCATCCAAATATTTTTCATTCCTCTTCTACTTTTAAGAGCTTATGTGATTAGATTTGGTCCTGGAAGAAAATCCAGGATAATCTTGCATGTCACAATCCATAAGCATAGTCACATCTGATCATATAATATTCATAGTATTGGAGTGGATATCTTTGTGAGGCCATTACTATACCCACCACAAAACTCATTAAAATATATATTGTATTTTAACCAAGAGATAAGAAAATGTTATCCAAGGATAGTATACAGTTGCTTCTTGAATCTTCACCTGCTGGGAGTTTATCTATTCTTGTCCTTTATGTCACAGTCTCTAGGGTATCCAGAATTCCCCTATAAAATTTTGATTTAAGAGATCTGCAGAGGGATTTCTCTTAGTGTGCTGCTAAAATGTAATACTATAGAATTGGTTGCTTATGAATAACAGAAAGTTATTTCTCAAGTTCTTGAAGTTGAGGAATTAAAGATTAAGGTGCTAGAAGAACTGGTGTCTGGTGAGGACCTGCTTCTGTCTTGTTGTGGTACCCTCACATGGTAGAAGGGAGGAAAGAACCTCTCTGGGTCCTCTTTTATAAGGGCACTTATTCACTGGGGCTCCATTCTCCTGACTTAATTATTTACAAAGTCTCCCACCTCCAAATATCATCACTTTGAGAATTAGGCTTCAATATATGCATTTTAGGGGGCCCAAACATTTAGTCTACTGTAGTGCTTTCTAAACTTCTCAATTAGAGGATTGGCACCTGCTTTCCTGCCTTGTTTGGTCTGCTGTCTGTGGCTAGGCCCAATTTCCACTCATGTCATCTTGGCCATGTGTGTCTTCAGACTGTTGCTGCCCAGAGTTGCTATCTTCCTTGGATCCAGATGATATCCTCACCTTGCTCTAGAGTTGCCAGTCCCCTTTTTGGACTTGACTGATACTTGATGACACTGTCCTGTAGTTTCAATTTTTAAGTCCCACTCTTCCTCTGACTCTTTATGTAGATGCATGAAGTGAATGCATCTGAAGTGAAGCATGATTGATCTTCAGAGAGCTTACTCCAGTACACAAGATCTTAGCTACATGTGAAAACGTAAAGTCCTCTGAATAAGAGAGGTAGCAGGGAAGTAGGAGCCAACATCTGCTGGGATGCTATGGACTCATAATAGTGTGACTAAGAGCATAGAGTTTAGACTCTGATACTTTGTGGTTCTATTGCAGGCTCTTGTATCTGCCAGCAAAGGGTAACATTTTAGATTCAATTTTCTCATTTGTAAAGTGAGATAAACAATAACTTTAGAAGTTATAAGTATGACACAAGATATGAATGTAACCTAGATTGTATTGTTTGCTTATTTCTTCATGTCATTATAGAGTAGGGGTAGACACAAATAACACAGGCTACCAGTGTGCTGCATCTCAGAATATCTACCTGAGATTTTATTTTAAGCTTGGAGAGAATGTTGGCTTGTATAGTCAGTGATATGCAGTAGGATGCAGAGGGAGAAGTAGGGCATTATTTTTTCTTGTCCTTAGTGATATCTTCAATCCAGGATATATATTTGTAAACATTGGTGTAAATGCCGACATCCCCTCCCATGAAGTGTCCAACCTCGATCCCCTGGAGCTTATTATTGCAGATGACAGTAGCCACAGCCACCTCCTGTCAAGTATCAGAGAGAGAAATATAGTCAGATCTCAGAGGAACCCAGTCAGTTCGCCAACTCAGGTGATCCCTGCTGATAGAAGTGGGGTCAGAAAGTTTGGGTTCTTTTTCTAGTTTTGTTATTACTGGTGTTGTGTGATCTTGAATATTAGAGAATTAGCCTATCTAGATTTTATGTACAAAATGAGTCAAACCCCATTTATTTTAACTGGTAAAACCAGTTTCAATGTGTAAAAATTTTATACTTTTTAAAAGCAAAGCCTGTTTTCATTATTTTACTTATAGATATGAGAATGAACATCTAGCAAGGAGTTAATAACAAGAGATACTACATGAGGCTCTTTAATGAATAAAGGTACATTATAAGGAGACCCCACCCATGTTTGAAGAAACAAAGGTGTCTTTACAGGGATCTTGCCAAATTTTCAAAAAGAATATTTAGAAGTTTAAAAAAACTTATACTATGGTTGCATAGTTAAAAGTAAAAGAAAAACAAGAAATCTAAATATAGAGAGATTACCCCAAAAATTCGGCTGAATACTTTCACAAATTTAACACATAAGGAGTTCCTATGTTTTCTTCCTTGTTCAGTTTCCTGGCACTCTTTGTTAGTCATCACAGGGCCTTGTAAGTTCTGCCGTAAGTCAGGATGTCTACCTGTGGGAATTCAGGATAAAAGAAAACATTATGCTCACAATTAACTAGTCACACCTTCTGAGCAACTCCTCTTTTAACTGATGTCTCTTGTGTGCATATGAAGAAAATAAAGAATCAAAAACGAAGAAATTAATTTGAGCATAATTATAAGTTAATCTTAAAGATTTTGAAATAGTCTTTTTGTGTCTTTGAGACAGAATTTTTTTCTATTCTGTCTAGTCCTGGATGAATAAGAACTGTCCCGACTCAAGTTCTCAGAGGTGTCTTTTACATGAAATGAGCATGATCAGAGAGCAGCCTCCTTAATGCAAATTGTGATTGATGATCAGGAATTGTGTGACCCTGTGAAGAGACAGATAGCTTGCTGACTCCAGCTGTCAAAGCCTTGAAGAGGGCATGGAGGATCAGGCACCTTGGGAGTGGAGGAGCTTTGGACTTCTGGAAAGTCTCTTTTTGCCAGACTATTTCTGTAGCTTCTCCATCCATTTTCTTGTCCTCTCTCTTCACAGATCTAAGGACATTGATATTCCTCTTCAGGGGTAACTGATGGATAGCTTTAATTTGCCATGGGAAGTGCACTCACCGGAGTTTTGCTGGCTCCAGTCTAAACCTGAGAGGAAGCAGATGGTCCCTGGTGAGACATTCTTTGTAGCAAGGGGAAGGATCTGGACTTTGTGGTTGAGGGTGGCTGGCTTATCCAATTTAATGAGCATGAGGTCATCCTGTGGGTCACTGTCATTGTAGTTCCAGTAGCGGATAATCTGGATGGGGTTAATTGTCTGCTCTGTCCCATCTCTGACTCTGCTCTTGAAATTTCCCAGCATCACTTTTAGATTTCTGAAGGGAAAAAGGGTTAGAAGTAATTGCTATCGTCATGATTATCATGGTAAGATATTGACTGTTACAGTGTGCCAAGTATTGTGACATACTTTATCTAACAGTAACTCTGGGCAGTAGACCCTATGTTTATCTCCATTTTACAAATGAAGTAGTGGAGGTTCATAGTAATTTACTCACAATCAGATAGTAAATATTGGAGGCCTTGACCACTGTGTTTTAATGTGGTATCCTTAATGTAGCATAGAGGAAAATGAAACATGTCAGATAAATTTAATTTCCTACTGTCTCCAGCTTTTCCTATCCCATTTGGGCAATTTCATTTTGGTGGGGACAGGAAAGTGGAATGACATGAGTATTACATATCTTCTGTTATCTTCACTAAACTCAATGACAAGCCTCCTTTACCCTGCTCTGCCCTTTTGGAAGGTTAAATGGATTAAATCAATGCATCCTCTTGCTCTGTGCTCCTGATTAGATTTTTGGTTACTAGGAAGCACCGAAGATAATTGGAAGGGGAAGGGTGAAGTTACAGCATCTATTCTCCCAGTTCTCTCCCTGCAGCATTGCCTTACATTGGCCATATCATTCCTGTTAGCCCTTGCCCCCTCTTTGTTTGTATCAGGGATCAAACTAAGGATCTTGTGCCTGCAAGGCAGGCAGCGGTACCGCTGCGTTAAATCCCCTGCTCTGAAATCTCTTTCATCTCTTTCCCTTTGCCTTGCTAGATATAGATACAGTCTCTGCATTTTCCTAACACTAACCCTGCGGGTACAGAACTATTCTTTGTGTTTTCCCAATGATGTCTCTACACCTTTGCAATCCCCCTCCCCACTTTGGTACTGGGAATCAATCTCAGGACCTTGCACTTGCCAGGCAGGCACTGTGTTGCTGAGCTACATCCCCCTGGTCCTGCAATTAGTTCCTTTTACAATCTCCCCAATTTACCAGTGTATTCTCAGTTACCTGCTGGATCCTTAATTAATAAAGTTCGTCTTCCAGAATTGCTATTTCCTGATTATGACAACAAAAAAATACCTTCAGACATTGCCAAATGTACCCTGGGGGAAAGTGGCCACTATTTGAGAATCACTGATTTAGAATAGGTAGTTTCTGTTTTGGGGCATTGAGGATGACTAATACTCACGGTAAGTAGCAGTGAGCTGGGGCCAGCACCCAGGTCGTTTTGATGAGGACACCCACACAGGGGTTGAAGTAAGACTTGAGGTATGCCAAGTAGGGAGCAGGGTCTTCTTTCTGCTCAAGTGAGTGAGCAAAGAAATATGTCCCTGAGAAAATAATAAATTATAAATGCTAGAACAAACGAGGCCATAATTTCCCAGTTGAAGAGGAATATAGATGATTTTAATTGTCCAGGAACTGTGAATATACATAAAATTTTTCTTTTTTTTTTTCATTAAGTTTACTGGTACATTTAAAGCAAACAGTGCAGTTACATTTATCATTGGGATCTTGTACCTTTACATGATATATCTTGGTTATTCTTTCCCCATATCCCTGTACATGATATTTTTCTAACAAAAATGTAAATAAAAATGACATACCATTATATCTAAAATTCATAATAATCATTTTTGGCTTAAATAATATTTACTCAAATAAAGGATATAATGAGATGCATTTACTACTTGTAAATTGATTTTTTTTCTTAAAAAATAGACATCAGGAATTATAATCTGTGACTTTATAATTCCAACCCTAAGAGTCTATATATGGACTCCATATATGTCAAATATAGATAAAGGTTATGAGTAAGCATATTTGTTTTAGCACTATAATAGCTTAATGTTGGAAACATGCATATCTAAAATGGTTATACTAAATGCTGAAACAAAGAAGCACATGAACAAGTAGAATATAATATATATTAAAACATTTATAAAAATATTAGAGAAATATTGATGACATTTCTTTAAATTAAAAATAACAATAAAATTATATATAACGTAATTCATTTGTTTAAAAACAAAAGATAAGCCATTTAAATACAGAAAACTAAGTCTGGGAATAAATTCAAACAAAATATTAGTATGTGTTGACAGAAGTGGGATTATGAATGATGTTTATTTTCTTCTACTTTAAAAATTCACAGAATGAACATGTAATTTTTTTATAAATGAATTTTTAAAAAATCTAGAGAAGGAAGAGGAAGGCTGATTGTGGTATCAGAAATAAAGTACTGTTCTTGTCTTGGCTATGCTCAGAACTTCTGTTGATCCTCCCAAGCTGGGCCTGAACCTTACCCCACCCTTATTAATATGCAGTCATAGTTAGAAACCCCAAGGGGAAAAATGATGGATTAGTAATAAAGACAAGAGACATTGAGCTGCATGCCAGGGACTAACTAGTCTAGGTTCTTTACATGGATTTATTTTTCACAACAACTGAATAATGTAGGTAAAAATATCCCACCATTTGACTGAAAAATGGAAATACAGATAATCTAACTTGCCCAATAGCACACAGCTAAATGTGGTGCAACCTGGGCAAGAAGGAGTGGTAGGAAAGGCCTCACTAGCAAATTCTTCAATCAGAACTTCTGAAAGGCATGGCCTTCAGAAGGTAGGGAGGGCCCTGCTATTAGGTCTCTTGTCCCCACCTTAGTTACCCTCTGCATTCTGAAGTTTTGGGAAAGAGGAAAGATCACAGGTCAAAATGGGTTCTCTGTCTTTGTGACCATATACCCATGGAGTTATGAGACACAGTTTGGAATAACCTGAGGAGAATATTCACCATTAAGGATCCAAAGCAATTTTATGCCCTGATCTGCTTTGTAGCTTAGCATTCGAAGGGTAGGCTCAATCTGTCCTGAGAACCTTTGGTAGTCTCTAAGAGGAGGGACCCAATTCTTTCTCAACAGTTTTCATGACTCTTTTTCTGTATTTTTCATACATCCCACTCTGTCTCACTCCTTTCTGTACTAACTTCTGCCTACAGAATATAGAAGATCTGGGATACATACCAGCAAGGAGACTCAAATAGGAAATAAGTCTCATGGTGGTCCAGCTCTTTGCCTGCGAGGTGTAGAAGACCAGCCGGGTATGGAGTCCTCAGCTCAGTTGTCTCCTCAGGAATGTTTGCTAGAATCAGTGGATATAATCAGGTATGGGGCACCCTGGGGTTGAAATGTAGCTATTGTGGAGGAGGGAGATGGCTCAGTATGGACATATGGAAGCCCTTCTACTCAAGGGAATGTGGGGCTATGCCTCTACTGGGGCCTTTTAGGCAAAGAAAAAGAAATTTAGTTCCTTAGATTCTTGGATCCAGGCCTATCTGTTACTCTTCCTAAAAGCCTAGCTCCCTGAAGGTAGTTCCATATTTAAAGGGGAGCTTTAGGCTCAGGAGTTAACTTTCCCACAGAGTTTCTGAAGCCTATAGGTCTATAGTTTCTGAAGGCTATAAGGATCAAGATTCTCTACCTTAATGCAGGGAGACAGTGTCCCTGATATTTGCTTGGAATCCCCCACTGCTTACTCACTTATACTGTCCCTAGCCCCTCCCACCTTTGTTATACTGCCCTCATCTTTCCCTTTGGCCACTATTTCATCACTCAGTCATCATTACCAGTTTTGGGCTAAGGAAATGAAAAACATTCATGGAACAGTTATTCTGACAGATGGTGTACGTTCTAAATGAGATCTAATGTATATTTGGTGACAATTCAGAAGGCAGTACCTCTAAAAAATTTTTTTTTTTTTTTTTGAGACAGGGTCTCACTATGTAGTTGAGACTGATCTGGAACTCACTATGTAGCACAGGCTGGTCTCGAACTCACAGCGATCTGTCTCAGCCTCCCGAGTGCTGGGATTACAGGCATGCACCACCGCGCCCAGCCTCTAAATATTTTTCACATAATGAAAATATTTCTCTGTTAATGACAGACTACCACAGCTGCCCTTGGTTAACTGGAAGCATACTTCTAAGACGAAGAAGAGCAGGAACAATAACAGTTAAAATTCATTGAGCATTTACTGAATCCCAGATACTGAGGTAACTTCTTTATGGACTTGTCAGCAGTGACTTTATATCTAGTTCAGAGTGTAAAATCAGTTATGCTTTGTATCACTTGAACCCTTTACAGTTTTATAAACTCATAATCTTGTTATGTCATAATAATCTTAGGACTGAGCTGGTATTTTTTATGATCTATAGATAAGAGAACTGAAATAGAATTTAAATGATTTTCCCAAGTCACACATGAGCTAGGGAGGTACCCTGAATTCATTATGTCAGGGAAAGTTTCAATTATAGACCTGAACATACCAAATTCCTTTTTGTGATCATTTCATATGGTCTTGGGTAATAAATACCAGAGAGTATCTTTAGAAAATGGAGCTAGGATCAGATGTAAGGAAGTTAATTCCAAAAAAGGAGTCACAAGAAAGAGTCTGAATCTCTCCTTTTATAATTTATCCTTTTATAATCTCTTGATATGGAGTTATATTGGGGCTGTCTGTATACTTTCCTGCAATATGATGGCAGGAAGTTTCCATTTTAGTGTTAACTCTGTGCAGATCCCAGAAATAACCCTAACATATGAGGAGTCAGTAATCACATTGTGATGTAAGAACACATGGCAGGGGTCCTCATCTCCATGGGACCTGTGTGACAGAGTGGCCTGCGAGTTTCAGGGCAGCTGTGTTTGGTCACTCGATGACCACCTGAGACACGTGGAAGGAAGTTTACTGCCAAATGAGAAAAGCTGAGAAAGAAAGATGGAGTCTTTCTCTGAGCACCCTTCTTGTTCAACTAATATCTCTAATTCAGGGCAAGGTTCAGTTTCTTATTTATTTTCCAGGTTTTGTTTCAGATCAGATCGGCCCAGTAGAAAATTTAGAATTAGAAAGAAGTGTGAACTAGTAGTAATACCTATTTGGAAAGAATTCTGTCAATATCTTTCAGGTTAGATAAACACCATGCTCTCACCCTATGCTCTAGCAGTTCTACTCCCAGAAAGAAAAAGGAAAACATATCTTCACAAAAACATCTGTTAGAATGTTCATAGTGGTTTAATTCATTAAACTAATGACTGCACATAACAAATATCCATTAACAAGTGAATGGTATAGTTGATCCTGATTATTTATAGATTGTATATCTGTAAATTTACATACTCACTAAAATGTATTTGTAACTTCAAAATCAATACCTGCAATTTTTTGCAGGTCACACTTGCTGACATGTGCGTGTGTGCACAGAGCTGTGAAACATTTGTCACCTTGTGCACAATTTCCCAGCTGAGGTAGAGCAAGGGACATGTTCTGCCTTCTTGTTTCTGTTCACATACTGTAACTGTCATTTTCACTGTCTTCAGTGTCGTTTTTTTGGGGGATGTGTTTTTGTGTTTTGTGTTAGTGATTTTTCTGTTTAAAATGGTCCTCAAGCATAGTGGCAACATGATATCTAGTGTTGCTAGATGCAAGGAGACTTCAAAATGCCTTATGAGAAGATATGAGTTAGGTAAACTTCATTCAGCTATTAATTACAGTGCTGTTGACTGTAAATTCAGTGTTAAGGAATCAATATATATTAAATAAGGTATCTTTAAAAAGAAACATACAGAAAATAAATGTTTATATGTCAATAAACAAAAGTACTGTGACTAGAGGCTTGCAGGAACCTATCCTTGCATTTCCCCTAGGAACAATGGTTAAGTAGTTCCTAATTCAATGTTCCTGTAAACTTTATAGGGCATAACAACAATTAATATGAATCAATTATATATTCTCATGAGTAGATACTACTCAGCAATAAAAAATAACAACTTACCAACATTCACAACATGGATGACTGAAAAGAAACTGGACACTAAAGAATGCATACGGTGTGAGTACCATCATACAATGCTCTATAATAATAATATATGTAAAGAAATATCAGCACTAATTGCCTTAGTTCTAGGGGGAAATTGGGAAAGATGATGAAGAAATTGTAGAATATTTTAATCCTGTACCCATTTGCTACATTTTTACCCAGAATTTTTACATAATGAGTAGTTTTCTTGTTTTTTGTCAGGTTTTAGTATCCAGACATTTTAGTTGTAAAAAGTTTGAAAATATCTTTTTTTTTTAATGGAAAAAATTACATAAAGGATTTATCAGTGGTAGCATAGAGGCCAGGAATTACAGGTTGTAGTAGAGTGGATAATGCTTCTCCCTGCTATCACCAAAAGATAGCCACATCCTAATCCCTAGTACCTGTGAATGTGATCTGTATAATAAAAGACTTTGAAGATGTGATTATGTTAAGCCTCTTACAATGGGAGACACTATCCTAGAAAAAGTGGATAGTCTTTGTATCTTGTAATGCTCCTTGCCTTAAAGTATTCTGTTTCTACTGAAAATGTACTTAAAAGTTTACCAACAAAGAAAAGCCCAGGTCCTGTTGGATTCATTGTTGAATTCTACAAGACATTTAGAGAAGAACTATTGCCACTACTCTTTAAACTTTTCAGTGAAATTGATAGGGAAGCAATACTTCCAAATTCCTTCCTGGAAGCAAGTGTTACTTTGATTCCCAAACCAGGCAAAGACCCAACCAAAAAAGAGAACTACAGGCCAATCTCCTTAATGAACATAGATGCAAAAATCCTCAATAAAATACTGGCAAACAGAATACAGAGGGTCATCAAGAAGATCATACACCCTGATCAAGTTGGATTTATTCCAGGGATCCAAGAATGGTTCAACATACATAAATCAATAAATGCAATACATTATATCAACAGAGTCAAGGACAAAACCCATATGATCATCTCAATAGATGCAGAAAAAGCATTCAACAAAATTCAACACCATTCATGATAAAAAAAAACCTGTAGAAAACTGGAATAGAAGACATTTATCTCACCTTGATAAAGTCTATCTATGAAAACCCAACAGCCAACATCATATTAAATGGTCAAAAATGGAAAACCTTCATGTTAAAATCAGGAACAAGACAAGGATGCTCACTATCACCACTCCTCTTCAGTATAGTTTTGGAAACATTAGCCATAGAAATTAGACAAGAGAAAGAAACTAAAGCAATAAAGATAGGAAAGGAAGAAGTTAAACTGTCATTATTTACTGATGATATGATACTCTACATAGAAGAACCAAAAAACTCTGCTAAAATACTTCTAGACTTAATTGACACTTTCAGCAGAGTAGCTGGATACAAGGCCAACACTCAAAAATCAATATCCTTCTTGTACACAAATAGATTCACTGAGAGAGAAATTAGGGAAACAATTCCTTTCACAATAGCATCCCCCCCCCAAATAAACTATCTAGAAATCAATCTAATGAAAAAAAGCAAAAGACCTCTACACTGAAAACTACAGCACTCTGAAATGAGAACCAAGACCTGTCATGTAAAGGTACAAGATCCCAATAATGAATGTAACTGTACTGTATACCTAAAATGTACCAATAAACTCAATTAAAACTAAAAAAAAAAAGTGTAAATAAGATCCAAATTGTATAAATGACAATGTGAAATAGGAAAAAAAAGGGCTAACGGTGTAGGGGAAGTGGATAATGCCATGCATGTACCTTGATAAGATACTTTATTTAAATGTATTAAGGGAAATTTTGGAAAATTTGAATAGCAAATATACAATTTATGTTGTTCAAGCAGTGTTACTTTTCTCAGGTGGTGATAGTAATTTTTTGTAGAGGAGAATGCCCTTATTAACATAAAATGTCTTTTCAATACCACAAACAGTAGATACTTAATACCTTATTATTTATTTTATTGATCAGAATGCAGATGAATGCAGGCTATAGGATGGGCTGGGGATTTAGCTCAGTGGTGCCACCACCTGTCTTGCAAGCACAAGGTCCTGAGTTCCAATAATAGTACCAAAACAACAACAACAACAACAACAACAACAAAAACCCCAAACCAAACCAAACCAAAAAGGACTATAGGAAATACAATAACTTCCCAAAATAAATCTCTGAAAGCCATCTTATACTACTTTGGCAAAGAGTCCTATAAGGAATTGCAATCTGCTCGGATCTTTGGAGTTTGAGAGAGACATTATAAAACCAGTGGACATCTAGAAGTGGATAATCTGGATATTGAAGGGTCAGGATTCTATGGCTTGATTGTTGTGATTGAAATATTTTGTATAGAAATTTTAAGATCTAATGAGAAGACATTTAAAAGCTAGTTTATGTAACTCAAAAGAGTATAGAGATTGTACAATGGGAGGAAATAACTTTTAGTTAGGTTTTGACAATAAAGTTGAGTAGTTGAACAATATAAATGCCTTCCTACACCTGTGTATTTGCAATCTCCATGGATGGTCAAGATTTTTTTCAATAATGCCCACAGATTAGTAATGTTACGGGGTGGATTCCCACCTTAGGTGAGAGTTGGGCCTAGCTGACCTCCCCAGTGCAGTCTAATCTGTGAGTCTGACTCAGTCACATCACTCTGACACTTGGGATGTCATTCCCAGACACTATTCTGCTACTATAATTTCAGAATCTAAGGATTCCTACCATCTAAGAAGCTGGGCTTCACATTTTGCCTGTTTTGCAAACACTGTCCCAGAGCTTCGTAAGTGGCACTACATGTATCAGTTTCTGATTGATAAAAAGAAAATGTAAGGAAGCCAAAGAATCTAAGAATCATTCTCACCAGTGCAGATTTCCTCCACATTATTTATTTTCTTCCTTACTGGGGCACAATACCTAACATCCTCAATTTAAAGGAAGAGAGAATTATTTTAGGTCACAGTGTATAGAGGTTTCAGTCCATAGTTGGCTGGCCTTAACGCAGGGCTTCATGGCACAGGGACATGTTCAAGGAGCGTTGCTCACTGCATGCTTGACAGGAAGCAGAGGGTGAAGGGAGGAACCAGGGAAGGAGATGAACTCTTCCAATGAGCTGCCGCTTTGGATCAGACCCCCACTTCCTATCAGCAAGTCATCTATAAGCCCCCATACTATCTCAGAGTTTTTTTAGTGATATTGCATATATGGATGGTCTCTGACCAATGAAGAGAAAATATAAGGAAACCAAAGAATCTAAGAATCATTCTCACCAGGACAGACCCTCCTGCCCCCAAATTCCAACAAACATCTCCATACAATTCTAATGAGGCTATAGAAATTGAATGATTTGGTCTACTTTACCTACTACATTAATACAAAGCTCAAGTCCTAGGGTTCTTCCTTTCAGAACTTATCTTCAGAAATGGGGTTTGAAAGAAAGTCAACAAGGAAAAGATTCTAGGACAGAAGGAAAAAAAATAATAAAAATAGAGCTTTTGCAAGTAGGAAGGGAACCAAGAATTGGGAAGGAGTAAATTGTGGGATAGGTTAAAAAAAAAGAAAAATTAAGATGTGTTATGTACATGCACCAACTCCCTACAATCAATGTACTAATGAATGCAAACATGTACTAATAAAAAGAAAATAAATTAACAGAAAAAGAAAACTAATGGTAAATACTTCATAAAATACTCTTTAACTAGTGTGTTTCAGGATTCAAAATCAGGAAAACATTTTCCTAGTATCCCCTACTACTGTGTTTTATGTTAGTTCAATTATGAGGCAGAGTTGCTTCTGTGAGTTTATGTGATAATGATAAAGTTGTTTCTCCCAAACAAAATGTCCAAATCCCAGAAGCTAAGAACTTTATTAGCAAGAAAGAAAATTTTTTGTGCCTGATCTGTGTTGAGAGGAGTACGATTAAGACATTGTGGGAGCTGTAGGAGAATCTCTGAGGAAAAAAACCCAAGTGACATTGTGCTCTTATATTATTAGAAGTCTAGTAAAAGGACGTACCATCCAAGGAAGAGATCATTATAAAGTTTTCAAAGATAGGAAATAATTGGTCCCTTATGAATGAGTCAGTGCAGAAAAACCTTTCTGGTGATAAAAAAATATTTACCTGATGGAGCTGGGCACGAGGTACACAGTTATAATCACAGCACTTGGGAGGCTGAGGCAGGAGGTGTGCTGCAAGTTTGAGGCCAGCCTGGGCTTCATAGTGACTTCAAATCCAGCCTGAGCTACATAGTGAGACCCCCCCATCTCAAAAAACAAAACAAAACAAAACAAAAAACAACAAAAAAACCCCACAGAAAAACAACAACAAAAAAAGAGAAAAATATTTACCTGATTTAGAGAGGCCTCTCATTTTGCTGCCAAGGATAGGATAATATTTGTATGTAGCCCAGGCTGGTCTTGAATTTACAGTGATCCTCCTGCCTCAGCCTCCTAAGTGCTGGGATTACAGGCATGCGCCACCACGCCCGGCTTATATACCATTTTCATTATCCATTTATCTTTGGATTGTAAAAAAGCTGATCCAAATGTTGAATAGTGATTAATATAGGATTTGAAGGGAGGAAAGGGCCAAGAGGAGAGTTGGTAACAAATACTCAAAGGCAGATAAAAAAATAAGTTCCATAGTTCCATAGTAGAGTGGGTTGATTATAGTTCTCAGTAACCTATTATACACTAGAATCACTAGAAAATAGAAGCACAAAGTCTACAAATACTATGTAATGATAAGGAGATAGAAATATTAATTACCCAAATTTGATTAGTATTCACTGTATACATGTATTAAAATCAATAAAACATTTTAAAACTGAAGTTGATAGGAATGCTAACTACCCTGAGTTTATCACTGCACTTGTATGTGTGTATTGGATTATTACACTATACCACATAAATGTGTACAATCAATAATAATAATTTTAAATTGATGACTTCTGACATTCATAGATGTTCCAAGGTGGAGAAATCCTTATATACATTCTTTTGGCACTTGGAGAAGACCTTTGATTAAGTATTTGACAATGCTGTGTTAATTAGGAAATAACACCTGTAGGTGTTAGTATTATATACCTATAGGTATTCCTGTGATACACTTAAGTGAATGCATGCACACAGGCACACCCGTGTCCTCACCTGGGCCCTGCTTCCCCCACTCCCATTCCAGCACCAGCAGCTTTGGATCAGTGGGAAGCCCTGCAGTATAGATGTCCGTGCTTCAAAGTGTGAAGGATGCTTCTTTTCTTGTTATAGTGTTAAGGACCCTGATGTCTGAAGCAACGTAACTTGCTTTCTTACATTGCTTTGGATCCTACTTTTTTTTTCTTTCTAATCCTAACCTTTTTGCAAGGCTCAATCTAGTCCAAGAAAATATTGAATTTTCCAAAGCTCTGTGATTTGAACTATTTATATGTGCATCCTTTCCCATGACTCCTTGAGCACCAAAGGGATATCAAAGGAGGTATTTCTCCTAAATACTTGCCTCAAAGGAGATTTTTCTGCCCCCTTCTTTTATCCCTCCCCCTCTCCTTTCAAAGTACAGTTCTACATTATTCTCCCTCTCTGGCCCAAATTACATCACTTTCAGCCTATCTGAGTGCCATAACAGCTCCTGCATGGCCTAATAAATGATGTTAGGTGATTAAGCATCATGGAGCACCAACTTTCCTGACAGACAGCTGGCCATTCCCCAGAAATCCCCAGTTAAGTTCCAATAAATGAACTTATTTTAAAATTACGAAGGTAAAACATCCAACCTAGGCTTTACAACCTGGCTCAGATAACTATGATACTGGCATAAAAACTTGCAAGTATGCAAAAAAGTTGTCTCCTAAGAGTTCTGTCTTAGATAGAGACTGAGTATGTTGCTCCACCAAAACTCGGAAAATAATCCAAGAAAGAAAACTGGGTATTCAGTAAAAAAGAATTCTACACAGGAGAACTGAGAAGACATGCCCTCTGACAAGGGCTGTGTACTAGGCCTACAGAGCACAGCCAGAGTATTTGGGAATAACACTAGTCATTTTGAGATATGTGCAGAATCATTTGAGGAAAAAGTTGCATATATCAAGCAAAATTTTAAAAAAAGGTCCTTATTAACTACATGAAAATGATAAATCAAGAAAAATTTGTATAACTATATCATTACTAAATATGTACTAGAAGAAATAGTTGAATATGACCGGGATAGTAGTATGAATACAAACGGAAGTTGTTTGAAATTTTTCTATATAAATCACAATTATTTTGATATTTTGAAAACTACATGCCTCTGATTTAAAAAATATTTAAATTAAATACAACACCAATTTTCCAGTATAACAGAAAAAAAGCATTTTTGGCAAAACTGACCATGAATTCTCTGTCATTTAAAAAAATTTTTTTTGTTTTAATTTTTTATTTATTTGTTTTTAACACACACCTGCAAGATACACATATGCAATCAGAACATATTCACTAGTGAGCCTACCTACGTGGACTAAACTGTCCATGTGCTTGCACACCATAAATCCCAGAAGTGGAGTACCTCTGCCTATCCTTAGCTTAAGATCATTGGATATGGTGCACAGAAGTTGATGACTTAAACAGGAAATGGACAAGGAAATGTGTGAACATAATTTTCTGAGGGAAGAACATACAGAAATCAGTTTCCTTATATTTGAGCTGTATAAATGTCTTTTTGTGTCCCTTTGATTATAGATGATTCCTTATTTTTTATTACAGGATTATGAGTGGAAAATTACAGAAGCGTTTGAGTATAAAAATGAATATTTGAGTATAAAGTTACAGTTTGGGCAGTGCATATGAATAAGGAAGTTTGGATGGACTCTTCTGATTTAGTCTATAATAAGCCACTCAAATAGAAAGAAATAAAATGAAAGTCAAGTCACTGGCACACACACTGATAATTGACTGAGGGACATTGTTGCAGAAGAGAGTCAGATATACTTACACTTGAAATAAGACATTAAGTATGTGTATGAGAAACAGAGGAAGAACAAGAGATTGACCTTCTACCACTAAAGAACTGCCACTCAAACGTGGTCCAGCAAAAAATTTGAAATGATATGTGAACTGAGAGAGTCTTATTCTTTAAAGCTATAAGATAATTGGGCATAAGTTTCAACACTTTTCCAATCTAGTTTTCAGAAAGGTTTTTGTAGATAGCTACAAACTGATTTTAATATTTATATGGAAAGGGAGTGATAAATAGAATAGCCAAAACCATTATGAAAAAAGAACAAAGTTATCTCCTTATTTTATTCAATCATTTATTTTTTCTACATATTCATAAAATAGTATTTCATTCTATTATAATCCAAACTATATTATTTAACTTGTTACTCAAATTGTTCTCTTTTGACATTGAGAGCTACTATGGACTGAATGTCTGTGTCCTCCTAAAACTCACATGTTGAACTGTAACCTCCTATGTGATGGTACTTGGAGGTGGAACTTTTTGAAGATGATGATGTCACAAGGATCAAACCCTCATGAATGAAGTTCATGCCCTATAAAAGAGACCTCCAGAACCTTTTTTTGCTCCTTCTGTCATCACCTAATATAAATCTGTCATCACCTTGATCTTGAACTTTCATCATCCAGAAATGTGAGAAATAAATTTCAGTCTGTGATGTCTGTTATACCAGTGTGAATGACTAAGACAGGCTCTGGGTCCTTCATCACTTTGATATGCTTAGAAACAATCACTTTAGAGCCATCAGCAACATTAGGAAACAGAACTTGGAATTATAGCCCCAGAGGCCCCTCTATGTTTCCTATTCCAATTCTAATGTCTTCTCCTCCTCACAAGTTTCTGTGGTCTCCACCTTTAAGTAATTATGTCTTTTCTTTTTATTTGTTCTATATTAAACAGTATTTTGTTTACTTTTTTTTTTTTAATCTGGAGATTGAACTCAGGTCCTTGCACTTGGAAGGCAGGCAGCAGAACCACTGAGCTGGCCCTTTTTTGGCTTTTTGAGACAGGACTTGCTATGTAGTTCAGGCTGGCCTCCAACTGGAGGCAATCCTCCTGCCTCAGCCTCCTGAGTGCTGGGATTAGATATGTGTGCCACCACGCCCAGCTGTTGAGGTATTTTTAAAGTCTACTTTAAATAATCAGCAGATTTTCTCTGTGGCTCTTTAAGTTTCTAATGTATCGATTAAAGAAGGTTGATGTTTTTGACTGTAGAATTTCCATAATCTGTGTTTTGTTGATTCCATCCTTGTGGTGCAGTTATATGTCTTTCTGTTTTTGAAGATTTCTGTAAGCTAGCACATGGTTTCAGAGGCTTGATCATTCTGGTGAATAATAAAAATATTTTGGAGGTGACTGTTTTTTTCCATGTTCAGTTTCTTTTTTTTTTTTCACTAAGTTTATTGGTACATTTTAGGTATATAATGCAGTTACATTTATCATTGGGAATTGGTACCTTTACATAATGTATCTCGGTTCTTAGTTTTTCCGCATTGCCCTGTCCTTCCTTCAACCCTCCCACCCCTCACTATTTATGAAGACTTTGTTTCCATTTTTTCTTTTCTCATATTTTTTCTTTTCCCTTCTTTCCTTTCCCCTACCCCTCTCACTTCCCCTACTGCTTTATAGCTTTTTTTCATATTTCACATTATCAATTATACATTTTGGTCATTACACTTTTAGTTTTCAAAATATAATAAGCTAACAGATTTGAATGCATTTGATGATTTTCAAATGATTACAATTATTATATATTTTTGAAGCACTATTTATTTCATCTTTGGCTAGTGGAAGTCTTCTCCAATTGGCTACTTGATCCTTTAATATTACTCTAGTAATCTTTGATATCTGCTGTGACAAGATGTTCCAATTTCATTTTGTAGATTTTCTGTCCTCTAAGAAGTCTTAGCTTATCATATCAGGTAATAGTATTGCCAGACTACAATCTGGGCCTGGTAATGCTCATAGTTAGTGGATTGAGAGGTGGGAGATGATTTCATCATAAAAATTAAGAGGAAAAAGTGAGCAATCCCCTTCAGGGAGCAAAACTCCATGAGTTGGGGAAAGACTCAATATTTGCTCTCCAGATAGCTCATATTTTATTATAATATCCCAGATAAACCCTACTTCCCAGACATGCTGCATAGTTGATCACCATAGCTGGGGTGAAAACTTTCAAATGAACATAATGCAAATGGAGTGTATGTTTAGAGGATGAAAAAAAAAAAAGATGTCACCAGGTCAGTGTAGGATTAGGCAGGAGAATTTTCTTATAATTGTTGAAATGCAACAGGGCTTCACAAGGGAGGGACCCAATAGGCAGTTTCATTTCTGTCCAAGAAGAAAGTGGTGGCATAAATGAGCAGGTTGTGATCAGGGAAGAAGTTAGGGTGTCTGATTATGATTACATTGTACCTTAAAGGATTACAGATAGCCATGTGATGGTCTACAATCACTGCTCCAACCACTCCAAACTCTGTGGTCCCCAGAGCCAAATGCAGGAAGAGTTGAAAAACATATCCGGTCAGAGATATTGTCTGCCTTCCAGGATCAGTGGTCCCCAAAGCATCACAGGGACAACTATGGTCATGATCATGATCATGGCAGAGAGGTGGCCAGGAAAAAAAAATACATGGGGGACTGCAGACATTTATCAACACAGATAATAACGATTACCATGTTTCCCATTAATGTCACTATGTAGAAGAAGCAGAAGATAGCAAAAAAAGATACGGTGTCTGAGTTGGAGGCAGGCAGGATGTCCAGTGTTTTGAGAAGCCAGTGTACCTGCTGGGGTAGGTGGGTGGTTTTTCCTGTTTGTGGTGTGGTATTGGTGACTAACACTCATCTTCCACAATCATGTCATGGGTGTTTGGGTTCCTTTATCAAGTTTGGCCAGTTTATGCCACATTTCCACTTACTCCAAATCAAATGTGATAAACAATTTTTTTTGTGATCAAGGGCAGTTGCTCAAACTATCCTGTGATAATACTAGTTTCGTAGAATTTATCCTTTTCTTAATGGCTATTTTTGTTCCTTTTGGTTCTGTGATTCCTACGATCATCTCTTTCGCTTACATTATTGCCACCATTCTCAAGATCCTCTCAGCCTCCGGACAGAGGAAAGCCTTCTCCACCTGGCCTCCCTTCTTCACCTGTGTTGTGCTTGGCTTTGGCAGTTGCTTGTCTCTCTACATGAAGCAGACAACTGAGTACAACAGGGCAGTTTCCCTGATGGTTTTAATAGTGACTTTTTACCTTAACCCTTTCATCTTCACCCTCCAGAAAAAAAAGTTATAGAGGCTCTTCTGGATGGAGTGAAAGGCTGCCACCAATTATTCAGGAACTAGCCTTTCCCAGAGGCATTTGACATGGCAAAGCACTGTGTGTTCTACAATAATATGAGAAGGACTTACTCATCTTTGAGCAGTGCCATAAGCATTGTCTTTATCAAATAATCTGTGTTCAACAGAAGACTTTTATATTGTTACCACATTTTTAATAGGGTTTGCTATCACTTGAAATTGACTTTATTATTTTTAAGATACATAACTCAATATATGATACACTTTACAATAAAACTTTTAGAACTTAAATCTAAAGATAATGTGTGATATTTAAATTTCAGAACAACAAAGATAAGGAAAAGTATTCTCTGCAGAATTCATCACAGGCTCCTGCCTTATCCTCCTGCAAGATTTGTACTTTGTGTCTGCAGAGTGTGTAAAGATTCCTAATACTCCTCTGACTCAGTTTATTCTCTTGATTTCTATTGCAAAGTTCTATTCCCTTAGTATTCATCTATGTATTTTCTCTGCAGGAGTTTAGAAAGTGAAGTCACCTCACAATTTTGGGTCCTTTTACACATTCAGGGCTGGGTATTTTTTCACATTGACACATCTCTAATTTATGGGCTTTGCTGGGGTATTGGAAGAAGAGCTGGATAAGGGGGAATTATATTTGATAATGCTACCACCACAAAGGAGGAGGGTAATGGAGTTGTGTTCTGGAAGCTGGAATGAGAAGGGGGAGATGGGTTTGCTGTGTCCTGGGCTGAGTGGGGCAGGACAGAGGGCAGAGGGAGAGGCAGCTTTGGGTCTCTTGCTCTGAGCCTCTCAATCTTTGATCCTTTCAGCACGCATACTACACCATTTGCTCCCATTCTCCTTCATTCGTTCATCCTCTCCTGTTCACTTTCCTTCCTGATTCTGCTTTGTGCTTCTCTTTCAGTAGCTCCAGTTCTGCAGTATGTTCCTAGGTGCCACTCACGTACCCCATGTTTTCCATGCTGTTGTGCTGCTTTCCACAGTGCTGCTCTTGTGCCTCATTTCCAGCATCAGCTGACCTCATTCCTCCACTGATCAGCCTTATCCTGTACCCATTCCATGTTTCCATTTCTGAGGTCATGGGTACAATTTAATCCAGGATGGTATTTTTATAACAGCCAAATATTGACGTGGAATGAAATATCAATAGGTGACTGCTTGAATAATGTTGAAAATACCAAGGAATTTAAGCCAGCTGTAAAAGAATGAAATTCTTTCGGCAGTGATTACAAATGGTCTCCAAGGTGTACAGTTAAATGAGGGGGGAAAAAGTGTACCAAATTTAGTATTCAACCTTTTGTGTAAAAAAGGAATAGAAATTAACTTCATATTCACTTTGTTTGCTTATAGAAGACCTTATACGAAAGTAATAACTGGTTTCCATGGGACTGTTGGAATAGGAAGGTAGCATGAGGAAGTTAGACTTTTTAATTGTCGTTAACATTCTTTTTAATTTTGTAACCATGTGTATGTACTTCCTATACAAAGATAAAACAATTATATTTCTCTTATGTTTCTTAAAGGATGCATTCATTCAGCCACCCATACCTTTTAAAGACCTAGGAAGACCTATTAAATTGCACGCATATGTTTCTCCAGATGGGGAAATATTTGGTAAGTGGAGCCTGTTACAAAATTAGAATATTTTGGGAAATCTTTGCATAGCTTAATATAGAAACTGGGAGCTGCCAGGGATTTAGTTCAGTGGTTCCGCCACCTGCCTTGCAAGCACAAGGTCCTGTGTTTGATCCCTGGTACCAAAAGAAAAAGAAAACTTGGGAGTTCATGAAGAATATTAGGAGATGGAGGTACATGAATATGAGATTATATATTTTGCTTCATGTAAGGCCTAGGTTAGGATACTGAAACGGCAAAAATACCACTCTCAGCCAAAAAGAAGAGGCTGTGCATTCGAAGGTATTATGCCCTGACACACAGTACCTATCTTATCTGTGTCCTAGGTACCAAGTGTCAGAGAGAACTAACCATCATTATTCCACATTCCAAAGCACTGAGCCACCGTGGTCAGAAATTGGAGAAACTCATATCCCCAATTCTTGGGGCAATAGCTTCCTTCTGTACTGAGAATTCTCCATACTGTTCCTAGTCCATTATAGAAATATTTATTTTCTTTTACAGTGCTAACGTTAGAATGATATTAGTAAGTAATATTTCCTGTTAAGTCTGTCAGGAGAAGCTCTTACATCTGGCCCTAGAATTTCCCTGTTGATCGACTGAAGAGAGCTTCATTTGGCATCTATGTCCATGCATAGACACTCCAGAAGTTCTGGGAAGTTACTGCCTGTTGGATGAATTTGACCAATGAAAATCGAAATCAGTAGATAAAATTTCCCCATTTTTCCTCAGAGGGACAGTCCTAAGACAGTTTAAACATCTTCTAAGGTGAGTAGACCCAAAGATCAAGTAATTAGCTGTATTCAGGGGCATCAAGCTTTCCAGTGCAATCTATTTTTGGTTTCTCGAGTTTATTTCTTGGCTTCACATCCTTTGTCATTCACTTTATTCTTATTCTTACGGAATATATTGCCTAATGGAGTAATACCTCATCCCTCCTTGGCCTTGTATAGGATCAAAGCTAAAAAGCAATCCTTAAATCTGGCACTAATTTTTTATTGGAATTCATTTAAACAGTAAGACAACTCCTTATTCCTATTATTACCCAAGGATCTGTGAGGTACAGTTGGCAGCTGATTCACCTAAGATCACATTGTTAATATATAGAAGCTCCAGATTTAAACCTAGTAAGCCTGGCCCTAGAGTTCATCTCTTAACCATTGTCTCAAATATCCAATCATGAAATACTAATTGCATATTTTTATGGGAATTATTTGCTACTAATTCTTGTATCTGTTGGGGTAATCTAGGTTATATCTTAGTAACAGACTATCTTTGAAGTTTGCATGTGTATTTTTGCTCCCATTATTTGTCAAAAATGGGTCAGTTGCCCCTTTGCTCCTTATTGTCGTCTTCATAGGCCAGGGTAATGGGAGTGGCTTTTCACTATGAGTTGGCTGGCTTTGAGATAGTAGGCAAAGAGTATGATAAATAGTGGTCAGATTTTGCTGGCCAAAGCAACTGATGAGGCCAAGCATGCTATTGCTTTCATGTCCTAAATACACGCTTATAATTAAAGGAAGGAAAACAATTAGGTAGAACATTAGTTTCATTCATGTCTTTTAAATCTCAATACTTGGATATCTATATGCAGGAGGATGTATTTGGAAACTTACTTTACACTAGAACCTTAGAACCTTACTTTACATTATTTACAGTACCTCAGTTTATTATAGCATTACTATATGACCCAGCAATTACACTCCTACATATATATCTGAGAGAAATGAAAACATATACCCCCTGAAACTTTAGCATGAATGTTTATAGTAACATTATTCAGAATAGCCAAAAGCTAGAAACCACTCAGCCTATCACCCTATCAGCTAATGCCTATTAGCTGATGAATGAATAAACACACAACAATTTCAGAGGTTTCAGTTCATTATCAGTTGGTCCTTCTGCTTTCAGGACTGTGCTGAGGCAGTACATCATGGTGCAAGTGTGTAGTGTAGCAAAGTTACTCATTTCATTGCCAGGAAACAAAAGAAAAGAGTGGCTGGGCTTCCATAATCCCCTTCAAGGGCTCACCCCCAGTAACTTGAAGACTTCCTATTAGGTCCTGCCTCTTTTTTTTTTCACTGTTTATTGGTACATTTTAGGTATATAATAAATTACATTCATTGCTGGTATCGTGTACCTTTACATGATGTATCTTGGTTCTTATTTTTTCCCCATTCCCCTACCCTCCCTCCAACCCCTTCAACCCTTCCTTATTTATAAAGACTTTGTTTCCATTTTTTCCCTTCTTTCCTTTCCCCTCCCTCTCCCACTTCTCCTACCCCTTTAGACCTTTTCTTCCTATTTCATATAATCAATTATACATTTTGATCCTTATTTACACTTTTAGTTTCTTACACTAGGGGAACTATTTGGTATTCACACATTTGTATTATATTTCACTTAGCAGTATGGCCTCAATGTGCATCAGTTTAGCTATAAATGTCTCTAGTTTTTTCATTCTTTACTCCATTAAAAAAACACATCTTCTTTATCCAGTCTCCAGTTGATGAGCACTTGTGTCTGTTAGGTTCTATCTCTTAAAAATACCTCCATATATCACCATTCAAGGGACCATGCCTTTTTAAGCACCTGGAGTTTTGGGGGTAGGGGCTCAAAATCCAAACACAAACACATGCTACAACATGGAAACCTTATCCAGAGTATAAGAAATTAGATTATACAGGCCACATAATATATGATTCTATTTATATGGAAGTTTATAAAGATAGAAACAGACTAGGAGATGCTTAGAGCTGAGAGGAATGCAAGGATAGGGTAGCAATAGCTATGGGAAGTGATAATTACCAATAACTGTGAATACACCAAAACCCATTGAATCATGCATGTTAAACAAGTGAATTTTATGGAATGCCACATATACCACAAAAAAGCTGTTAATATCAGATATACTATATTAAATGGTAGAAAAGTGTTATGTAAAATAATGTGAAATAGTTATGAAGGGGAGAATCATTTGGGGGAGTTTTGAAATTTTAAATAAAATCATCAGGGAAAGCTCATGAGATACAAAATAGCGAGGCATATAAGTATGTTTTAAAGAGCATTCCATGCCCAGTGAGTAATAAGTGCAGTGATTCTAGGGGAAGCATAGGCAAAGAGCTGGAATAGAGTGAACATAGAAGGGAAGGACCAGAAAATGTGTGTGAGGGGGTAGGAGATGGTGTCAGTTACCTTTTACTACATAAAAGACAACCACAAAACCCCACTGGCATATGACAGCTTTTAATTTCATGCATTAGAATTCTACTAGACCCAGGCTGGGCTCAGCTGTGGTCTTGCCAATCCCAGGTGCATTTGTTGACTAGTCTAAGGATTAGATGGGGCTCCCCAACGTAGTCTGGGCCCACATTTATAGCCAGGGAAAGTGTGATTTTGATCTTCATGTGACTTGGCCATGCAATTTCCACAGTGCCCTTCTCTGACTTGGGTGATTTTTATTTCCATATTAAAAGTGAGTAAATAAATTCTGAGAAATTAAGCAACTTGACTAAATTCATCTTCTAGCAAATTGAAGTGTTACTTGTTGGATAAGGATCTCAACTTCAAATCCCCCATAGAATACTTCTTCTAATGCTTATAACATTGAGATATCTGGAAGGGATCTTATTTAATATGTGTAAGAATTTTGTGAGAAAAAAATAATTTTGTGAGAAGGATATCACTGTCAAATTTTATAGGTAAGAAAACTAAAACAAAAGATAGAGTGAGAAAGCTATGTATTTATTAGGAGCAAAATCTAAACTCCAACCCAATGCTTTATAAATTTCCATTTTATCATATCATTATTATTTAATAAAGGACACGGTTTTCTGCATTTCTAAGGATCCTGAGACCCATTCCTGATAATGAAAGTAAACCAAAGTCCACGTATTGCTTGAATCTCTTTACCACTACCCTATCCTACTGGGTTTCTTTAAAAACTGGGCTACCTTCTCATCTTGGGCTAAGTTTGGGCTTCACTTAGGAAATTGCTAGATGTCAACATTTCCTGACCTTAAAAGTCTACAGTTATTCAGTTATAAAATAGGAAATGTGGTAATTATGATTTTCTTTTTTCAAAACAGAAGGATTATGATTTCTTCTCTGTTGCCTGAGTTGTGGGGCTTATCTCTATCTAGAATTTGGTTGGTTCTTTTATCTACCATAGACTCGGTCTCTCCTCCCTCAACCATGGCACATGCTTATTAACACATTCTGGGAACTTATATCTCCCCAGGATGTTAATACAGTTTCAATATCCATCCCATCCCCAAAACAGATTATTTCTGGTAACCTCCTTCAAGCAAGTTCTAACACCTAGTGAATTATCTTTTTTTAAAAATTGTAAATGGCTGTGTTGATGAACCCAAAATGATGAAATCTAGGAATATAGAAAGAGAACTTAGTCTTCTAATAAAAGATATTTTACTGCAATTTATTTTGACTAATGATTACACAGTCATTACTGTAGTACATTGGTAATGATAGAAATGATAAGCAGATTACTTAGGTGACTTTAATTTCCATTAGTTTTATATAGTCATTCTTATGGTTTAACTCTTGTTACTCAAGACATACAAGGAACATCTTTTTCTAGTTTTTGTATTGTGAGGTGTATGTGTAGTTAATGTCTTCTTGTCAGTGCAGAAAAGAGCCAAGGTGTCCCAAGAATTTTGCTACTTTATTTTGTTTTTTCCATTATGACCAAATGAACTCCATTTCTTATATGATTTCCTTTTTCCCATTGTCCTTTCTTTTCTGTGCCCACTCCTTGTCTCCACCCAGCTGGACCAGAGATAGCCCAGTATGATGCCAACTAATGCCAAGGATTCTTTGGGTCAGTGCCTATTGTAACAGCTTCTCTAGCACTGAATGAAAGAGTATTTTGTGACCATTGAAGTATAAAAGACTATCCTCAATTCTTAAAATTTTCTCAACAAGTACTGTTAGGTAATCAAAACCTACACATGGAAAAAAATCTGCCCTCCTAAATTTTGGTTACAAATGAGTTATGTATGCTATAATGGAGCTTCATAACAGGGACAAGAAAAGTTTTAGCTTTAGTGTCTCATCAGGCTTTGTTGAAGAACAGAGATCTGGCTTGCGTAGCCCCCTTGACTGTCTAGTTCTCTTCAGAGGGATCTCTGAGTAGATTCCTGTCCTGTCTGCACCCTTCTCCAGCAATGTTCTTTTCAGTTAGTTCAGCAGTGTTCTTTTCAGTTAGTTCTAGGGCTACCGATGCCCCCAAGTCTTGACCCCAGTGTAGACTGAGAACATCTGTTTTCTTAGCTGTCAGGGGCAGACATGTGAATTGGGCTCTCTGGTGAACAGAGATAAGACTGCAGAAGCTGAGTTCATCCCCCTCCTATTTATTCACCTCACCTGGTGGACAGATAATAAGAATCACAGGATAGATGAACCGTGAGGATCCTCAGAGTCAGTTTCAACTCTCAGGAAATGCTGTCCAGGGTAACAGCTGGCTCAGAACTGGGAGGTTTTCCTGGTGTTGTGTGTATAAGTCTACTAGTTAAAGGGTATTAGACTTTTAGCCCTGAGGTGCATTAGCCCTGAAGATTCATTAGGGAGCTCTGCCAGTAACCTGTAGAAGGCTGGCAAAGTGATTTGATGCTCTGTATTTCCTGGACCAGTCTCAATTGTAACTATTCTCTTTTGCTATCTCTGTAAGTATATTCGTTCTTGTCAAAGAGGATTGTGATCATCTGGGAATCATCTCACAGATCCAGCGGTAGGGGACTTCACATGATGCAGCATCAAATGTTGTTGACAAGCCTATAGTAACACAGTTGAAGTTTTCATTCTTGTTGGTGACACTAAATGAGAAAAGAAAATGTGATTATGGCTCATTTCCCTTCTGCCTTTTGCTGATCTCAGTGAGAGTCTCATAACTAGTAGGTGGACTGTATGGATACACTCTTCCTCTGCGTCATGCCTTCTATTCTAACTCAGCCCCCCTCTTCTAAACCCAGATTCCCCAAATTCAGCTCTACATTTACCTTTCCCTGTCAGTTCTTCAGAGAGTGTTCAGAGATTCCCAGAATCTTAACTAACTCACTCCTATCTTTGGTCAAAAACATCTCTTGAGTTTTCCCTTTTCCCTCAAGCAATAATGTTTTAGTACTGTATATAAATTTGTAGCAGAACTGAAAGGAGGACAGAGATTTCTCATTTTTTCTTTGATGTCAGCAGTTTGTCCATAGGAAAATCTTAGTAAACATGTCTGTTGGCTTTTCCTATCTCTTTTTCTGTCATTTGGTCCTTTTTAATGCAAAGAGTTGTAATTTCATGGAAAAGTCATAAGTTTTTAGCTCAAGTGAATATAGGATCAAACTGTGGCTCTACCACTTTGTAACTACATGAATTTCAACATATTTCTAAGCCTTTCTTGTTCTGGATTCAGCTGTTTAGTAGGAAGTAATAAAAGGCTTGTGTATATCATGTGAAGATTGCAGGAAATAATATGTGTAAAGCATAGTGTCTGGTGTTTAGTAGAAATTGAATATTAATCATTTCCTCTCTGTAGAGAAATCTAGTGGCAGGCTGGGAACCTGAATTGCTCCCTGTTGGACTTCGCATTTTTATATGAACACTGGGAATATTATGTTCGCTACCAAAGTTTACTCCATGGAATGAGTCATTGGAGATAGATATTGAAAATTAGCAGTTCACAGCTTTAAAGTACAGACAATTTTTTAAAAAGTAAAAACCTTTCCTTTCATAAAAGAGCTATATCTGGGCAAACTTGTAGGCACTTAGAAGAAAATGTGATCAATAGTTTAAAAGAGACCTATGAGTTACAGCAAAAAATCTATGTGTGGATTTGTTTGGGTCTTTGTGTAAAATAATGTGTTCTATGAATGTTTTATCTCTCCTACTTTTTAAAGTGGAAAAAGTTTGATATTTTCCCTAATAAAATGCTTATAAGAAATATTTCTCTGAGAATAGACAGCTTGGAAGAAAGGAGATTAGAACAAGGTCAAGTCTTAGCTTCTGAGCTCTTCCAGCATGAATCTCTGGTTTAGTCTTTTGAAGCAAACCAGGATCTGCAGAAAAATGTAAGATGCTCACGTACTTGCCATTGAACACAGAGTTGTTGATCCAGCGCCATTTATTCTCTGCAGGCTGATACATTAAGCCAATAAAATACTTCTCAGTATGAGTTTTGTCTTGGAGATATTTCTAGGAATTAAAACAATAAATAAACAGTTCAACAATGAGTCCTTTATTGCTGTACTTGAGCCAATGAGCCCATAATTTTACTTGATTGTGAACAAGGAAAGCTGCTAGAGGTTGGAAACTGGCTCTCACTGGCACTTGCCATTAACCTTAGAGAAGAACTTCATAACCTTTGCAAGCATCAAGATCATCTGGAGGTCTTTCTGAAACACAAATTGCTAGGCTTTTAGTCGAGAAGATCTGGTATAAGGAATGAAGAATTTACATTCCTATCAAGTGCCCAGGTGATACTGATTTTTCTCTTTGAAACTAGACTGAAGAAATAGAGAAGGGGGACTGTTTGGTCAAGACCAGGTAGTTTGAAATACAACTAAAAACTTATCATGCCTCACTGTATAGAATTGCTTTCATTTCCAGAAATTTTATATTACAAATGAGGTTGAGTCAAATAATAACAAAATATGTTGACTTGAGATTCATCAGCAAACTATTAATGTGATGAGCTTCTTCTGGGGTTAGCATGGAGTATAAGTGGTGGAAAATGTCACCAATGGGAGATGGGGGCATTGAAACTGAAGGGATTAGTAGAGAAAACGATGCCACCAACTTGTCTTATTCACCTCTTCCTCTCTCATTTTCTTTCCTGTTTTCTCCTCTCTTTCTTACTCCTGGTTTTCTTTCTTAGGGCATATTTTCTTCTCACTTGGTATTTAGACCTAAAGAATCTATAGCATCTTGATCCCTGCCCTTTGTTAGACATCTGTTGACAAATTTCAGAGAAGTTTCCTTTACAAATTCTTCTCAATCACAGGAATACTTTTCTTTACAGGAAGAGTGAGGATACAAAAGGGAGAGAAACAAGAATAGTGTATGTATGTAGCACAGTACCCCTTTCCTCTACTTAAATTTTGGTGCATAAGAAGTTCCATCCTTGGTATTCCCCACTGCTTAAACAACCCTGAGTGCAGGGTGCTCTGCAATGCTTAGATTTGAAGGAGAGGTAACCATTAACTAAAATGAAGTATGGTCTAAAATTGATTACAACATAGTTTCTGGAGTCAAAGTCATCTGAATTCAATTCTGTGTTCTGTCATTTATGTGTATAAACATGGTTAAACTATTTTTGTGCCATAATTAACTCATTTAAAAAATATGGTAATAATATACCCTCAGGATTATTATGAGATAAAAGAAAATAATTAAGCTTTTTTGCATAATGTGATCTATTTTTATTATCATGAATATAAACTGAAAACCATATGATCTGATTCTTTGTTTTTCATATTACTGATTGTGTTAATTCACATCTTCCTTTTTTACTATGTACGTTGAGATGCTACATTGATATATTATATCTGTATGCTGTAATTTTAAAACAACTCTTACACACATCAGCTCTTTGGTAATTTCCTGCACTTTGAAGGTTGTGGCCTAACCTGCTGCTGTGCCTTGTGGGGAAGACTTTACAGACTGGATATCTAGATCACAGAAGCTTAACAACATGCCCCAGTGATATTAAGAAGTCTCTAAACCTCAGGGTCAGAACAAGGAGATGAACTCAGCCAGCCACCTCTCCACTCCTCCCTACCCACGCCCCACTCCACCACGCTGCCCTACCATTTCCACCCACGGAGGCTGGTGTAGGGTGTGATGCTTTACTGTACCATTCCCAATTCTCTCACCAGTTTCTCTGGTGTGTTGACAATTGCCAAAGTTGATCTTTTTTTGATACAATCATCCCTGCTGTTGCTCCAGGTTGATTCAGAGGTGGACAAGAAGAAACATCTTTTTTGATTGAAGTTCTGCCACTGTGGGGGGCAGGCTGAAAAGATGAGAGGAAGAAGGAAAAGAAATGAAAAAGTGTGGGATTAGTTGTTTGGAATGTGAACCCTGGAACTGAGTCATAAAATGATTGGGATATGAGCTTCTTTATAACATTATATTGATAGAAAATGTTTTCAAGCCAAGAAGAAATTCCACTCATTCTAGACTGTTTCCCTATTGACAACATGAAGGAAATGAACTAGAAGGCCTTTATGGACCTTTTAAGCAAAAATATATGTTCCATAGGAAAGAAAGTTATGAGAAAAATCTATGAGAATTCAGGTAATAACCTATGTAAAGAGTGGAGAGGAGATTCAAGTCGTGTGTTTTACCTGTTCCATAGCTCCTTGTGGGAATGAAGCTCTCAGTACTGCTCTCAAAAATCTGTGAGACTGAAATAAAAAAAAATTACTGTACAGTGAACAGAACACACCATCCTCAAAGTATCGGCTATTGAATTGCAACTATTTGACTTTTGACAGACAGTACCTCCCGACAAGGAGCTCTTGGACAGTGCTGAGCTAGCTTTTTTCAGATATTTTCTTTCTTTGAAAACTTTCATTTTGCTATTGCTGTTATCATCTTATTTTATGCCAGCCTTTTTGGTGTGGCAGTGGGTATGAAATGCTGGTGAGGGGGTAGAAAAAACAAGAGACAAACAAGTAACGGAATAATTTGGTATCCCAGGAGGATATACTCCTTTCTTAAGTGTTCCTCTGACAGTATTATCTCTCAAGAACTGCAGCTCTTCTACTCCAGGCTCCCCAAAGTATCTTTGCTATTCTTGTCATTTTTGGTGGCCCACATACTCTACTGAAACTCATAATCTCAGGCAGCTACTGGATGCTTCTCTTATCAGCACTTTCTAAGAACAGTTGTTCCAGTTGTTTCTAACTGGAACAAGTTTTCAGTGTAATCAGATGAAGAATCAAGTGAACATTCCAGAGATTTCCTGCAAGTGGAGAGAGATCTATTTGTTCTTTTAAATATAAATAGGGGAATCGACTGGTTTCAGGGCCTCATTTTTTTCTGGAAACACTGGCTATCTGAGTAGACAGTTATAGTAGTTTCAGAGGCTGGTCAGCTCTCTCCTCAGTGACCTCAGTTATTTGTCTATTATTGTTGAAAACATGTTAGTTTACTGACTGCTTAAAATTATATTAATTAGATAGATGTTAGCTTGCACTTTATCTCAGTCTGGCTCACAGGCCCTTTTTTATATATAGTAGCCTGGTTTTCCTCAGAAAGGACTTTGGGATTATAATGGACATAATATATGCTTCTTTAGTATTTTCTTCATATATCTCATTATATTGGATGCCCCAGCTGAAACAAAGATGAATGACAAATGGTTTATTTCTTAAAGGTGTCAGTAGTAACAGGTGTTTTAAGAGGAAGTGTGGGGTCTGGGAAAATTCTTCCAGAGCAGGTGGGTTTTACTCATCTATATATCCTGCTTGACTTCTGGTCTTGTGCCTTTCACTTTACAGATGATGGTTAATATCACAACATGATCCTCTTTTTGTGGCACCTGGTCTCTCTATAATCATTCCTTGTAGGTGTGCATCACTTTCTGAAGTACATTCACATTACACTACAGCAATTACACACAAATCACCCACATGCCTAGGAAAGGTCAGAAATTTCACTCAGGACCAGGGGGTGCATCTCAGATGTATACCTTTTGTGCAAGATATCCTGAGTTTGGGTTCTATCCCTAACACAGCAAAAGAGAAATTTTCACTTACTCTGGTATTGGTTATCTCTGGAAGATAATTTATTAAAAGACCTTTATGATGCCTTTGTACAAAAGTTCCTTGGGAAAGGAGGCCTTGAGGAAGGGCTCTTAAGAGTGCAGGCCCCTAGAAGCTGGATGGTAGAGAGGAGATTACCATTATACACATTATCTGTTCCGTAGCTCCCAGTAGGATTTATGCCATTATTACTTTTCCAAAAAGTCTGTGGGACTGGAAAGAAAATTAGTTATTGCTGAGTTCCAAATACAGCTTCATGGTGAACAAGCAAATCCATAGGGATTAGTGGGGCTCTGTGACTACTAATGAGAAGCGCTGATCTCTGACTCAGAGCAGCAGGGCAGGGATATGTATATATTTTTGGAATGTCTTCACTTATTGAAACTCATATTTCCTCTTACCCAACCAGTCTGACCCACTCACATTTCCTTCCTCATTTATATTACTTACTGGCTTCAGCGGTTGGAGAGGATTCTACTTGTTGAATTTCCCCAAAATTCTTTGATATAAGGCTTTTTCTTCCTCATTAATTCATTTGAATAAATGAATTTATATGACTATGTAGCAAAATTTCTCCTTTGGTTATAGCCTATCTACTTCTAGTTCAGTCTTTAACACAGACTTACTACTGAATTAAAATTGAGCTGTATTTTTTAATTTTAGCAACAATAACAAGACCTGCTAACTACTTCAGCTCAGATTACCCAAAAATACTCTAGTAGCAAAAGCTGTGTGTGGGGTTTGAACTCTCAGATTCTGGTCAGTTTTACCTCTCCAAGGTAGAATGAGGAAACTGGCCCATGTACTGGAGAAAGAGAAGAGCATTGATCAATTGCTCTTGGGCTATATCAGTTGCCCTTAGGTGGAAAATTTGAGACTTTAACCTTATATGTAACTTTGGATTTGAAAGAGTCAAGGAGCAAGATGATAGGGATGCTGGGTTAAGCAAACACTCAGATACTCACAATAGAGCAGAAATAAGGTCACTCCAACAGCTTTAAGCACCACTACAATAAGCACAGAGATTATCATGTGCCAGTTCATTATGAAAGGGATTCAGGAACCTATGGGGATCAGAGCAAAATTATTAGAATCTTGGAACAAACCTGCCACCTCCCCCACCAGGACTTAACCCAGCCTTTTGCTCAGATCTGAAGGGAGGCTTAGAAAGCTCAGATGTGCCCAGAGCATGGTTGGGAACTTGTGAAGACTGGGAGCTTTTGAACCTGACTTGCTGCCCATCCTTCATTCTTCATTTAGTTCTAGGTTTAGCCTTGTCCATGTTTGTGGCCTTTTATTTATTTATTTTTTTTAAAAAAAAATTTATTGAGTTTATTGGTACAATCTAGGTATACAATACAGTTACATTCATTATTGGGATCCTGTACCTTTACATAATAGGTCTTGATTCTCATTTTTCCCCTTGTCCCTGCCCTCCCTTCACCCCCCCTCCCTTCCCCATTTACAAACACTTTATTTCCATTTTTTCATTTTCTCATATTTTTTTCCTCTCCCTTATTACCTTTCCCCCATCCTTCCCACTTTCCCTACACCTTTAACCCTTTACTTCCTATTTCACATTATTAATTATCTCATTAGGATCTTGTGTACTGTTATAGTTTTTCACAGAGAAACTATTTGGTATTTCAGTTAAAGAAATCAGTTAATGAAAATTAAAAATAGGGAATCCTAAAATAAAATTAAAAAGGAAAGTAAAAGAGAAAAGGCAATGATGTAAAATTATGTTAAAGTTTCCAAAAATTCAAATTATATATATGTATATATATTTATATTTATATAAAAAGACCAATAATAGCAGTATGTTATGCATCAATAGCAGCAACAGCTTTTCCATGTTCTGCAGTCATCTGAACAAAATTATAGACATTGAGTACACTCCATTAAAAAAACAAAAACAAAAAAGCAAAGAGAAGAATAATACCCAGAAAATAGCAAAGTTCTGTTGCTGTTGTGGTACCTGGCACCAGTTTGTGGCCTTTTAAACTCTATCTAATAAGTAAATCTTTGCATCAATAGCAGCAACAGCTTTTCCATGTTCTGCAGTCATCTGAACAAAATTATAGACATTGAGTACACTCCATTAAAAAAACAAAAACAAAAAAGCAAAGAGAAGAATAATACCCAGAAAATAGCAAAGTTCTGTTGCTGTTGTGGTACCTGGCACCAGTTTGTGGCCTTTTAAACTCTATCTAATAAGTAAATCTTTTTTTTTAAATTTATTTTTCTTTTTATTGAGTTTATTGGTACAATCTAGGTATACAATACAATTACATTCATCATTGGGATTCTGTACCTTTACATAATAGGTCTTGATTCTCATTTTTACCCCTTGTCCCTGCCCTCCCTTCACCCTCTCCTCAGTAAATCTTCTTCTATATTTCAATAATTCTCAGGTTTAAACAACACTTACTTCCAAGAACTTTCGTTTGTAATCTTGGCCATACTGACTTCAGTTATAGAAACCTCAGTTTTCAATATGTCTGCAGTAGACAGACTGATCAGGCTTCCTTTAAGGTCTTGGCTTTGGATACGGGCCAACAGTTTGGGCAGGGAAGGACAGACAGAGAGACAGACAGACTCACCTCTTTTGCTGGAAGGCTTGGATGTCTTGCAGATAGGGGTTTGAGGCTTGGTATAGTGGACACAGGCCCTGTCTCTTGAGAATATGTTCCTGCTCAGGCATGCCCTTCCTTCTTCAGTATGTCTGTCCTGGCAGCATCTGTGAGCAAATACTTCTTCCTGTTTAGTGTTCTTGGCAAAAGGAGTAGGCGGGGCAAAGAGAGGAAGGGAGTTTCTAGCATATCAGAAAAAAGGTTCCTACCAGGAGAGTCAATACTGGAGAACATTTCTACCAGAATTTGGAGAAGCAAGTATCTTAAGGTGGACTCACTCTTCCTGTTTACTTTCCATTGTGCTTGGGACATGGTTTGGACTCCTTAACATGGTCTTTAAGTCTTCACGTGTTCATTGTTGCAAGAAATGTTATTGTGTGCCTACTCTGCACCACTTTTGGGCATCTGCAATATATGTTGTGGCTCTGGACTTTTCATGAAACACATCTACCCAAGCCTTATATGCAGCACACATTGAATTTATAGCTTATCCACTCATTCTTTGATCTAAATTTTCACATATTCACCTTATACTCTTATTGAGCACGTATGTACAAAGAATTAAGAGTTCCACTTGCACAGACATAGATTCATACATACTTTCTTTGACTAGGTCATTCTGACTCATTCTTCAGGTTTCAGTTTAAATGCCACTTTTTTTTCTTTTTATTGAGTTTATTGGTACAATCTAGGTCTACAATACAGTTACATTCATTACTGGGAACTTGTACCTTCACATGACAGTTATTGGTTCTCATTTTTTCCCCTTGTCTCTGCCCTCCCTTCACCCCCTCCTCCCCTCCCCATTTACAAACACTTTATTTCCATTTTTTCATTTCTCATATTTTTTCTTTTCCATTATTTCCTTTCCCCACCCTTCCCACTTTCCCTACACCTTTAGCCCTTTTCTTCCTATTTCACACTCTTAATTATCCTATTAGGATCTTGTGTACTATTATAGTTTTTCACACCAGAGAAACTATTCGGTATTTACACATGTGTGATTTATTTATTTCACTTAAGAATATATCCTCAATATTTATCCATTTTCCTATGAATGAATCTCATTTCTCATTCTTTATGGCTCAGTAGTAGTCCATTTTATAGAAAAACCACATCTTCTTTGTCCAGTTTCCAACTGATGGGCAGATGGGCTGTTTCCAAGTTTTAGCTATTACAAACTGTGTTGCTGTAAACATTGGTTCACATATATCTCTGTGGTATGATTCTTTTAAATCTTTTCGAAACATACCCAGCAGAGGGATGGCTGGGTCAAATGGAACCTCCAGTCCAAGCTCTTTGAGGTATCTCCATATTGATTTCCATAGTGGTTGTACCAGTCTGCACTCCCACCAACAGTGGAGAAGGCTTCCTTTCTCCCCACAACTCCACCAACATTTGTTATTGTGTGACTTCTTGATAGCAGCCATTCTTTGTGGGGTGAGGTGGAATCTCAGGTTGTTTTCATCTGCATCTCTTGAATGACCAGTGATGTGGAACATTTTTTCATATATTTACTTGCTGCTTTTACTTCTTTGTCTGAGAAATGTCTGTTCATTTCAGATGCCCATTTTTGAATTGGGTCTTTATATATATTGGGGGGGCTGATTGTTTTGAGTTCTTTATATATTCTAGATAATAGTCCTTTGTCTGAGGAGCAGCTGGTAAACTTTTTTCCCACATTGTAGATTGTGTCTTAGTTCTGTTGATGGTTTCTTTTGCAATGCAGAAGCTTTTCAATAAGATGAAATCCCAGTTGTTGATTCTTTCTGCTAGTTCCCATGCTACTGAGGACTTGTTCATAAAGTCTTTTCCTATGCCAATGTCTTCCAGAGTTTTGCCTAACTTCTTCCAGCAATATCTTCCAGCAAGTTTAGTGTTTCTGTTTTGATATTTAGATCTTTAATTCGCTTGGATTTTAATTTAGTGCATGGTGAGAGATAAGGGTCTAGTTTTAATCTTGGGCAGGTTGAGATCCAGTTTTTCCAACACCATTTATTAAAGAGGCTATCTTTCCTCCAGTGGTGATGGTCAGCAACTTTGTCAAAGATGAGGTAGCTGAGTACATCTGGAGTTGTTTTTGTGTCTTCCAGTCTGTTCCACTGGTCTTCAGGTCTGTTTCTTTGCCAGTACCGTGCCGTTTTTATCACAGTGGCTTTATAGTACAGTTTCAAATTGTGAATTGTTATACCTGGTGCCATGTGTCTGTTGCCTAGGATGGCTTTTGCTATTCTAGGTGTCTTATGGTTCCAAATGAATTTTTGGATTCTTCTTTCTAGTTCTGTGAAATATAGTGTTGGAATTTCAATGGGCATTGCATTGAATCTGTATAGCAGTTTTGGTAGTATGGCCATTTTCACTATGTTGATTCTTCCTACCCAGGAGGAGGGGATATTTTTCCATTTTCTTATATTGTCTTCGATCTCTTTTTTCAGAGTGCTGTAGGTTTCAGTGTAGAGGTCTTTTGCTTCTTTTGATAGATTGATTCCCAGATACTTCATTTTTTGGGTGCTGTGGTGAAAGGAATTGTTTCCTTAATTTCTCTCTCCGAGTCTGTTATTTGTGTATAAAAAGGCTTTTGATTTTTGGATGTTGACCTTGTATCCAGCTACTCTTCTAAAAGTGTCAATTAAGTCTAGAAGTCTTTGGGTGGAATTTTTTGGGTCTTCAACATAGAGTATCACATCATCAGCAAATAATGACAGTTTAACTTCTTCCTTTCCTATCTTTATTGCTTTAGTTGCTTTCTCTTGTCTAATTGCAGTGGCTAATATTTCCAGAACTATATTGAAGAAGAGTGGTGAAAGTGGGCATCCTTGTCTTGTTCCTGATTTTAATGTGAAGATTTTCAGTGTTTGGTCATTTAATATGATGATGGCTGTTGGTTTTTCATAGATAGCCTTTATTAAATTGAGATGTAGGCCATCTATTCCAAATTTTTTGCAGTTTTTTTTATCATGAATGGGTGCTGAATTTTATTAAATGTTTTTTTCTGCTTCTATCGATAGGATCATATGGTTTTTGTCCTTGACTCTGTTAATATAATATATTACATGTATTGCCTTCCGTATGTTGACCCATCCTTGCATCCCTGTTATAAATCCAACTTGGTCAGGATGTATGATCTTCTTGATGATCCTCTGTATTCTGTTTGCTAGTATCTTATTAAGGATTTTTTCATCTATATTCAGTTAGGAGATTGGCCTGTAGTTCGTTTTGTAGTTGTGTCTTTCCCTGGTTTTGGAATCAAAGGAATACTTGCTTCCAGGAATGAATTTAGAGGTATTGCTTCCCTTTCAATTTCATTGAAAAGTTTGAAGAGTAAAGGCAGTAGTTCTTCTCTAAGTGTCTTGTAGAATTCAGCAGTGAATCCATCAGGACCTGGGCTTTTCTTTGTTGGCAAACTTTTAAATACATTTTTAATTTCACTGATTCTAATTGGGGTGTTCAGAATTTTTTTTATGTTCATTCAATTTTGATAGTTCATAAGTATCTGGAAATCTGTCCATTTCTTCTTTGTTTTCTGTTTTATTAGACTTCAGGTTCTCAAAGTAGGTATTGGCAATCCTCTGGATTTCTGTTTGATCTGTTGTGACTTCACCTTTTTCATTCCTAATTGCATGAATCTGAGCCTTTTCTTTCCTTTTTTTGATAAGGTTAGCTAAGGGTTTATCAATTTTATTTATTCTTTCAACAAACCAACTCTTTGTTTCATTTATTTTTTGTATTATTTTCTTAGTTTCCATTGCATTGATTTCTGCTCTAATCTTTATAATTTCCTCTTTTGTAAGAACTTTGGGTTTTTCTTGCTCTTCTTTTGTTAGGAGCTAAGATTCATCATCAGATTGTTTATTTGGGCTCACTCTGTTTTCCTAGTGTGGGCATTCGCTGCTGTGAATTTTCCACATAGAACTGCTTTCATTGTGTCCTATAGATTCCTGTATGTTGTATTGGCATTATCATTTACTTGTAAAAATTGTCTAACTTCTTCTTTAATTTCCTCTATGACCCATTGATTGTTCAGGAGAGTGTTGTTCAATTTCCATGTGTTTGTGGAGTTCCTATGGTTTCTTATCCTATTGATCTCCAGCTTGATTGCACTATGATCTCATAATACACGGGATAACTTTGATTCCTTTGCATTTATTCAAACCTGTTCTATGAGCTAGTATGTGGTCTATCTTGGAGAATTACCCATGTGCAGCTGAAAAGAAAGTATATTTTGATTTTGTGGGGTGGAACACTCTATAGACATCTATTAAGTCCTTATGTTCAAAAGCTTGGTTCAGTTCTAGCATTTCATTGTTGATTTTTTTCCTAGATGATCACTCTATTTGTGATAGTGGGGTATTTAGATGCTCCACTACAATTGTATTAGTGCTTATTTGGTGTTTCATGTTATTTAATATTTGTTTTATATACTTGGGGGCATTAATATTTAGTGCATGTATGTTTATGATTGTCATCTCTTCCTCTTGAATTGTTCCCTTTACAAGGATGTAGTGGCCTTCTTTGTCTCTCTTAATCAGTTTTGGTTTGAAATTTACTTTGTGAATAAGATAGCTACTCCTGATTTTTTCTGGGCTCCTGTTGCATGGAGAATTGTTTTCCATTCTTTCACTTTCAGTCTATGGGCTTCTTTTTGCACTAGGTATATTTCTTGTATACAACAGATTGTTGGATTTCGCTTCTTAATGTATTCTGCCTGTCTATTTCTCTTGATTGGTGAATTGAGGCCATTGACTTTGATGGTTATAACTGATATGTACTGACTTATTGTCACGTTATTGTCATTTTGTTGTTGCTTTTTACTCTTTCCCCCTCTTCTTTTAGTTTCTTGCCTTTCCTGTTTGATTTGGTCTGTTGGGCCTCATGGTGTTGTGACCTTCATTTTCTTTTTCTAGGATATTGTTTAGAATTCTTTAGAGTGCTGGTTTGGTATTCATGAACTTTCTCAGGTATTCTTTGTCATGGATGCATCTTATTTCCCCATCCATTTTGAAAGAGAGTTTTTCAGAATACATCAGTCTAGGTTGGAGGTTGTTTTCTTTTAGGACTTGAAGCACCTCACCCCAGGCTCGACTTGACCTGAGGGTTTGTGTTGAAAAGTCTGCTGTAAGGGCTTGGGATTTAGCTCAGTGGTTTGGTGGCCTGCCTTGCAAGCACAAGGACCTGAGTTTAATTTGAAAAAAAAAAAAAAAAAAAAAAGTCTGCTGTGATTCTGATTGGCTTTCCTTTGCGTGTGATTTGTTTCTTTTGTCTTACTGCTTGTAGCATTTTGTTCTTCTGTTAGGTTTCTGGGATCTTGATTGTTATATGACTAGGTGTAGGTTTTTTTTTTTTTTAATTATGGCTAGTTGGAGTTCTTTATGCCTCACTTGTCTGTATGTCTAATTCTTCCCCTCTGTTTGGGAAGTATTCTGTCCTTAATTCTGTGAACAGCTCTTTTAAGTCATTTTTATTTTCTCCTTTTACTTCATGGATTCTTATCAGTCTTAAGTTATTCTTCTTTGCATCATCTAGGAGTTGTTGGATCAATTTCTCATGATCCCTTACTGATTTTAAGAGACCTCTCTTTTCATGGTCACTGACTGCAATCCTATATTTTGTATCTGAGATTCTATCTTCACATTCTTTTATCCTGCTGTGGCAACTTCCAATACAGTTTTCAACCTCCTGAATATCTGTTTGAATCTGTTTTATGGATTCCATTTCTTTCCTCTGTTGGACATTCATTGTTTCTATTTCTTTCTTATGCTAGGCCTTCATGGCTTCTATCATGGTCCTGAGCTCATCTTTTTTTTTTGGCAGTTTGTGTTCTAGAATCTCTAATCATGACTTCCATTTTGCTCACCATCTCTATGGCTATCTGGGAAATTATTTCTGCTTTGAATTTTTATAGAGCCTGATTGATCTGTTTTGTTCCTTTCTGTGCTATGAGTTCAGGGTATCTTGGTGGTTCACTGTCCGACTTTTCATCCTCATTTGTCCTACTCTTTGCCATTGGTGAACTGGAAGTCTGTCTTTGTGTCTTGCTTCATTGTTTTGTCAGTTTTATTTTTGTTTTTGGATTGTTGTCAGTTTAATTCCTGGGGTATTACTTAAATCTTCCTGATATAGTTGTGCTTTAGCTTTTGAGTCTTTAATGACTCATAAACATTCTCATTTTCATAATATCAGAGAAAACAACTCATTAAATCAATCACAATCCTTTAGCCCAATTGATACAATCAGCAACAAATAGGATCAAGCCCAACTTGCAAATTGACCACTTGTGGTAGTCATTAATCTATCACCTTTAAACCAATGTGAATTAAATGGAAATCAAGAAACAGCCCAAAATATGTTTGTAGTGAATAAACTTTTCAATATAACATCTTTACCATTTAGGGTGGGGGCTTAGACAATTAGGATGAGGGGGTAGATAAGTAAAAGAATTGGAGAAAGTTTCAAGTGAAGCCAGAGGACATAGGATGACCATACAATCTTTAGGGAACTGCTAAAGTCAAAAGGGAAGGACAGAGTGCAAGAATAAGGACAAGAATATAATAACAGTAATAGGGGCTCACTTTCCTTTGAAACTATTGACCATTGAGTGAAGTAAAATGAGAGAAGAAAAGAACATAAAGAAAAAAGAAAAAAACAATGAAAGAAGAAATCCGAGTTAGGGCAGGAACAGGAACAGAAAGGGAGATGAGGAATAATATGGGGGAGCAAGAGACTGAGTTGGAAAAAGAGGACAGAAAAAAGAAAGAATTTGCAGAGTGGAATGAGGAAAAGAAAGAAGAAAAAATTTGAAGGGCCTCTTTCAGACTATACCTCTGCTTTCATAATATACAATTTGCACAGCAATGTGCAGAGCTAAGTCCTTTGATCTCAGGCAGCCAATGGCAGACCCCTGAGATTCAGACTGATTTTGGGCTGTGAGGCCCAAATTGAGTTCCCCTACCTCCTGCAGGGTTGAACTCCACAAAGTTCTACTAGAGGTTCCCTCTGCCCTTTCTTTGAAGGTGTTCGAAATCTGGAGCTCAGAAAAATGCCCTTTATGACCACCTGTCCCTCTGCAGAGTAGATCAAAGGGGTGGCACAATCAGGAGGCCTGAGAGCAGGGGGGTAAGGATAGGTGTGTTGCAGGAGTGCCCATGTGGCATGATCCTCCTCACCTATTGGGCCCAGGCAGGCCAGAGGAAGAACAGATCTCAGAGAAGCTGTCCCAGACCTACATCTTCCACCTTCCACTAGGTCGTCCTGAGATTTAAAAAAAAAATCTGTTTCTGTTCTAGAGTCTCAATTCACTTCTTTCATTCTTCTCACCATCTCTGTGGTTACCTGAAAAATTATTTCTATTTTGAACTTTTCTAGAGCCTCACTTGTCTGTTTTGTTACTTCCTGTGCTATTGGCTCAGGGTGTCCAGAGAGTTGACTTTCATACTTTTCCACCACATTTCCCCCAGAGTTCACTTTTGATGAGGTAGAATTATGTGTTTTTGTCTTGTTTCAATTTCTTTTTATTTCTATTTTTGTTGTTGGTACTGTCCTTGGTGTAATTCCTATGTTAATACTTAGATCTTACAGATATAGCTGGAGTTTAGGTTTTGAGTTTAAAATGACTCTGAGATAATCTCATTTTCATTATACCAGGGAGGACAACTGATTAGATCAATCACAACACCTTAGCCCAAGTGATATAATCAGCAACACAATAACATCAAGCACAGAATAGAAAATGAAAATTTGTGGTAGTTATTAATCTATCCCCTTCAACTGTGTGAATTAAAATCAAGGACCAACACAAAATATGTTTATAATGAATAAACTCTTAAATATGGCAACTTTACCCTTCAGGATGGGAATTTAGAAGAAGTTGGGGAGGGAGGGATAGATAAATACGATAGAGGAAGGTTAGAAGTGAGGTCAGAGGACTCATGAAATTCACACAATCTCTAGGAAGCTGTTGAAGAGAAAAGGAGAAGACAGAACAAAATATATACAAGAACAGAACCAACTATCAGCAACAGGGAGGCTAGACACTAATCACTTGAGAGAAGGAAAATGAGAAGAAAAGAGAAAGAAAATAAATTCAAATTAGAATAGGGACAGGAATGAAAAAGGAAGGAAATGAAGATCAAGGTGTGGGGGGAGAAGAAGAATTAGAAAAGAAGATAAAAAAGTAAAAAAAATTGAGAAGTGAAAAAGATGAAAATTTAAAATGATTAAAGATAAGTGAAAAATATTACTTTGAAAATAAAAAAAATACAAATAGAAGTAGAGGTCCTCCTTGAGGGTATGCCTCTTTTGACACAATAGACAATGTGGGCATGAGTATGCAGATATGAGTTAATTAGTCTCAGCAAGCCAGCAGGTGTCCCCTGAGGTTCAGTGTAATTTCTGGTTGCAAGGCCCAGCTTGAGAACGCTGACCTCCTGCTGGGTTGAACTATGCAAAGTTCTATGTCAGGTTCCAGCTGTGTTTCCCCTGAAGGTAGACCAGGTTTTGATGTGAGGTGCTGGTCCCTCCAACTTACATACTATGGTGGTGTGGTGTGCCTTTATTGAAGATTTTCTTCACTTTTCAACCGGGCTTAATTTTCATCTAGGAGTCCCTCTTTCTCTTGTTCATGGGTTTGTGTGTGTGTGTGTGTGTGTGTGTGTGTGTGTGTGTGGTGGAGCATGGACACTGCTCTGTTGGTGTCTACGTGGCTGGGCTCCTTTGCTGCACTTGGCCAAAGGGGTGGGCCTACTAGAGGATCTTGCACTGTTTCTGTGTCCTCTGTTGCTCTGTAACAAAGAGATGGGCCCACTCAAAGGTCACAAGCTGCTGCCAGGCTCCTTGCTGCCACTGGGCCAAAAGAGCAGGCCTCCAAAATAATTCTGATTATTTAAAAATCTTTGTGCTATTATTTATACTAATTATTGAATTTTGTGTCAGTTGTCAAAGATAATTTAGGTGCTATAACATCTTCAGGGTATGGATTCCTGATTAAAAATTTTATCTTAATAATTGCTATTAAATGTGGATTGTCGTTATAGTACTCCCAATAATAACTAACTACCCATCTAGTTTGTATATAGAGTTAATGTATGTGGCAAATACTCTGTTATTTTAAAGAAAATTGCCAGTTAGGTGGTACAACAATAATTCATAGAACACACCGAAAAATCCAGCTTCAAGCATAATTTGTAGGCCCCTCTAGTAGCGCTCTATGACATGTACTCTAACTGGTATGTCAGGGCTTGCAGGTGAGAGGAGGCTGTGGGGCCTAGAGGTGGGATGGCTGAGAGCCTGTAGGAAGGCTGCCCACTTCTGGACCCTACCAGGAGCAGAGCTCCCTGGAAACACACATGGCTCCCACTTTGTGCAGTGGCTCATTGAATAAACTGGAAGTCCTATTGCAAGGACAGTCATTCCAATTGGATGATGAAGACATGATCCCATTTTTGTAAAGCTGTTGTAGCACCAGACAGAAGAAACTATGCTCAGCAGTAAGACTTGCTGTTCAGGTTGTCCTTATCTGATAGCATAGAACAAGAGTAGATAAAAGCTTTCCCATCTTCTTTCATCAAATCCTGTAAGATTTGATTTTTCCAATATCTACCAGGTGCATCATAGCTTTGAGTATGGGTAAAACACTCTCATCTCTCCCTCTGACATTTAGCAAACAGGAAATAAAATTCATGGGTGTAAGAGAATGCATTCACTCAAAATAAAGTGAGCAGCATGAAGAAAAAGACCTAATATCCACATATGAACCAGTCTTACACAACTGGAGATGTTAGAAAATATCTCATTTCTGTTTTCATTAAGGTTTTAGAGATCACTGACTCTATAAGAGAAAAGTGACTTAGTAACATAAAGTGGACAACAAATGCTTTGCGATTTAATTGCTGATTTCAACAACAATCAAATAAAGTTTTGGGTATTTTATTAGATGTTTTACAAAAATAATGAGAAAATTTGAAAATATTACTGAGATATTAATTCAGGATTCAGAGGAAAAGGGGAAAATGGTATTTAATTAGAAGAGTAATAAGCAAATGTCTTATATAATTTGGCTTGCAATAGAGAAAACATGAAATATAAGGAATATAATAGCAGCAATGATCAAAGAAATAGTGAAACAAAATGTAAGTGAACACTAAACAACATCAGAGAAAAGAGATCCAAACAGATAAATTCTGGTGTTTTCTTAAAAAAAAAGATAATTAAAAGAAAAAATTTCTAGTGACCCTCGAAGAGAAAAATAGATGAAGGAAATAACATATTAAGTTTGTTTTATATTTTTATAAAAAAATTCTACATCCTGTAAGATCAATATCCAGAGTTTTGATGGAAAAACCTTATGAGTCAGAAACTAATAATAAAAACAAAGACAATATGAAGTTTAATTTAAAATTGCTGAGGGCTGAGAAATGTGGCTCTTGGAAGCATGAGTTTATAACAGTTCCCCACTCTTTCAGTGTTCAGAGTGTACAGAGCCTGTCTGTGGTCTCTGGACTACAGACCTAACTTTCTAGCCCAGAAGCGGGGAAAGGACCAGTGCTAAGCTTTCTTCAGGGGAATTCTACAGAACTGTGTGCTTGGCCTGTGGCCACTAAGTTTAAAAAAATCACCAGGATAGAATAATGAATCATTATATGTAGGTGTATTCAACCCAAGTTGCATTTTTGAGTTTGTTGCACAGTTCTCTGTCTCAGCTCCTCATCTTTTGAGAGCAAGTGCTCAAACAGGAAAACATACTCTGTTGTATCTTAATAGAGAGGTTGAGAATTTGTAGCAGAGGTAGTCAGTGCATGACCCACAGACTTCTTTCAGTATTCAGCTGTATTTCATCTGATCTGTTCAGTTTAAAAAATTTGTATCAACACTTTGAAATTTGGGAGGTCTCAACTGACATCCAGAGCTCTGGAAGTTCTGACATAACATAGGGCACATTCTCACAGGTCAGTAGTAGTCATCAGGAGTAGGAGCTGGGCTTACTAAGTCTGTCTTCAGCCTCACTACCTAGATGCTGCCTACTGTCATGCTTGCAAAGCTGGTTCTTCTAAAGCAGAGCAAGAGTTGTTTAATATCATGCCTCTGCCAAAGAAGGAAGATAAAAGATAACGAGGCCACATGCTTTCAGAACAAAGGTTCAGAACATATTTTTTTTGTGAAAAGTAGAGAATATTTTATTTATCTAAAAATGCAAAATGTGCCTTTGCCAAAAAGGTAGATAAAATACTTTTATGAAACAAATTATAGAACATTTACTATATAGAAAGATACATGATGAAAACTTAACTAAAAGAACTAAAGTTGCCATTTACTGCATATAAATGATACTTTCATTCAAAAGTAGCCATAAATCTTTCATAGATGAAAAACTTGTCAATATCTATAGTATGAAGGAGACATTACAAGACTTTAACAGAATCAAATACTGAAAATCTATTCTAGCCAGATCTACTGGTGCTGATAATATTTTGAATGGCTGAGATCAAAACAGACAATAACTAAATATGAAAATATAAATAATAATTTCACGTGGCTAGCTACATTTATATTTTGTGTATCTTTTGGGTATGAAATATTTTATAAAATCAGTGAATTATTATTATTGTACCCATGATGTATATATAGAACATCAGAGATAATGTACTTTTTTTGATAATAAAAGCTTTGATATTTTACTGCAGAAAGATCAAATGAGTAACTATGACTGGAGAGAATTCTGTGATGGCACATTTTAAAGTCAGTCTTACTAGTCAACCTAAAACCACTGTGGCAACATTTCACAATGACAAAGAACTGAAATCTGTTCATTGCATCATTCACCAGGAAATACATTGTGCTAAGTTTCATAGATGTGGTAATTATTGTTGTGTACCACACATGTTTGAAAACCTGAAACCACAAAACATCTAGGGCTTTGTGTAATGAATTGGACTCACAACATGATATTCTATTTTATTCCATACAATATATATATATATATATATTAGAATAGATTAAAATATATAATATATACATATATAAAACATATACACACATAGAGATTTAAAATATACTACATTTCATTTACTGAGTTGCACATTAATTTTTACTTAATAACATCTCTTAAGGTCAGGCTATATCCTAGTTCAGTTATGGTCAACCTTTTAGAGGTTTCAATAATACAGAGAGCCCACTGTAGCATGTGTACCATAGGTTTGCTTTCATTATCCTAGTTGATAACAAAAAAGCATTGTGTAATATAGTTGTCCCTTGAGGGATTAGCTCCAGGGACCCCCTCACTTAACATTATGGTCTCAAGGTGCATCCATTTTCCTATAAATGACTTCTTCATAGGAGAGTAGTACTCCATTGTATATAAATACCACATTTTCTTTATTCATTCTTCTGCTTTTGAGCATGTAGGTTGCTTCCAAGATTTAGCTATTATGAGTTGTACTGCTATGAACATAAGTATGCATGTATCACTTTAATATGATGCTTTTAACTCTTCTGAGAAGATACCCAGAAGGGGAATATCTTGGTTAAATGATATTTGTGGTTTTATTTTTTTGAAGAATCTTCATACTGATTTCCATAGTAGTTGTACTAGTTTACATTGCCACCAGCAATGTAGAAAGGTTTCTTTTCCCCTGCAGCCTTGCCACATTTGTTACTATTTGATTTCTTGATGGGTTATAGCCATTCTTCACTAAGATGGAAACTTCACATTGATTTAATTTGTAATTATTTAATGGACAGACATGTCAAACATTTAAAAATGTATTTATTGTCCATTTGTACTGTGAACTGAGGAAATGAAATGTAATCACCTGAATGAGACCGTGGCTGTACAACCCTATAAAAGAAGCTGTAACCCAGAACAGGGTTGATCACTGGCACTGCTTTTAGTGTTATCAGCCTTTGGTTGACAAAATAAACTTTTATTATTTTACATCTATTCTGCATCTCTGTGTGTCGCTTACCAATTCCTTCCACAACAGTACTTATTCTGAGACATACCTATTTCAGCAATCTTCTTATGTATTTTAAATCATCCTTCCATTAATGCAGATATAATTTTAAAAATATTTTTGATTGGAGGTTAGTTGTATCCACAGTAAAACTCATGAATACAGATGGCTATTTAATTGGCAGAATTTAATTTTTCTTCCATAGTGATAAATAATAGGACATCTTAGAATTGATGTCATGCACAGATTAGATTTTTGGTGAAATATGATAATAAAATAGTACCATAAATTTAAACTATTATAATTTTAACTTTATAAGATAGATACAAATATAATGAAACAAAATAGACCTAAGAAACAAAGGCCTGAAGTGCCCTGGCAAAAGATGGCCCAAGATTTTGGAAAAATATATAAGAAAGCATTATTTGTAAGTGGCAATTTCTGTATTAAAGCTAAATTTGAAATCACTTTAAAGTTTTAACTTACACATAATAATCCCACAAATATATGGAGTACAATATATTTTTATAACATGTGAACACTGTACAGTGATCTGTACAGAGTTATTACCACATCTATTACCTGAAATATTAATATTTTTTTCCAGCTTTAATTGAGTTTATTGGTACATTTTAGGGATACAGTACAGTTACATTCATTGTTGGGATCTTGTACCTCTACATGACAAGTCTTGATTCTCATTTTTTCCCCTTACCCCTGCCCTCCCTTCAACCCCTCCTCCCTTCCCCATCTACAAATACTTTATTTCCATCTTTTCATTATCTCACATTTTTTTTCTTTTTCCTTATTACCCTTCCCCTACTCATCTCACCTTCGCTACACCTTTAGCTCCTTTCTTCCCATTTCTAAATGTCAGTAATCTTATTAGGATCTTATGTATTATTGCAGGTTATTCACACCAGGGAAACTATTCGGTACTTACACATGTGTGACTTATTTATTTCACTTAGGAGTATATCTTCAATATGTATCCATTTTCCTATGAATGAATCTATTTTCTCATTCTTTATGGCTGAGTAATATTCCATTTTATAGAAAAACCACATCTTCTTTATCCAGTTTCAAACAGATGGGCAAATGGGCTGTTTACAAGATTTAGCTATTACAAACTGCCGCTATAAACATGGGTGCACATATATCTCTGTGGTATGATTCTTTTAGTTCTTTTGGAAAGATAGTCAGCAGAGGGATGGCTGGGTCAAATGGAACCTCTAGTCCAAGCTCTTTGAGGTATCTCCATATTGATTTCCATAGTGGTTGCACCAATCTGCACTCCCACCAACAATGGAGAAGGTTTCCTTTCTCTCCACAACCCCGCCAACATTTATTATTGTGTGATTTCTTGATAGCACCCATTCTTTTTGGGGTGAGGTGAAATCTCAGTGTTGTTTTTATCTGCATCTCTTGAATGATCAGTGATGTGGAACATTTTTTCATATATTTACTTGCTGCTTTTACTTCTTTGTCTGAGAAATGTCTGTTCATTTCAGATGCCCATTTTTGAATATCGGGTCTTTATATTTGGGGGGACTGATTGTTTTGAGTTCTTTATATATTCTAGATAATAGTCCTTTGTCTGAGGAGCAGCTGGTAAAATTTTTTTCCCACATTGTAGGTTGTGTTTTAGTTCTGTTGATGGTTTCTTTTGCAGTGCAGAAGATTTTCAATAAGATGAGATCCCAGTTGTTGATTCTTTTTGCTAGTTCCCATGCTACTGAGGACTTGTTCATAAAGTCTTTCCCTATGCCAATGTCTTCCAGAGTTCTGCCTAACTTATCTTCCAGCAAGTTTAGTGTTTCTGTTTTGATATTTAGATCTTTAATTCGCTTGGATTTTTAATCTGTGACAGGTTGATATCCAGTTTTTCCAACACCATTTATTAAAGAGGCTATCTTTCCTCCAGTGGTGATGGTCAGCAACTTTGTCAAAGATGAGGTAGCTGAGTACATCTGGAGTTGTTTTTGTGTCTTCCAGTCTGTTCCACTGATCCTCAGGCCTATTTCTTTGCCATTACCATGCTGTTTTTATCATAGTGGCTTTGTAGTATAGTTTCAAATTGTGAATTGTTATACCTGGTGCCATGTGTCTGTTGCCTAGGATGGCTTTTGCTATTCTAGGTGTCTTATGGTTCCAAATGAATTTTTGGATTCTTCTTTCTAGTTCTGTGAAATATAGTGTTGGAATTTCAATGGGAATTGCATACAATAGCAGTTTTGGTAGTATGGCCATTTTCACTATGTTGATTCTTCCTACCCAGGAGCAGGGGATATTTTTCCATTTTTGTATATCCTCTTCAATTTCTTTTTTCAGAGTATTGTACTTTTCAGTGTAGAGATCTTTTGCTTCTTTTGTTAGACTGATTCCTAGATACTTCATTTTTTGGGATGCTATTGTAAAAGGAATTTTTTCCCTTATTTCTCTCTCCGTGAGTCTGTTATTTGTGTATAAGAAGGCTATTGATTTTTGGGTATTCACTTTGTATCCAGATACTTTACTGAATCTGTCAATTAAGTCTAGAAGTCTTTTGGTGGAGTTTTTTGAGTCTTCAATGTAGAGTATCATATCATCAGCAAATAATGACAGTTTAACTTTTTCCTTTTCTATCTTTATTGCTTTAATTTCTTTCTCTTGTCTAATTACAGTGGCTAATGTTTCCAGAACTATATTGAAGAGGAGTGGTGATAAAGGGCATCCTTGTCTTGTTCCTGATTTTAACATGAAGCTTCTCAGTTTTTGGCCATTTAATATGATGTTGGCTGATGGTTTTTCATAGATAGCCTTTATTAAATTGAGGTATAGACCATCTATCCCAATTTTTTTCAGGGTGTTTATCATGAATGAGTGTTGAATTTTATCAAATGATTTTTCTGCATCTATTGAGAGGATGATATGATTTTTGTCCTTGACTTTGTTAATATAATGTATTACATTTATTGAGTTTCGTATGTTGAACCACCCTTGCATCTCTGGAATAAATCTGTCTTGGTCAGGATGGGTGATCTTCTTAATAATCCTCTGTATTCTGTTTGCTAGTATCTTATTAAGGATTTTTGCATCTGTATTCATTAAGGAGATTGGTCTGTAGTTCTCCTTTTTAGTTGTATCTTTCCCTGGTTTGGCGATCAAAGTGATACTTGCTTCCAGGAATGCATTTGGAAGTATAGCTTCCCTTTCAATTTCATTGAAAAGTTTGAAGAGTAATGGTAGTAGTTCTTCTCTAAATGTCTTGTAAAATTCAGCAGTGAATCCATCAGGGCCTGGGCTTTTCTTTGTTGGTAAATTTTTAATTACATTTTCAATTTCACTGACTGTAATTGGGGTGTTTAAAATGTTTTTATCTTCTTTGTTCAACTTTGGTAATTTGTAAGTATCTAAAAATCTGTCCATTTCTTCTGTATTTTCCATTTTATTGGAGTAAAGGTTCTCGAAGTAAGTATTCATGATCCTCTGGATTTCTTTTGGATCTGTTGTGACTTCGCCTTTTTCATTCTTGATTGCATGGATCTGAGCCTTTTCTTTCCTTTTTTTGATAAGATTAGCTAAGGGTTTGTCGATTTTATTTATTCTTTAAAAAAACCAGCTCTTTGTTTCATTTATTTTTTGTATTGTTTTCTTAGTTTCAATTGCATTGATTTCTGTTCAGATCTTTATAATTTCCTCTCTTGTTCAAGCTTTGGGTTTTTCCTGCTCTTGTTTTTCTAGAAGTCTAAGTTTTATCATTAAGTTGTTTATTTGAGCCCGCTCTGTTTTCCTA
>NW_022900928.1:95451567-95533867 GCF_012274545.1 Fukomys damarensis | reverse complement strand
AGATCTGTCAATTTGTGATAGTGGGGTATTTAAATCCCCCACTACAATTGTATTAGTGCTTATTTGGTTTTTCATGTTACTTAATATTTGTTTTATATAGTTGGGGGCATTTGTATTTGGTGCATATATGTTTATGATTGTCAGCTCTTCCTCTTGAATTGTTCCCTTTACAAGGATGTAGTGTCCTTCTTTGTCTCTCTTAATGAGTTTTGGTTTGAAATTTACTTTATCTGAGAATAAGATTGCTACCCCTGCTTTTTTCTGGGCTCCTTATGCCTGGAGAATTGTTTTCCATCCTTTCACTTTCAGTCTATGGGCTTCCTTTTGCACTAGGTGTGTTCTTGTATACAACATATTGTTGGATTTTGCTTCTTAATCCATTCTGCCAGTCTATTTCTCTTGATTGGTGGATTGAGGCTGTTAACATTGATGGTTATAACTGATATATTCTGACTTATTCTTATGATGTTATTGTCCTTTTGTTGACTCTTTTTTTACTTTTTCTCCCGTGTCCTTTTAGTTTCTTGCCTTGCCTATTTGATTTGGTCTGTTGAGCCTCATGTTATTGTGAACTTCATTGTTCTTTTCTAGGATATTGTTTAGAATTCCTTGCAGTGCTGGTTTGGTGTTCATGAAATTTCTCAGGTGCTCTTTGTCATGGAAGTATCTTATTTCCCCATCTATTTTGAAAGAGAGTTTTTCAGGATACATCAGTCTATGTTGGAGGTTCTTTTCTTTTAGAACTTGGAATACCTCACTCCAGGCTCTCCTTGACCTAAGGGTTTGTGTTGAAAAGTCTGCTATGATTCTAATGGGCTTTCCTTTGCATGTGATTTGTTTCTTTTCTCTTACTGTTTGTAGTATTTTGTTTTTCTGTTGGATTTCTGGGATCTTGATTATTATATGTCTAGATGTAGATTTTTTTTGATCATGGCTAGTTGGAGTTCTATATGCCTCACTCTTCCCTTCTGTTTGGGAAGTTTTCTGTAATTAATTCTGTGAAGAGCTTTTTAGGTCATTTGCATTTTCTCCTGCTTTTTCATGAATTCCTATCAGTCTTATGTTATGTTTCTTTGCATCGTCTAGAAGTGGTTGGATTGATTTCTCATGATCCCTTACTGTTTTTGAGAGACCTCTTTTTTCACTGACTGCGATCCTATCCTCTATATCTGAAATTCTATCTTCGCAATCTTTTATTCTGTTGCATACACTTTCAATAGAGTTTTTAATCTCCTGGATATCTGTTTGAATCTGTTTTATGGATTCCATTTCTTTCCTATGTTGGGCATTCATTGTTTCCATTTCTTTCCTATGCTGAGTTTTCATGGCTTCTATCATAGTCTTGAGCTCATCTATTTTTTTGTCATTTTCTATTCTAGAGTCTCGAATCATGACTTCCATTTTGCTCATCATCTCTCTGGTTAACTGGGAAATTATTTCTGATTTGAAATTTTTCTAGAGCCTGATTGATCTGTTTTGTTACCTCCTGTGACATGGGTACAAGGTATCCTGTTGGTTCACTATCAGACTTTTCATCCTCATTTGTCCTACTGTTTGCCATTGGTGAGCTGGAAATCTGTCTTTGTGTCTTGCTTAAGTGTTTTCTCATTTTTATTTTTGTTGTTGGGTTGTCCTTCTTTAATTTCTGGATATTACGTAAATCTTCCTGATATAGTTGCGTTTTAGCTTTTGAGTTTCTAATGACTTGTAGACATCCTCATTTTCATAATATCAGAGAAAACAACTCTTTAAATCAATCACAACCCTTTATCCCACTTGATGCATTCAGCAGCCCAATAGGATCAGGCACAGCTTGCAAACTGACCACTTGTGATAGTCATTAATGTATCACCTTTAACCCATGTGAATTAAATTATTATCAAGAAGCAGCCCAAAATATGTTTGCAGTGAATATGCTTTTCAATATAGCATCTTTACCATTTAGGATGGGGGGTTAGACTGAGTTAGGATGAGAGGAGTAGATAAGTGAAAGAACTGTAGCAGGTTTGAAGTCAATCCAGAGGATGTAGAATTACCTTACTATCTTTATGAAGCTATTAACTTCAGGGGGGATAAAGAGAGTGCAGGAATAAGGACAAGAATATATCCCCTTAACAATAACAGGCGCTTGCCTTCCCTTGAAGGCACAGAGCCATGAGTGAGGTAAAATGACTGGTGAAAAGAACATAAAGAGAAATCCCCCCAAAAAAGAAAAAATAATAAAAGAAGAAGTCTGAGTTAGGGCATGAGCAGGAATAAAAAGGGAGATGAGGGATAATATGGTAGAGCAAGAGACTGAGTTGGAGAGAGAGGACAGAAAAAAGAAAGAAATTTTAGGGTGGAATGAGGGAAAGAAAAAGAAAGAAAAAATAAAGAATTTGAAGGGCCTCTTTCAGACTATGTCTCTGTTCTCATATTATACCACATGTACAGCCATATGCAGAACCAAATCCCCTGGTCTCAGCTAGCCAATGACAGTTCCCCACGACTGAGACTGAACTCAGTCCACAAGGCCTAACTTGAGTTTCCCAACCCTCAGGGTTGAACTCCACTCAGTTCTATTACAGGTTTCCCCTGCCCTTTCTTTAAAGATTTCAAAGTTGGGAGCTCAGAAAACTACCTTTCATGAGAACCTATGTCTCTGCAGAATTGGTCCAAGGACTGGCCCAATCAGGAGGTTTGAGAATGGGGGGGGGAAGGAGGTCGTGGGGGTATTTCAAGGGTGCCCATGTGGCTACCTATCTTACTGGGTCTGGTGGTGCGCAGTCCGGGAGTTGGCGCAACTGCTGCGTGATCCCACGCAGGCAAGTGGAGAGACCCCCTCCGGGGTCCTTGGGTCCTTACTGGGTCTGGTCGTGTGCAGTCTGGGAGGTCATGCACCTGCCACCTGAAATATAAATCTTTTTGGTAGTGTGAACATTCAAAATCCTTTCTTCTAGCTATACTGAAATATTTATTTCATTATTGCTCATTGTAGCAACCTGAATGTGTAATAGAACAACAGAACTTATTCCTCCTAATTAATTACAGTATATTTCCACAAAGTTGCAGTTCATTTTTCAGCCTCAGCTATTAGTGGATTTTTCCTTGGAATCTAATTAAAAACTCTTTGTGAAAATCCCTGAAATTTCATGGAAATTGCAAATATCCTCTGCAATTGTTTTTTTGGTGGGAGGTTTGCAAATAGCCAATCAGTGTTATTCAGTTCTCCTTGCTGCTGATTGGCTGCTGCCATGTAACCCATCTCCCAAAGTTGCACCAGAATCCCCTCATCATGCAGGTTGCTGAAGTGCATATAGGTATCTGAAGGGTTCTTGGGCTTTCTTCTTCTTAAAGCTTTAAGATCCTTAAAATGCCACCAAAATGCCTTGTACTGTCTAAGGCTTTATTAATACAGTATTTTATTGAATTAAAGCACATAACTGCAGAAGACATATCATGTTTAGGATTTAAACTATAGGCATTTGTAGGCATTTTTCTGGCCATATCTGAAATTGTGGTTTTTCAGTTTGTGGGTGCTCTATGAATTTAACCCTTATGAATTATGGGGCCCCACTGTATAACTTTCTACCTCTTGACCAATCTCTCTTCATTTCTCTCCATGTCTTCCAACTTTCTCCAGACTGTAGTAACTATGGTTCTACTCTCTAAGTTTATGAAAATGACTTTTATATTGCCTCTAAAAGTGAGATCATTCAGTGTTTGTCTTTTTAATGTTTAGCTTATATCACTTAGCATGATGTCTTTCATCTTCACTCATGTTGTCACAAATGACAAGATTTCTTTGGGTTTTCTTAATGATGATGCCTGACTGATCTATATTTATATCTATATATCCATATCTGTATCTTTATATATATTTCTGTATATCACATTTTGCATATTCATTTATCTTTTGGTGAATACTTAGGTTGCTTTCAATTTGTAGGTGTATCAATATTCATAATAGTCTGTGATCCTTTGTATCTCTTTTGGTTGTTAAGTTTTTTTCAACTTTGTGTTTGTGTCCTCTTTTTCTTTTTCTTTTTAAATTAATTTTATTGGTACATTTAAGGTATCCGATATGATGACATTCATTGTTGGAAATTTGTACCTGTAAATACCTCTTTTTTTCCTAGTCTAGCTAAAGGTTTATTGATTTTATCTTTAAAAAAACAAGTATTTATTTTTAAAAATCATTTTAGTTTCTATTCTTTTAAAATATGTTTTCATAGTGCTGTGACTTATAAACTAGAGATTTACAAACTCATATACCCATTAGAGCTTATAAATTAATATAATTGGTGAAATCAACCAAGTATAAAAATAATTTTTGCCAGAACTATGTGAAATTTTTTAACTGAATTGAATGTATAATTAAAAATTATATATTAGAGACAATATTCTCAACCCATTGGAAAATGTAAATTATTAAATTATATTTATTAAATTATGCTTTCATAATTCTATATACCTTTGATTTGGAACTGGAAAGGTAATATTTTTCTTTTGCAGATTATAGTTTCACAATACTTATTGTGTGCAGTAATGTCAAATACAGAACATAACCTTTAATCTTTTCACTAGAAGCAATGTTTAAATGCATTCCTCTTCATAATGGAAAATAGTTGTTTCAATATGGTTTCTTACAAAAATTGAGAATAATTTTTGTTCAGAGAACATGTTAGAAATTACTCTTGATTTTACAACCTTAGAAATTTATTTCATTTCTGAAGAGTAATGTTGGCATAGGAAAATTATTAGATTATTTATTGTTAAATGTTTTTCCAAACCATCTTTCTTTTGAAATCTAGTTATAAAATTATGTATGTATAGGTGAATGCCCTGTCAAAGAAATATTTAAATTTTTAGCTGGAACATAATGTCAACAAAAATGGGCTGATTCTACAATGCAGTCTTAAAAATATATCATGTAATGATTTAGGTATACAAAAAAGTACAAAGGATAATACAATAATAATAAAACATTTATCTCTTACCCCCAAACTAATAAGCAATCTCCTTTTTTATTACTCTTACTCCACTAGTAATTATGCTCTGAATTTGCTATTAGTAATTCTTACACATTTCTGCACACTTACGTACTTACATACATACATACATGACCCTATATGATATGTGGTTGTGTTTGGTAGGTATATAAGTAGTACAGCAATGGTATTGGACTGTAAGAATTGTTCTAAATTTGCTTTTTGCATTCAACAATGTTTCTGAGTCCACTAGATCAATTTCACTATTATATAGCATACCTTTGCTTGAATATATAGATTAGGTGTCTTTATCCAAAATACTTAAGAGACCAGAGTGCTTCAGATTTTTTCAGCTTTTGGAATATTTAGTTCTATTAAATGAAATATCTTCGCTATGGAACAAACAAATTGAAATGTAAAATTGATTTACATTTTACACATAGCCTGAAGATAATTTTATACAATATTTTTAGTACACCTGCTTTTTTTTTCTTTTCATTGAGTTTATTGGTACATTCTAGGTAGACAGTACAGTTACATTCATTATTGGGATCTTGTACCTTTACATGACATGTCTTAGTTCTCAATTTTTCCCCTTGTCCCTGCCCTCCCTTCACCTCTCCTCCCCTTCTCGTTTACAAACACTTTATTTCCATTTTTTCATTTTCTCATATTTTTTCTTTTTCCCTTATTCTCTTTCCCCTACCCTTCCCACTTTCCCTACACCTTTAGCCCTTTTCTTCCTATTTCACATTGTTAATTATCTCATTTGGATCTTGTATACTATTATAGTTTTTCACACCAGAGAAACTATTCTGTATTTACACATGTGTGACTTATTTATTTCACTTAGGAGTATATCCTCAATATGTATCCATTTTCCTTTGAATGAATCTAACTTCTCATTCTTTATGGCTGAGTAGTATTCCATTTTATAGAAAAACCACATCTTCTTTATCCAGTTTCCAACTGGTGGGCAAATGGGCTGTTTCAAAATTTTAGCTGTTACAAACTGTGCTGCTATAAATATAGGTGTGCATACATCACTGTGATATGATTCTTTTAGTTCTTTTGGAAAGATACCCAGCAGAGGTATGGCTGGGTCAAATGGAACCTCCAGTCCAAGCTCTTTGAGGTATCTCCATATTGATTTTCATAGTGGTTGTACCAGTCTGCACTCCCACCAACAGTGGAGAAGGCTTCCTTTCTCCCCACAACTCCACCAACATTTGTTATTGTGTGACTTCTTGATAGCAGCCATTCTTTGTGGGGTGAGGTGGAATTTCAGGTTGTTTTCATCTGCATCTCTTGAATGACCAGTGATGTGGAACATTTTTTCATATATTTACTTGCTGCTTTTACTTCTTTGTCTGAGAAATGTCTGTTCATTTCAGATGCCCATTTTTGAATTGGGTCTTTATATATATTGGGGGGGCTGATTGTTTTGAGTTCTTTATATATTCTAGATAATAGTCCTTTGTCTGAGGAGCACCTGGTAAAAATTTTTTCCCACATTGTAGGTTGTCTCTTAGTTCTGTTGATGGCTTCTTTTGCAGTAGTGCACCTGCATTTTAACTGTGACCATCACATGGGGTCACGTGTGGAATTTTCCATTTATGGCATCATGTTAGTGTTCAAAAAGTTTTTGATATTGGAGGTTTTTTATTTTTAGGTTAGGTATAGTCAATTAATATTAGAGCTTATTTACATTTATTATTAATAGATATTTGAGTGTTTCAAATTCAGTCAACATTTGAGCCAAGCTTTGCAATTATCAGGCATTATAAATTCAGCAACTTTATATTTAACTATTGACTACATGATCCTGAATTGAATTGTTTCTGAAAATTCACATCCTAGAGCAAAAAGTGCCAAGGAAAAATATCTGTATTTGATACTCATAGTCATTGCTTAAAGATCCAAATGCATAATAAGAAATACAAAATAGACTAGTGAGAAAACCTACATTTACACCAAACTAAATTCTATGAATATACAATTGACCACTTCCATCAAGTGTTTAGACAGAGTATTAGAGGCAATCAGTCACATGCCACCTCCTTCGGGGAGCCTACTAATGAAGCAGTGAGACTGCAATGTCTGAGAATCTGAAATTCTTAAAAATTGTGGATGATCTATTATGTTCATCTTGTTTCCATGGTATATGTGCGTGTGTATGTACACTTCTGCTTATAAAGGTTTTCAGTGCTTTCCTGCTCAAACTGTGAGATGCCTGAGGACATAAATTGTATCTACAATTTGGAAAATGCTAGATGTTGATAAAGCAATGAAGGTGATACATTTTTGTTACCAACAATTAATTTTTAGCTTTCTTTGCCTCTGCTTGTGGGACGATCCTTCCCAGATACACACAGCATATTTACTGAATGATTAGAAGGAGATGATCTGGGATGCATGATTTGGGGCATTCACTCAATATAATTGCAAAACTAGTTTTATATATTTAGGGCTTCTTTTGTAAGGAGAAGTGCAAGGTTGACTCCAATATTACGCTGTCATCCCTCTAGTTTCCTTTACAAGCACAACATTGTCACAGGTAGAATTTAAGTGAGTAGTCCCATTAATGAACTAAAAAGCCTTTATTTAAGTTTGATCATTAATATGTTAAGTTAAACATGCATTCCAAACTAAGTATATCAAGTAGAATAAAACACACCACAAAAGAGAATTGTAGCAATAACTCACTCCTTGGATGTTCTGTGACTGTTCTTTATTGTTGTTACACATTAACCCCCCATTTAGATTTTTACAGAATCTGGGAAATTCTAAGAATAATGCTTCTTTTCTTGGTCCACAAGTTACATACATACTTATTCCTTTTCTATGTGTCTACTTATGGAATTGTTTCATTTATGTGATTTCATAGCACTCATTGTAGCATAAGCCTTCTCGTTGCAAGTGCCAGAACTCTTTCTTTCTTTCTTTCTTTCTTTCTTTCTTTCTTTCTTTCTTTCTTTCTTTCTTTCTTTCTTTCTTTCTTTCTTTCTTTCTTTCTTTCTTTCTTTCTTTCTTTTTTCTTTTCCTTCCTTCCTTCCATCCTTCCTTCCTTTCTTTCTCTATTTTCTTCCCCTCTTTCTTTCTTTCCAAAAGAGAGAAAGTAGGGGTGCCAGGATGACCAATACTGCTGTAACCAACAAAGGCCTTGGATACTCCCATGCACTGACTTTTATTGGCAATCAACTGGGGTAAAGGTGACTGTGTGGTTTCTATGGAAATTAATGTATACAAGGCTCATAAATGACAAGACAAAGCATTCTTAAATTAGGAACAGAATAGACAGAATATATGATTGTAATTAGAACATTGTCCTTCTAGTCTGAAGGTTTTAGTTGTGGGAACAGAATATGGGTGTGAGTTATTCTGACCTTGGCATATAGGCTTCAGCCAGACTCACTTCTGTAAAGAAGCTAATTGTGGGGTTAACTCTTCTCAGCCTGTTTTGGGCATAATCAATATTAAGTCCTCTGCACATTACAGTTCATCCATTCCACAAATATTTAATGAGGGTACCATATATCCCAGGTATTGTGGATATATGAATGATTTTTTTGAGTTTATTGGTACATTCTAGGTAGATAGTACAGTTACATTCATTACTGGGATCTTGTACCTTTGCATGACAGGTCTTGGTTCTCATTTTTTCCCCTTGTCCCTGACCTCCCTTCACCTCCTCCTACCCTCTCCATTTACAAACATTTTATTTCCATTTTTTCATTTTCTCATATTTTTTTCTTTTCCCTTATTGCCTCTCCCCTACCCTTCCCACTTTCCCTACACCTTTATCCCTTTTCTTCCTATTTCACATTGTCAATTATCTCATTAGGATCTTATATAATATTATAGTTTTTCACACCAGAGAAACTATTTGGTATTTACACATGTATGACTTATTTATTTCACTTAGGAGTATATCCTCAATATGAATGATCTTAAAAGTCAAGAATCACTACTCTTGTGAGCCTACTTGCTTATTAAGTAAGGCATGGCAGGGAGACTAGTGTCAAGGAAATAGTCACACATTTCTCAAATTTTAAAGACAGAGAGCTGCCTCATCACACATTTCCGTTAAATAGTAAAACAGGTTATGAGAATCTGAGTATATAAAATGAAAGCAAAAGCCTCCATCTAAATCTTTTGATTAAAATTATCTACCTAAACTTTAATCACAGCGCTCTGAGAGGCTGAGGCAGGAGGATTCCGAGTTTCTGCTCAGTCTGAGCTACATAGCAAGTTTGATGCAAACCTGGAGCATAGTGAGACCCTGTCTTAAAAACAGCAATTACAAAAAATTTCCTATGTAAAGTCTTTAAAAAAACACACAAAACAAAGTTGAAGACTAAACCTCTAAGCATAGTTTGGATGATTATTTGCCTCAATTTTTTTTTTTTTTTTTTTGGTACTGGGGGTCAAACTTGGGACCTTGCACTTGTGAGCCCAGTAATGAAGCCACTGAGCTAAATCCCCAGCCCTGCCTCAATCTTTCTTTTTTCTCTCATTGTTTATTGGTACATTCAAAGAAAACAATACAGTTACATTTATCATTGGGATCTTGTACTTTTACATGATGTGTCTTGATTCTTATTTTTTCCCTGTACCCCTGTCCTCCCTTCACCCTCTTCACCCTTCCCTATTTCAAAGACTTTGTTTCCAGAAACACTTATAGCTAAATGGATGCACCTTGGGGCTACCTACACTCATAAGTGAAATACATAGGACACACGAGTAAATACTGAATAATTTCTCTGGTGTGAAAAACTAAATGTGTAAATAAGGCTCAAATGGTATAATTGGGAGTGTGAAAATGGCTAAAGGGGAAGTGGGAAGGGGAGGGGAAAGGAAATAAGGGAAAAGAAAAAATATGAAAAAAGTGGAAACAGAGTCTTTGTAAACAGAACTTTAATTCAAACAAATTTAGGTGAAATTAGGTATTGGCTCCTGGAATCTGATAAAACTTCATACAGTGAGCCAAAGCAGGTAAGGCTGTGACTGAGCATGTAGCTCAGTGGCAGAACTCTTGCCTATCTTACGTAGGACCCTGGATCTTTCCCTCATCACCACAGAAAAATATAACCCCCAAAATAACAACAAAACTGCAAACCTAAATGAGCAGGGATGTAGCTAGATCTCTGGACTATCAAGAACAGAATAAAACCAGGTTGTGTGAAAACGTGTGATCCCAAACTATGGTAAATGTTTTAAAAAATTTAAAAAATTATTCCAGTAAAAGACACATTGCTTTTAATCACCCTAAAATTGTCTGCCTCACTTTGAACACACTAATCCCATAATTTTTACCACTTTTTGAAGTAGTTCTAAGTCCTCTTTTTTTTTTTGTGGTGGGATTAATCTTCTGAGTGGATTAAAAACATTTACAAATTTACAAAATGTCTATCAAATAAAAACATTATGGTGGGTGTGACATTTGTCACTGGATTTGGTATCATGCAACTTTTGACTCTTCCTCAAAGTCAAAATGATCACAAAAGGTAAATGTTTTAAATCAACTCAGGACATGGAGGCAGCCATGAAAAGACACAAACGAAGATTTCCAGAACTATTTCAGAAAGTAGTAAGGATAATGGAAAAAGTGTGTTTCAAGTGAGGGGGAGTATTTCGAGGAGACTAATGGCAATATCTCTTCTATTTAATAAATTTAAAAATATTTTTTGGAACATTCACCATATTTTTTGATGTAAGCTGTATAGCCACTTTTGTCTCTTCATTTGTGCTTGTGGTAAAAACATATAGTACAGAATATAGCATGAGAAGCTGCTAGATTTTTGTTTTACAAATTTTTCTTGGGAAAGTTAGAAAAATTTCTAGAATAGACTTTGAAGGGGCTGAAATTAACCCATCAAATATAGTAAAGGACATGATCATGGAAAATGTCTTGGTTGGAGCATGAGAAAGACTCATTACCTCTAGGTGGAGGTGGTTGTTCTTAGAAGATATGTGAATGGAACCTCTAATTTTAGTTTTCTGAGGAATCTCCGTGCTGATTTCCATAGTGGTTGTGTCAATTTACACTCCCACCAACAATGAAGTATTCCTTTCTCTTGTATGAGAAACCCAAAAGGTAAATAAGGAGAAAAATGGAGGAAAGATACTGTGAAGTAGGAAGAAATTGTTCATATAGAAGGGGCAACGAGGGAGAGAGGAGAAGGAAAGGAAAGAAGGGAAAAGGTATTACAAAAAGAATGGAAGGAAAAAATGGAAGCAGAGTTTTTATAAATGGGGAGGGGAAGAAGAGTAAAAAGAGGGGAGGAGAATAGGAAAAGAAGAATTAAAATATATTATGTACAGGGACAAATTCTATGTGGTAAATGTGATCATTATGTGTGGCAAATATGAACTAATAAAAAAATAAGATGTGCTATGTACACGTACCAGCTCCTCAGAAGGAATGTAATCATCAGGTATTGCAAACATATACTAAGTTTTTTAAAAGCCAACTGACAAAAAAGAAGATAGGCAGTATTGAGAAATCTTCCAACCTTCCTTTGTACATCTTGTCTACTTGCTTCTCTCAGAACTTTATGGTTCCCAATCTTGCCAACATTTTCCATTTACCTTTTTAACTTAGGTCAAAAATTACATTTTTTCAAGATAATTTTTTTGATGACACATCTATTTTTAAGTTTCTAAAAGTCTAAGGTGAATTTTAGTTCATTTCCAAAACTCAGCTCATGTTTTTCAAGTATAACATTGTTACCCAATAGTACTATGTCCCAAACTATATTAACATTTCTCCTAAACTGAAGCCGACTTCCTCTCTTAACTTCATTTTTGTGAGTGATTGCATCATATTTTCCCTCTACACTGAAATTCCCTTGATTCATCCCTCTTTATCCACATTACACAAGTTATTACTTAATGTTTTCCCAATGCTGTCTCATATCCCTTCTAACTTCTCTATTTCCACCACCCGCATTCTGGACACAGTCGCCTTTTGTTGCAGTTAGAATGTGCATCAATCAAACCTTTTTCCTCTTTCTATTCAAGTTAAACCTAGAGAATTCTACCATTCAAATCTTCATGAAATCACTGCTATGTTCATGTCACTTCCTTATTTTAGGAACATAAAGAAATCTAAACTCTTAAATTTGGCTCCATAATCTAACCTCCAACTACATGTTCATTCCTCTAAATCTTAGTCTGTGTCATTTATTTGAATTCAGATTTAAACCTAGTCACCTATTTTGCTTATGCCAAGATTTTAATACCTAATTAAGTGTAGCCTTTTGTTATTATTTAAAAGTGTCTATGTTTGTATGTACAGTATTTGTCAACTAAATTGAGGATTCCGTACTAAAGAAAGAATGTTTTATTATTATCTGCTAAGTCTGCTCCATTGCAATTCTGCTATTGCTGACTCTTCTTCATTTTTTAAAATACTTTTTGCAAAATGCATGTCTGTATAAAGCTCAAAGGAGAAACTCATTGGAGATTTCTTATTAAGAAAACTTAAAAAATTCTTGCTTAGAAAGAAAAAGCAAGTTTTGAGTGGCTCTTTACCTCAGAGCTTTCTCAGTGTGGATGATTAGTCTCAGAGGAGTGACCCAGGCTGAGGACAATGTATTCAAAGCTAGGAAGAAGTATAGGTCTCCTACTACATATGGAGCATGTGTTAGTGCTGGAGACAAAGCCAGTGAAATCATCTTCACTAGATGATTTCCTTAAAAAATTCAGTGTCAACTCTTTATTGAATTAAGATTCAGAAAGAGATTTATAAGGCCCTGAGTTCTTTTTTAGAGTCACCACACAGATAAATTATCAGAATAAGCAACCTCTGAGGTCTACTTAGCCTACACATTCAATTAGGAATTCGAGAGAGTTGCTTGTAGGTGTCTACATACTAAACATTTCTAGGAATCTTCGGTTCTTCCTGTAGGTCAAAGTTTCTATTTGGTGTAATTCCCCTTCTTCCAGAAAAAAGTTCTTTAACATTTTATGTAGTACAAATATGCAGGCTACAAATTCTCTTTGTAAGGCCGGGCATGGTGGCACACACCTGTAATCCCAGCACTCGGGAGGTTGAGGCAGGAGGATCGCTGTGAGTTCAAGACCAGCCTGGGCTACATAGTGAGTTCCAGGTCAGCCTCAACTACATAGTGAGACCCTGTCTCAAAAAACCAAAAAAATAAAAAAAAATCCAAATTCTCTTTTAAAAATATGTACATCTCCTTAAATTCTTTATTGAATCTTCATCTTTTAAAGTTTTTTTTTTTTTTTGAGACAGGGTCTCATTATATAGTTGAGACTGACCTGGAACTCACTGTGTAGCCCTGGCTGGTCTTGAACTCACAGTGATCCTCCTGCCTTTTAAAGTTATTTTTGCTTGATGTGAAATTATAAGTTAGCATATTTTGTTTTTATTCCATGTATTTCTGGGTTGAAGTTTTTTTTTTCCTCATTGAGTTTATTGGTACAGTTTAGGTATACAGTACAGTTATATTCATTATTGGGATCTTGTACCTTTACACAACAGGTCTTGGTTCTCATTTTTTCCCCTTGTCCCTGCCTTCCCTTCACCCCCTCCTTCCCTCCCTGTTTACAAACACTTTATTTCCATTTTTTCATTTTCTCATATTTTTTTCTTTTCCCTTATTCTCTTTCCCCTACCCTTCCCACTTTCCCTATACCTTTAGCCCCTTTCTTCCTATTTCACATTGTCAATTATCTCATTAGGATCTTATGTACTATTATAGTTTTTTACACCAGAGAAACTACTTGGTATTTACATGTGTGGCTTATTTATTTCACTTAGGGTTGAATTTTTTAGGGAGGTTGGGAACATATAAAGGTGAAGAAAGGTGACCAATGTTACTATAATTTTGCAAGTGATTGAGTGTAATATTGATACTAAGTAGACTATGATATTGACTGATACTGTAAGCCCTAGAGCAGTAACAAATTTATAGATGTTTATAGCTAGACTTCATTAGAATACAATATGGAGACCAGAAAGTGATTCATATTCATAAGGTTTTCTACAACAATGTCTAGTTGATTCAGCTAGGAAATAAACATCTTCATGAAACTAGGCTACCTGGAGAGATATAGGAAAAATAAATTTCAACCTACTTAATAGAAATGAATTATAGTTACAAACATAAAAATGACAACTATTAACATTTGACAGGAAATCATAAGAGACTATTTTTTTTGTTTTGAAAGCAGGTAGATATTTCTTAGATGGGACACAGCACAAACATTAAAGATAAAAATGACAAATTGAACTTTATTAACATTTAGAATTCCCGCTCATCAACATAATATTAAGAAAATGAAAATCAAAAGTATAGTCTGGGTAAAATATTTTATATATAGTACAAAATAGTTGTCCTCAGAATTTATATATATATATATTTTTTTTCTACACAAACATATAAATATGTATATAGGTATATATTTTGTAAACACGAAGAACTCCTACAGATCAATAATAAAAAGATAATATAAAAACTGAGTCACAAGTTATATAAATATATATACATACATATATATATATATATATATACACATAAAAACACACATATAAATCCTAAAAATCAATAAAGGACTATAAATCAGTAACAAAAAGACAACTTGGTGCAAGAATATGGGCAAGAAAATAGTTTCTTTACAGTTTAAACTGTATGAGTGATGCAGAAGTATGTGAAAAAGTTGTCTATATCATTAGTTATCAGGTATTTGCAAATTAAAATAATTTGATTCCCATGGATATAGCCAAAATTAAACGGACTAACAACACCAAAATGCTGTTGGTGAGAAAGAGAATAACTTTCTTATATTGTTGATGTGTATATAAATATTAAGATCACTTTGGAAAACTCTAGCACTTTCTTATAGTGTTAAATTTGCCTCAACTTTATGACATGGTAACTTCATTCCTAGGTATTTATCTAAGAGAAATAAAAACTATGTCCACAAAAAGAATGTTTATTCATATTAGCTCCAAAACTGTAGATACAATTTTCATCAATTTTGTGTTGATAAATAAGTTGTGCTTCATATAACATTATGCATGAGTCTCAAAAATATAATGTTAAAATAAAGTCACACCAGTAATCATTGAAAAGGTGCTCCACACCATATGTTTTTAGGGAAATGCTGAATAAACAGTAAGATACCACTACCCACCTATTAGAACGGCTAAAGCCCAGAACACCGAGGGAACTAGATGTTTGCAAGGAGGTGGAGCAATAGGACTTCTCATTCACTGATGGTAGTATGCAAAATGGTACACCCACTTTGGAGACAGTTGTGTGGCTTCTTCAAAAATTAAACATCCTTTAACTATATAGTTGAGCATTTGATTTCCTTGGAAATTACCAAAAATGAGTTGAAAATTCATTTCTCCTGAAAAATCTGCACATGAACATTTGCAAAATTGTGTTTCATAATTACCAAACCATGGAAGCAATAAAGATTCCCTTTGGGACATAAATGGATAAATAAAGTGTAGTACACTCAGACAGAGGGCTATTATTTAGCACAAAAAGAAATGAGCTATCAAGCCATGACAAGGAATGGTGAGAATTTAAGTGTATAGTACTAAATAAAAGAAGCTAACCAAGACAACCAAAGCCATTTTCCTTGCCAGGGTCACTTATCAGCTTTAGTTATTCTATTCTTCTGTGAGTGAACCCATTGATGTAAAGCAGAGGGGCTTCTAGTTATGGTTGACAGAGATGAGAAGGCTTCATAAAGAATCACAGGTATACTCCTGAAGAATTAGTGACATATTCATGAAGAACCCATTTCATGCCCATTCTCAGTCCTGGGATCTTCCTTGCCATCTGTCCTTACCTTTAGGCTTCTCTGAGCCGAGAGTAGAATCCTCTTCAATGCCCTCCTCAGCCTGGCATTGCATGAGATCAGGACAGCTGCATGTCCAGAGGAGCAGGCTGCCATCATCCCTATACAGACCATCACCCAAACCTTGTTGTGCCACAGTATCAGTAAGGGCACTGAAACGAGAGCAGCACAGAATGACACCACAAAAAAAACAGAGGAAAGAGACTAGAGCTATGAGGGCTTTGATGTGGGCCTCCAGGCTGGAGTCACAGTAGTCTCTAGTTTGGGCTCTCATTGTCCTCATGTGATTTCCCAAGGAGATAATAAGCAGTCCAGAAGAAACCAGAAAAAATAAGAAAGGGGGGATAGACCCCACATTGCAGAAGAGAAATGCATAAAAGAAATTGAGTTTTGTAATTTGTATATTGAATTCTGTATTATTCCTGGATAAAACAGCTGTGAATGTGAAGTGAGATCTACTAAAAAAGTCCCACAAACAAACAATGGTGCAGATGCAGGAGAAAAGAATAGCACCCAGGAGCATTTTGGGGAGCTTCCTAGAGATCCAGCTTGCCAAGCAAAGCAGGCAAGTGTGAGAGAAACGAACAATCTTGGCTCAGTAGAGGAGGCTGAGGCAGGTGGCGAGCTAGAGGCTAATTTGGTTTGCGATCATCCAGAGCATGATGATGGCTTGGTAGTTGTGGCTCAGTAGATCTTTCATCTTCTGGAAGTAGATGAGATGGATGGCATCCAGAAACAATAGCCCATGCAGGAAAAGCTGGGTGATGCTGAGACACAGCAGCACAAGGTCAGAGTTGCTCAATGGCTGTCTCTTTACAACATCCCAAAAATTCACCAAGGAAATGAATGCATTAGTGAGGATCCCCACTGCAAACTCGAGGACTGAAAGGAACAGAAATGCAACCTTGGCTTCATAGGACACAGTTAAGCTGGGTGTCAGAGTCAACATGATGCCTATTCTCTAAATTACTGATCTATTTAAGACTCAGCTTCCCAGTGGAGAAGGGTAGGAGTCTGTTCTGAACCAGGACCATTCCTTTACAAAGAAAGCATCTGGCTCTTGCCCTCACTGTTGCAAAGTGGGTACACAAAAAGCTTTAACAGGAAACTAAGGCGGGTGTTGTTGCTTTAGGGTGTCTCTTGGATACACGTGATGCCTTATTGTAAGGGTGGAAGGCTGATGGCTGTACCTCTGGGATGATGTAGAAGCTTTTAATAAATGAGAGTACTGTATAACAGCCTCCCCAGAGGCCGATAGTGTAGCATCAGGGATGTAAATGAGATAGGTCTCAGTTTTCCAACCAGATAAGGTCTAGTTTTGCATGTCCATCTGGACCCGTGGTGGGGTGGAAATGAGAGATTTTCAAGGAAACTGACAGCAGGCAAAACATGTGTTTGGTTAAATAAGTTTTGGAATGATTTCTCTTCCAATTTGCATTCCTTAAAGCACCTCTGTGTTACTCAGTGCTTAGTAGAGTGCAAGATGTCTGTTTGAGTGCTAGAGACCTGAAGGATCCAGTCGAGGGCTTGGAGCCTACAGCAGTGTCCCATGCAAGTCCGTATTGAGACTGAAGGATCTGTGATGGGAGACTGAAGGATCTGGCCCAAGAGCCAGTGCCAAAGCTGAAGTGTCTATGCCAAAAGGCTAACGGTTCTGCACTGGAAGACAGGAGATGACATCCAAGCTGAAGATGGGAGAAGAAAACAGCCAAAGATCCTTAGAGGAAAAACTGCCAAAACTCTCCTGAAGAAAAGCAGCCCCAACAAAGTTCCTTCAAGGAAGATAAGCTGAAATCCTGCTCATTCTCCTTTTATACTGTTCTGGAAACCATGCTGACTCAAATCACCTGGGCGTTTCCCATGAAGTTGACAATTAGTCAATTAATCACCACAACCTCCAAGATAGTCTTTGCTTTAATGTGGAGAAGTGAGTGGTTTCTCCTCGGGCACCAGTGCACAACTGCAGTTCTAGTTGCATCGCCAAAGTTTTCATCTAACTGTCATTGTTGTGTTAGACTGTGTCATTGGCAAGAGGGGTATTAACATGAACAAGTCCAGCACCTTGCGATGAAGGAAGAGGGAGGGGGCAAATGTGGCCTGGATAGTCCCTTATTGCATTTCCCACAAAGCAACAATAATGATCCTGAGAAAATAAAACTTTAGGCCATATTACTGCTCTGTTCCAAACTTTCAGAATTTCCAGTCTCTTTCCCCCGTTCTCAAATGTTGTCTTATTATGCACGCTTTATCCCTCTATGCCAGTCACATAGACTCCCCTGTGCTCTGTGAAGTCATCAAGCACCCTCCAACCACAGGCCCATTGCATCAGTGCTTCCCACTACCTGAGTAGTCCATTATCTCACTTTCTTCTCAAAAGATCACCTTTTAAAAAAAATCACCTTTTTAAAGAAACCTTCTCTGACCATCCTATACATGGCATTCCTACCACGTGTTGCTTGCTATAATACTTAACCTGTTTTATATTCTGAATATATTTGATTACTTACTGCCTGTACCCATCTTTCCCATTTTCAAAAATATAATCTTCATGTAGCACTTATTAGGTACTCAATATTGTTTTGAATGAATGTAGTTTTCACAAAATGAGGAATTTAGTAGTCTATAACATCCCCATAGATTATATCTACATGTATTTTTAATACTTCAGGGATTGTGTTCTAACATACATGGTTATATTTTCTGAATACTATGTGTCTTTCCCTTAATGAATCTCCAAATATTTATTAACCTCTGGCTTTTAAGCATTTACAATTCTTATTGGTTTCTAAAAATATGGATAAATTTCATGATTACACCTTCGAGCTCTGTAAAAATTCAGGCTAGTTACTCAATAGAGATGGGAGAGCTGATATTTGGAGACTAAAATTTCCCCAGTTCTTGTGCATCTTTTCCACCATAGAAAGCCTTTAGCTTCTCTGCTTCTTTTATGATTGCACCTCATTCTTCACTGGCTCATTCATTTTATGAAATGAATGGAAATGAAAGAAAAGTTCAGTGGCTCTGTGTGGTGCTGTATCTGTTTGAGATTATTTCCTCTACATTTCCAACCCTTGTTCATCCACTTGCTCGGGCCCTGTCTCAAAACAAAAACAAATAATTAATCTCAACTATCTCATTTGAGTCACTCATCCTTATAGGATGACAATCATGGAGACACTGAGTTCATACTTTTCTATTAAAAATAAATTATATTTTATTTTATCCCATCTCCCGCACACCACCTTTCCTCCCTGTGCACAAAAGCTGTTTCCATTTTTTCTTTCTATTTTCACTTTTTTTCTTGTCCCTTCCTTCCTTTCAGCTGAAACTAATGTTTCCTTTCTCTTCTTCACACCAGGTGGCAATGTTGCACCACACATATGTTGGAACAGTGTTAGTGTCCTTAAAGGTTCCAGATGGAAATCACTTGCTCCACTGAATATATACAGATAAGTAACAACAGAGTGACAACCACTCACATCAAAATTATAACTTTTTGCGTGAAGAATCAATGAAATCCTTGATGTACATTGATTTTTTTTGAGCATCAAATTTTACTATAATCTTTCAATAATCATGGGCTTTTTCTGAGACAAGTAGCACAAACCCTCAATGATATCCCCTTCTATTTGAGTTATGTACACATAGTGTTTGGGGTTATATAAACAATCCCGTGTGGGTAATTTTTAGAAGGTGGCTGTTTTTTGGGAAGTTATTTCACTCAGAGGCTAAGAAGAGCAAAGTCTACTGCAATGTTGGCAAGAGGAGTGGCAGAAGCAAAAACTATTTCACCAGATATAAAAATTTGGAGCCATTTTAATTTTGCAAGTAAGCAAATGTTGAGAATTCTGTAAACTACATAAATTTATGTTTAGACTTTGCTGCCATTTATTTTTGGCTGTGAGAATTGGAGTTTTTAGATTGATTTCTTTCTTTCTAAAGTTATTACCAGCTTGACAGAAGAATATGATTATAACTAATAGCAAATCTCATTCCATTAGGTTACCTTGCTTACTGTGTCCAATGTGTAGATAGATGGATACATTAGAATGTATTTATTAAGAATAAAGTATGTGCTGGGTGTTGTAATTGGTACTGAAGACATACTGCTGAACAAAACAGGCATTAGAGGAACTTAAAGAACACAGAGGTTATAGCTTAAGATGGAAAAGGAAGGAGAATTGTCTAGAGAAGCTTTGTAGAAATTATGTTAAGATTGAGAATTCAAATATCAGTAAGGCTATGTTTTGTACAATAGATGGAGGCAAGAAGTCCTAGTAGCCCTAAAATTTAGACAAGGTGAGGAACAATCTAATCTAATAGAAGTTAACAACTATGAGGATGCAAAAACAACAACAACAACAACAAAAACAACAACAAAAACACCAGGTTTGTTTAAACCTACTCTACAAATATGGAAGCATAATCTTTTAGAAGACTTGCATTTTGATACATAAATGATCATTTGTCAAAATGATGAGCTTGAGTATAAATAATATTTGGGGGCCACAATTTATAAAAAAATTTAGAGAAATGTAACTCATTATAAATAATTATAAATAGATAGAAATCTTGTTTCAGTTTTCCCCTACTCCCCAATAACCTTGCCATCTTCTTGTGACTACTCTAAGAATCATGTTAGTGACAAAACACTGATGTAAAATGGTTGTGAAATTCTACAAGGTAGGTAGATACACAAAGGACCCTCTGAACTCACCAGAAAGGCAGGAAAACAGCAATGTCTTTACTCTAATAAAAATCACACACACACACACACACACACACACACACACACACACACACGGGAATTATTGAGAGAGGTTTTGTTTTGTTTTTTTTTTTTGAGATGATTCAGTGAGCCTGAGTTGACAGACCAGAATATCACTGTCCTCCTATGGCTTCCTTTGCAGGAAATAGGAAGGTGTGTACTTAGAATGTGTGAAATCTGGAAGTATGTTTAAACAGAGGTGGATATTCAGAGGGAAGTAGGGTTACTAAAGTGCCTTGAGCTGGCCAGCAGGACCACAGTGATTAGGAGAGGGCAGCAGCACTGCTGTCTTGGGCCCCTAAGAGGAAACAGACCCACTCACTTGATCTGGGACACCATGAGATGATCCTGGAGATGTGCAAGTCTTTTGGACTGTCCTTGTCTGGTAAGCTGGTAAAGGATGTGGGATGTGCACTGTCTGTGGATACTAAAAGAAAATGCAGTAACCCTGGAAGAGGAGGTGGTCCTTTAAGATGAATTGAACACCACCAAAACAACAAACAAACAAACCTCGAGTACCACATCCCATGCAACCACCTCATGAGGTGAGCTCACCAATATTAGTCTAAGGTTCACCAATGAAAGGCACCTCCTATGTCTTCTTAAGATGTGCTGTGGCAGTGGTCTGTACCCACTCTGCTTGGTGATGATGCCAGCAGCAGGGCTGGCAAAGAGTGATCAGGGTGGATAATCAGGCAGCATCCCAGTTATATGAACTCCTACTGAGAACCAGATCCTGAGAACTAGAGAGGCATAAACCCTAAGGAAAGAAAACCCTGAAATTAGGATTACAAATACCAGATTGCAGACACTTCAGTACCTGGATTGAATCACACAAACCCTGATTGGTTTAATGTAATTTATTTCTCTTAAATGCTTTTATTGGTACATGTTAGGTATACAATACATTTACATTCATCATTGGGAACTTGTACCTTTTTATGATGTATGTTGGTTCTTACTTTTTCCCCATTACTCTGCCCTCCCTTCAACCCCTCCACCCTACCCTATTTGCAAAAACTTTGTTTCCATTTATTTCTTATCTCATAATTTTTCCTTTCATGCCTTTCCTTCCCCCTACTCCTCCCACTTTCTCTACCCCTTATTACCTTTTCTTCCTATTTCACATGATCAATTATGCATTTTAATTCTCATAAGACCAGAGAAACTTTGGTATTTATGCATGTGTGTCCTATTTGTTTCACTTAGGAGTATGGCCTCAATGTTTACCCATTTAGGTATAAATGTCTCTAATTTCTCATTCCTTATGGCTGAGTAGTACTCCATTTTATTAAAAAAACTCCACATTTTCTTTATCCAATCTCCAGTCGATAGGCACTTGGGCTGTTTCTATTCTTTAGCTATTACAAACTGTGCCACTATAAACATGGGTGTGCATATATCATATAAATTATTTTAAATTTTTTCGGAAGATACTCAGCAGAGGAATAGCTGAGTCAAATGGAACCTCTAATATTAATATTTTGAAGCATTTCCAGATTGATTTTCACAGTGGTTGCACCAGTTTGCACTCCCACCAACAATGGAGAAGGGTTTCTTTCCCCTCACAATCCCAGCAGCATTTGTTATAGGTTAGATTCTTGATAGTAGCCATTCTTTCTGGAGTGAGATGGAACCTCAGTGTTGTTTTCATGTGTTTCTCTCAAGTGACCAGGGCATTGAACATTTTTTCATATGTTTATTTGCTGATTTTACTTCTTTGTCTGAGAAATGTCTGTTTATTGCAGATGCCCATTTGTGAATCAGGTCTTTAAATTTGGGGGGCCAGATATTTTAAGTTCTTTATATATTCTAGATAGTTCTTTGTCTGAGGGACAGCTAGTAAAATTTTTCCCCACATTGTAGGTTGTCTCTTAGCTATGTTGGTGGTTTCTCTTGCAGTGAAGAAGCTTTTTAATAAGTTGAGATCCCAGTTGTTGATTCTTTGTGTTAATTCCCATGCTACTGAGGTTTTGTACATAAAGTCTTTTCCTATGCTGATGCCTTCAAGAGTTATACCTAACTTATCTTCCAGCAAGTTTAGCATTTCTGTTTGAGTATTTAGATATTTAATCCACTTGGATTTTAGTTTCATGCATGCTTAAAGACAGCAGGCTAGTTCTAATCTGTGACAAGTTGAAATCCAGTTTTTCCAACACCATTTATTAAAGAAGCTACCTTTCCTCCACTGAGGATGGTTGGTTCCTTTGTCCAAGAAGAGGTAGCTGTGTATGTCTGGAGGTGTTTGTGTATCTTCCAGTCTATTCCACTGAATAGATGGGTCTGTTTCTTTGCCAGTACCATGCTGTTTTTATCACAGTGGCTTTGTAGTATAGTTTCAAGTTGGGGATTGTGATACCTCCTGCTGTGTCTCTGTTGCCTAGAATGGCTTTTGCTATTCTAGGACTCTTCTGGTTCCAAATGAATTTTTGGATTGTTTTCTCTAGTCCTGTGAAATGGACTGTTGGGATTTCAATTGAATCTGTATAGCAGTTTTGGTAGTATGGCCATTTTCACTATGTTGATTCTTCCTACTCAGGATCAAAGGATATTTTTCCATTTTGTTATATCCTCTTCACTCTCTTTTTCCAGAGTGCTATTGTTTCCAGTGTAGAAGTCTTTTGCTCCCTTTGTTAGATTGATTCCTAGATACTTTATATTTTTGGATGCTATTGTGAGAGGAATTGTTTCCCTCTCAGTGAGCCTGTTATTTGTGTGCAAGGCTATTGATGTTTAAGTGTTGACTTTGTATGCAGCTACTCTGCTGAAAGTGTCAATTAAGTCTAGAAGTCTTTTGGCAGAGTTTTTTGGGTCTTCTATGTAGAGTATCATATTGTCAGCAAATAGTTACATTTTAACTTCCTTTCCCATCTTTATTGGTTTTATTTCTTTCTGTTGTCTAATTGCTGTGGCTAATGTTTTTAGAACTATATTTGAAAAGGAATGGTGATAGTGAACATCCTTGTATTGTTCCTGATTTTAGCATGAAGGTTTTCAATTTTTTACCATTTAATATGATGTTGGCTGTTGGTTTTTCATAGATAGCCTTTATCAAGTTGAGATAAAGACCTTCTATTCCAATTTTCTACAGGTTTCTTTTTTATCATGAATGAGTGTTGAATTTCATTTAATGCTTTTTCTGCATCTATTGAGATGATCATATGGGTTTTGTCCTTGACTCTGTTGATATAATACATTACATTTATTGATTTATGTATGTTGAACCATACTTGCTTCCCTGGGATAAATCTGATTTGGTCAGGGTGTATGATATTCTTGATGATCTTCTGTATTCTGTTTGTCAGTATCTTACTGAGGATTTTTGCATCTACATTCATTAGAGAGATTGGCCTGTAGTTCTCTTTTTTGGTTGGGTCTTTCCCTGGTTTGGGAATCAAAGTAACACTTGCTTCCAGGAATGAATTTGGAAGTATTGCTTCCCTTTACATTTCACTGAAAAATTTCAAAAATAGTGGCAACAATTTTTCTCTAAATGTCTTGTAGAATTCAGCAGTGAATCCATCAGGACCTGGGCTTTTCATTTTTGGTAAATTTTAAATAATGTTTTCAATTTCACTGATTTTAAATGGGGTGTTTAGAATTTTTATATCTTCTTTGTTCAACTTTGACAATTCATATGTACCTAGAAAGCTGTCTATTTCTTCTGTATTTTCCATTTTATTAGAGTACAGGTTCTCAAAATAGGTATTGATGATCCTCTGCATTTCTGCTGGATCTCTTTCGACTTCAACTGTTTTATTCCTAATTGCATGTTTTTGAGCCTTTTCTTTCCTTTTTTGGTTAAGGTTGGCTAAGGGTTTATCAATTTTATTTATTCTTTCAGAAAACCACCTCTTCAATTTGGTGATTTCTTGTATTGTTCTCTTAGTCTCCATTACATTGACTTCTGCTCTGATGTTTATAATTTCCTTTCCTTGTATGAGATTTGGGTTTGTCTTGCTCTTCTTTTTGTAGAAGCTGAAGATTCAGGGTTAGGTTGTTTATGTGTTTTCCTAGTGTGGGCATTCACTGCTATAAATTTCCCTTGTAGAACTGGTTTCATTGTGTCCCATAGATTCCTGTATGTTGTATTGGCATTATCATTTAATTGTATAAACTAATTTCTTCTTTAAATTCCTCTGTGATGCAATGGTTATTCAGCAGGGTGTTAATTAATTTCCATGTGTTTATGATGTTCTTGTGGTTTCTTAGGCTACTGATCTCCAGTTTAATTGCATTAGGGTCTGATAACATACAGGAGATAACTTCAATTCCTTTGCATTTAATTAAGCATGTTCTATGAGTTACCATGTGATATATTTTGGAGAATAACTTGTGTGCAGGCCCAAAATAATGTATATTCTGATTTTGTGGGGTGGAACACTCTATAGACATCTACTAAGTCCATTTGTTCTAAGACTTGGCCCATTTCTGTTATTTCGTTGTTGATTTTATGTCTAGATGATCTGTCTGTGTCAGTGGAGTATTGAGGTCCCCCACTAAAATTGTATTAGTGCTTATTTCATTCTTCATATCCATTAATTTTTTTATATAGTTGGAGCATTAGTGTATATATATATTATATATTTATGATTGTCATCTCTTCCTCTTGGATTGTTCCCTTTACAAGGGTGTAGTGGCATTCTTTGTCTCTCTTAATTAGTTTTGGTTTGAAATCTATTCTGTCTGCAAATAAGATAGCTACCCCCACTTTTTTCTGGGCTCCTGTTGAATGGAGAATTGTTTTCCATCCTTTTACTCTCAGTCTATTAACTTTTTGTGTGGATTAAGTGGGTTTCTTTTATAGAGTGTATCATTGGATTTTGCTTCTTAATCCATTCTGCCAGCCTGTTTCTTTTGATTGGTGAATTGAGGCCATTAACATTGATGGTTATAACTGTTATATATTGACTTTTCATTGTCATGTTATTTTTTTCCAGTGTTGGTTCTTTTATTTTTTGTTTTTCCCTCTCTCCCTTTAATTTATTGCTTTGCCTGGTATATTTGCTCTGTTGGCCCTTATGGAGTTGTGGCCTTCATTTCCTTTTTCCAGGATATTGTTTAGAAATGTTTGGAGTGTTGATTCGGTGTTTATGAAATTTCTCAGCTATTCTTTGTTGTGGAAGTATCTTATTCCCCATCAATTTTGACAGATAGTTTTTCAGGATACATCAGTCTAGGTTGGAGGTTGTTTTCCCCTCGGGCTTGAAATGCCTCACTCTAGGTTCTTCTTGAGTTGAGGGTTTGTGTTGAAAAGTCTCCTGTGATTCTGATGGGCTTTCCTTTGCATGTGGTTTGTTTCTTTTCTCTAACTGCTTGTAGCATTTTGTTCTTCTGCTGGGTTTCTGGGATTTTGATTATTATATGTCTAGGTGTAGGTTTTCTTTGATCATGGCTAGTTGGAGTTCTATATTCCTCACTTGTCTGTATGTCAAATTCTTTCCCTCTGTTTGGGAAGTTTTCTGTCATTAATTTTGTGAACAGGTTTTTTAAGTCATTTGTACTTTCTCCTGATACTTCATGGATTTTTATCAGTCTTATGTTATTCTTCTGTGCATCATCCAGGAGTTGTTGGATAGATATTTCATGATTCCTATTGTTTTTAAGAGATCTCTCTTCTCATGGTCCCTGACCACAATCCTGTTTTCTGTATCTGAAATTCTATCTTGATATTTGTTCTTTCTGCTGCAAATGCTTTCTGTAGAGTTTTTAATCTCCTGGATATCTGTTTGAACCTGCTTCATATATTCCATTTCTTTCCTACATTGGGCATTCAAGGTTTCCAATTCTTTCCTATGCTGGACATTCATGGTTTCCATCATGGTCCTTATCTCATCTGTTTTTTAAAAATCTGCTTCTGTTCTAGAGTCTCCCATCATGTCTGTCATTCTTCTCACCATCTCTGTGGTTATTTGGGAAATTATTTCTGTTTTGAATTTTTCTAGCACCTCATTTATTTGTTTTTTCATTTCCTGTGCTATTCGTTCAGGTGTCCATATGGTTGATTGTCAGACTTTTCCACCTCATTTCCCCCATAGTGGGGTGAAAGTATGTTTTTTGTCTTGTTTAAATGTCTTCTTATTTCTATTTTTGTTGTTGGTACTGTACTTGGTGTAATTCCTGAGTTAATACATCGATCTTCCAGATATAGCTGGTCTTTAGGGTTTGAATCTCTAATGACTCTTAGGCAATCTAGTTTTTGGTATACTAGGAAGGACAATTGATTAGGTCAATCACAACACCTTGGCCCAAGTGATAAAATCATAAACAACAATACATCAAGCATAGCTTAGAAATTTGTAGTAATTATTAATCTATCACCTTTAACTGTGTGAATTAAATCAAAATCAAGTAGCAGCCCAAAATATGTTTATAGTGAGTAAACTCTTCAAACATAGCAACTTTACCCTTGGGATTTAGAAGGTTTGGGGAAGGAGGGCAAAAATAGGTAGAAGTATAAGGAAAGGTTAGAAGTGAAGCCAGAGGACACAGGAAGATCACACAAACCCTAGGAAACTTTTGAAGTCAAGGAGAAAGACAGAACAAAAGAACAAAGACAAGAACAGAACAACCTAATAGCAATAGGGAAGCTAGAAACTGTACTCACTTTCTTTTAAAACTAATGACAATGGAGAGAAGGAAAAAGAGAATAAAAGAAAAAGAAATAAAAAAGGAATCTGAATTAGGACAGTAACAGGAACAAAAAGGGAGAGAGATGAAGAGCAAGGTGGGAGAGAGCCAGAGAGTGAGTGAGTATGACAGAGAGAAAGAAAAGAAAAAAGAACGATAACAAGAAAAAGAAAAAATAAATTTGAAAAGAGAAGAAAAAAATAAAACTTTAAAATAAGAAAAAAACTTTTTATATAAAAAATAAAAATGAAGGGCCTCCTACAAGGTATGTCTTTTCTGTCCCAGTAGACAGTGTGGGCAGCACATCTAAGTCAATTCGTCTTGGATCTAAATCAATTAGTCTCAGCAAACTGGCAGCAGACTGCTGAAATTAGGGCTAATTTCCAGCTGCAAGGCTCAAATTGAGCTCCCTGACCTCCTGCTGGATTGAACTCTGCAAGGTTCTATTGCAGGGTCCAGCTGCCCTTCCCCCGAAGATAGTCCATGTTCCGATGGGAGTTGGTGATCCTTCCAACTTACCAAGTATGGTGGTCTGGTGTGCCTTTTTTGCAGAGATTTTCTTTACTTTTCCAGTGGGCTTCAATTTTCATCAACGAGAGTCAGGGAAGTTCTCTTTCTGTTCACTCCAGTAGTCAGATTGGGGGTGGGGCATTAGTTCAGATCCTCAGGGCTCTTCCTTGGAGGCCCAGAGGCAGTGTTACCATTAGCCCTACAGCTCATCTAACCTACTCCATTCTTCCTTGGTGGTCCAGGGGCCTGATTTGTTTAATTTCAAAACTAACTGCACTGGATCAAACTTGCTATAACCAGGATGGGTTCAATATCAAGACAATATGAATATTTTTGATAACAAAGTAAGGTTCAGGTTTGGGTATGAAGACTCCCCAGTCTTTTCTACCTACAATGTACTCCCTAATCTACCTATATAAATAAAGCAAAACGGCAGAATTAGAGAGCAGACAGGAAGTCCTAGAGGATATAAGAGAAGTCTACAGGAACTGTGAGGAAATGGCATAACAGAGTTTATTCCTTAGAGAAGGAGGCCATTTGATTCGAGAGGGAAAATACAACTGAATGATGTCCCACAGCAGAGTTACCTGAAAGAAACCATTTAATGTTAGTGAGATAGAAAATTGAGAGTGAATAGACAGTGGTGGTGATATCACCTCTACAGAAAAAGGGCCGTGGTCATATTAGAGAAAACAAAACTAAAAAGCACCCAGGAAAGGGATGAGACAGGAAGGAACCTTGTGTTTTCAGGACTATAGAGAAGGCCAGGGTAGCTTCTAGCAGGAGGTGAAACCAGAGTGACCAGCTTAGGATTGGCTGTCACCATGATAACATTATTAGCTTTGGTGTTAATTACAACGTAAAGTGGTTGGTAGGGCTGGGGATTTAGTTCAGTGGTGCCTTGCCTGCCTGGTAAGCACAGGTCCTGACTTCCATTACTGGTACCAGAAAAAAAAAATATGCACACACAAAAACAAAGTGGTTGTTGACCTGAATCTACCTGCATTCCTAAATGCTTAATTTTTATCCTAGAGTTAGGTAGACAGCCATATGGAGGCTTATGCAAGACCTATGGGAAAGGTCTGGCATCCTCCAGGAAGCTTGGAAGACAAGGATAAGTCCCTCTTTCTCCAGTCTCCCCAGATAACGTGAGGAAGAAATGGGTCCTTGCAAACCGGAAGAGGCCTGTAATCACTACCAGTTTCTAGGAAGTTCAAGCTAGCCTGGGGCTGAGTGAGTCCTTTTGTCATTATTAGGCTTCTACTAGTTGGTACCAGACTGTGGTGAGGTCAAGAGTTCCTGGCCTGCTCCAGATACATGCTTACCTTAGCCATTTTATTTAATCCAGCAGTAATTTGGCCTCATATTTTATAAAACTAAAATTTTAGACTCCATTTATGGTAGGCTGACTATCCTTTATCTTATAATGGCCTTGTAAAGGATATAATGATATATGCATCTTATTAATAAGAAAATGCAGTTGGGGGAAGGTTAAACATTTAAATATCTTGGCCAAAGTGACCCAACCACTAAGGGAGGAGCTAAGTCTAACCTCATATACCATTATTTCACCTTTGGCACTCTTTTTTCTAAGCTTGACTACCAATCTAGGGTGTAGGGTGGGAAAGATTCCCTTGCAGTGGTAATATGCCTGGTGATAATTTTTTTCAATCTCAGGCCTATTTGACAACATTTTGGGTGTGTGAGGGTGGCAGTGAGCTCCTGTGAACTACCTCAGTGTTATGGAGGAGAGAGGGTGATAGCACATCTCCCATTTTAGGAATGGTATAAAAATTGAGTCTGGCTAAGTTTATATCTCATATTCTGGACAGGGAATGGACTGAGGAAAGTCTTGTTAGGCTTATTGAAGAACATCCAGCATGTCAACACAGCTATTGGTAAATGAGGGCCCTGCAGTATTAACAGATGTTCGTACAGAATTTCTTCAGGAAGAGCTGGAATGAGGTCGTCCTTGATTCCCTTCCTATATGCTTCTTACAACTTTGCCTTTGTTGTACTTTGTTCATAACACGATTGTATCATGTGACAGTTAATCCCGATTATCAGCTTGAATTAGTAAATCACATTTCTGGGTGTGTCTCTGGCACATATTTCCAGAGATGACTGGCATGAAAGCCAGTAAACTGAGGGAGGAAGAGATACCCTGATTGCGGGTGGCATCATTCAGTAGTTTTTCAGTCCAGTTGGAACGAGAGGGGAAGTTGGAGAAGGTTAACCTGCACTTATAAAACTTAATAATGTTTGAGCTTGATACATCTTTTGCTGGTGCCATTTTCAGATTCCAGCTTTTTCAGCTTTTCAATATAGATTCATGTAAGTGACTCTATAGAGAGATTCCAAGACTCAAGCCCCTGACTGGCACTGCACCCTTTGTCTTTCATGTTCTGAGGCTTTAATCTTCTTGCTTTTTTACTTGGTGGGGTGACCCACATTTCCACTTCTGAGGGGTCTGTATCATCCTGCCTGGATTAAATTATTTGTAATCCAGATCAGTCACTCCTGACAACACAGTAATTCCCTGTTGACTTAATGGCATGAGGAGACTAAAATGGATAGGGGGACATCTAACTTCTAGTTCAACAGAATCGTTTTGTGTCCTCATAGAAACATCTCCCCACACCTGAAACTAGGGCTTCTGGTCTAGTAGAGTATAAGGTTGTGAGAACAGGAAGCAAACATTTTGCTAGAGGGTCACTAAGGGTAATGGTAAGTGGTACCATTCCCATTGTAGCACTTACCATTTTTATTAAAATATGCATTCATTTATGTGTATCCTTAATTTTATTGTGTTCGTCAAGAGCTGGGAATATATGTTGTTTCTTTGCTACTTGTTATAAATGACACATAATTAAATTTTTTCCTTTATTCAATATAAATCCAAGGTGATAATTTGACCAATTTTGTTGTCTTATGGATATGGATATAGAACAGAGACCCTGCTTGACTCTAGGAGAATTCACTCCTGGGATTCAACTGTTTTCTTTGCTGAAGATTGATGACTGGATGTGTTTCATAACCTATTGTGTAGCCTTCAGAAGAGCAATCACCCTAAGAGAAGAGAGAATTCAGCAATAAACCTGGACTTGGTAACAAAAACTGTAGACACCAAAGTGCAGGAAAGTTCTGGGGTACTTGGCAGTCTCATTTGGGTGGAAGAAAGACAGATTAATTTGTGTGATTTCTAGCTGTAGGGAATGGGGAAGGAGATGTTATCAGGACCTCTTCCTTGGGTCCTGGCCTGTGAGCCACCAGAGCACAAGGTGAATTTAAGAACGGACAGAAATAAGACTTTAAGTGGAGAGGCTGAGTCTTGGGTCCTGGTTAGTGCTGTTGATGGCAGCAAAGGCCTCCAAGTACATCCAATATTTACTGAATATAATTGGGAGAAGAAATGGAGAGCTAGGGAGCTTTCAAGTCATCTAGTGAATTACTGTCAAACATCTGGTATGATGGTGCCAGTAAGGGCTGTCAGGGAGTCAGCACTGCTTATTTTGCTAGGATAGAAGAAACTGGCACTGGGATTAGGCACAATTAGCAAGCAACCGCCAAGGTCAGTGAGAAGTGATGGTTCAGGGGAAAGGATTTTAATTGGGGTCATTGTGACCTCAGCTGCACATAACTCAGCAGAGTCCTGCCACTTCACAGACCAGGACTTTGGCCTTGGTGACAGCCATTAGCAAAGGAGCAATACTAGCTCAACTCTGCTAGCTGACATGCCTGTTTGAGTCAGGCAGGACTTCTGTCTGACTCCTGATATAAAGCAGTATAGTCGAATTATGGAAAGCAAGAAGCATATGCCACTCGTAGCCTGCTAGTACTGGGCAGGATGTCTCCTACACCCAGTACATCATTTAGTTCTTTACTACACTAGTAGTTGTTAAAGTTTACTGTGCCCCATTTCAGGGTGACCAGATCCACCAGGGGAGATATAATACATGCAAATTCTTGGGCTCCACTTTAACTTACTGAATCAAAAACTGTGAAGATAAAGACCTATAATCTATGTTTTAGCAAACAATTCAGCAGATCCTTTTGCACATTCACATTGGAAAACCACTGGGATATAAAGGAAAAAAGATTTTTCCAGGATCTCATCAATCACCATATCTCATCTCACAGAAACTAGAACCTCTCCACACACTGGTACTTTCTTTAGGATCCATACTGTCTTCTTAGCAATAGTAGTTACTTGTCATTTACTTGAACACTCCACCATAAATGGATTCAGACTTTTGTTAGAAATTGAAGGATTTTTCTGCTTTTATATGGTATATAGCCCACAGTCCCAGGAATCCTCAAATCCAGCTCTGCCCATTATTTGTAACATGAGAAGAACAACAGTGAAGGGGGTGGGGTGTGATGCGAGTATTATTTTCTTAAAATCAAAAGCAGTTCCCGTTGACACCCAAGGCAGAGCTCTGCTACAGGTTGGATTGGAGCATGCAGAAGACCAAGGCAGCAGAGTCCACACTCCCAACGTACTATTCTGTCAGTGGTAAATACTGCCAATTGCCTGTGGAATATCAGTTCTCTCCTCCTCCTTAACAACAATCTCCATGTATTGAGTATATCAATATTCCCATCTAAAAATAAATTACATTTACCATCTTTTTTATTTATTTATTTATTTTTTCAGATAGTACTGGTCACTGAGCTACAAGGAGAAAGAATTGGATGGGATTTCACAGAAAGCCCTTTTACTTTTCTTTCTAGACCTAAACTTGCTTGTTATGGTGGAATTCCAGCCATGATGGAAAAACCAAGAAAATCCCAAAGCTCTCATTCTGAAATTCTTGAATGGCTGAAACCACACTAATAACTATTCTCCTTCAGGTTTCTCACTATGTGATGAAGGGAAACTTCATGTCATTGGGTCACAGTACTCACTATTCCTAAAGTTGAACACAATTACTAACTGATCTACTATAAAACCTATACTTTGGACCTAGAATTCTCAAGAGTGGAAAGCAGGAGAGGGAGAAGAAGGAGGAGAGGGAGAGGGAGATCTTTTTTACCCAGATATTTGGAGGAGGAAAGAAGAGATAACTTATCTGTAAGAAGGTCCCAGCATTTAATTGCCCACCTAAGCATGTGAAACTAAGAAGTGGTTTCAAGAGAAGGTTAGCCTGCTTCCTGTCCAGATTTGCTTGTCATGGTGGTGCAGAAAACAGGCAGTGCAAGAGAGGAAGCACAAGAAAGGACATCTCTACTTCCCGTGTTTTATGGCATAGTGGTTTTGTCCTCACGTAATTAACAGAGATGTGGGCAGAGTGGAAGTTTAGGAAGGCAAGGTTAAGGATTCTCTCACCCATCTCTTATTTCTTTTTCTATTTTCATTTTGTTCTTATAACTAATTAATCCTGTTAGTAATTATCTCTATGTTTTACACTTAGAGAATCTTCATGGTCAAGTAGTCACACAGCAAGATGCTTCATAAATTGCTGTCCAGATTAGGGGCTGGTTTTGTTTAGGCTAGGTGCCCATCCTTATTCTGGTGAATTTTATACCAACATGGAAGCTTGCGATTAGGAACATAAATAAGGTAATTTTCCTTAGCATAGAGACTCCTTCAGAGGGAATTCTGCACCCTTTTAGAAGTTTCATCTTGTTCACAAACATGAGCCAAAGGAGAGGGTGTTTTAAGTAAAACTGATAGAGCTGTTAAGACCTTGGATGAAAACCAAGTTCTGTTTCTCTCTAGCAGAATGTAATATGAAAAAGTAAAACACTGTGTGGCACTGGCTCTTTGAGGGCTCTCCCATAGGAGGTGAAGCTGAGCTCTGATGGAGACAGTGTGGACCTAGTGATTCTCAGAGAGCAGAACAGGAAGTAGAGGTATGTGGGGCAAAGAGGGCTGAGCCAGGGCAAAATAGTACAATCCATGTATGGCCATAAGACCCTGCCAGTGAATTCAAGACTTTTACTTTATTTTTTAACATTTTTCTCTGTGGGTCTGAGACTGGAAACAAACATACATATAGGAGCTGATTATATGGGAAAATTTCTGTAGAATTTAGTGTTTTATATTTAAAAATAACAAATTTACCTATATTATATGTACTGCCACATTTTTCATAATTCAAAATATTGATTGAAATTACTTAGTCTTCTCCAATGATCTTGAACTAAAATTGAACTTCCCAGAAAATTCACTCTGTATCTCTCAGTGTATCACCACATATCTCCTAAGATACATGTCTCCTGATGTAAAAATTATAACCCTGTGAGAATGACAAATGATTCAGAGGGACTTTTTGGAGACGAGGAAGTCCTACAATTGCCAGTGATAATTTGTTGCTTATAGGAAAAATGGTTGTGTAGAAATTTTCAGTAGAGATATTTATTTATGCTGGACAAAGGGAGAGAGTGAGAGCCTATCACAGACAGGATAGCAGGAACCATTTGGTTATATGGTATGAAACTAGCCAGAAGTAAGGGGTGGTGGTGGTTATAGGAGTAATAGTAAAAGTAGTGTTCTACTGAACAAACAGAGGAATCATGTGAAATTAAATTATATTTTAGCCTTCACAGAAATTGGAAAAGTTCTGACAGTTGTTTTCTCTGTTTATCCATCTTTGGGTTTTGTGGTAGTCTGTTTTGAGTTGGTATAATGAAATGATGGAGACAGGGTAAGTGTAAAGAAAATATTTCTGTTTTGAGGACCAAAAGCCCAATTAGCATGGTCCTATGTCTGATGGGGGCTCACCTGGCTGTGTCACATTATGGCAGATAGCATCATGGTGGGAACATGGAGAAGACAGAAAAATCACACAGGGACACAGAAAGCCAAAGATAGGGGAGGAGCAGGTCCTGCTCTTTATAACAGTCCTCTCACAAGGACAACCCAGTGTCCCACAAGAGCTGTATTCATTCATTTCAAAGATAAAGCCTCCAGTGATCCACTCACCACACTAGGCTCTACCTTTTAAAGGTCCCATGGCTTCCTAATACCACACACCAGGGACCAAGCCTCCAACACATATTTTGGGGGGCGTGTTCCACAGCCAGTTTGAGCGACATGTTATTTTTGCTGCTCTTTATTCCATTGTTTTTGGGAAAACAAGTATTTATTAGAACTCTAATTTCTGCCTCTTGAAGCACTGATCCCACAGATTAGTGCCTGGTGCATTATAATTTGGGTCCTGTGTCTCAAATCCAAATTTCTGAAGCCAGGTGTGGTGGTGCATGCCTGTAATCCCAGAACTCGGGAGGCTGAGGCAGGAGGATCACTGTGAGTTCGAGACTAGCCTGGGCTACATAGTGAGTTCCAGGTCAGTCTCAACTACATAGTGAGACCCTGTCTCAAAAAATCAAAACCAAACAAACAAACACAAACAAAACAACAACAACAACAACAACAACAAAAACAAATTTCTGGGAGGGAAAATCCATTTGGTGAGTTTGAATTCTCTGTCCTGGGCTGGTTCAGGGAGCTGTGGTCTTGTAGTGGGGTGATGTTGAGCTGCCCATTCAGAAGTGCCCTTACAGTATCACCTGGGCTTGGGAAAGGGGCCATTGAAGAAATGATGGGAATAACTCTATAAGCTTTCTACCCTAGGGAAGTATGTCTGAGTGAAGTGGGTAGAATTCCATAAAAGATAGAGTTTGAGTGTTTTCACTTTGAAGACTTGATGGCCAGTGAATTTATTGAATGAATGAACAAATATTAAGTCTAGAAAGAAATTTTCTATATTTACTGACTTCAAACTTCAAACTCTGTAAAAACTGGATTACTAGATTGAAATTAAATTAGTATGAATCTAACTTTGCCACTACTTGAGTTACCTTTCAAGATCATTTGTATTAGTTTCTGTTTCCTCATATATATAGGAGAGATTAAAAATACCTGCTCTGTTTCAGAGGATTGATGTTATGAAAGATGATACCAATCAAAGTGTTCAGGAAAGTACAGTGTCGTACAGATACATGAAGTTTTATTGCAGGCACGTGAATATCAGGTAATGTATTATCCCAAATAACTGTCTTCTTGGACTCACATCTACATGCACGTGCTCCTGTCTGTGTTGCTAGAGGTGGGAGAGGATGAAAGATGGTGTAAAACTGCTGAACAGTAGATATTTCGCAGAAGAAGGAAGTGCTGCAATATCTTAAGTATGTAGTTTCTATTCTTACCTTCCTCTCACCTTCCTCAGAACATTTCTGAGAAGAGAAATTGCTCCTCCTCTGAACTCCTTTTCTCCCTTTTGAGATACCCTAGGATGTGAAGGACTTATATGTGGGATACAAGAAGAAAAGTCACTTGGCTGAAATAAAATGAAGAGGTACATTTCAAATTTGTGGGCTATGGAGATTGTGAAAAACCATTCGTTCATTTTGACAGGCAGAGGGTGTAGATGGCATGTACGGGGAAGGGGGCGAATATAGATTTGGTTTTCCTCCACTAGCTCATAGAAGCAGTTCACAAGGTGTGTAGGGGGGTGCTAACTGTTCACCACTTGTCTGTCCTAATGTCCCTGATGGAAAAGCCACTTCCTTCTGGTCTTATCCAGTGAGGCTGATCTTAGGGCTTGATAAACTTGAGGAACATTTCTTAACAGTACTTAAGCTAATGATACTGCTTTTTGATAACATTTTACTTTCAGTAAGTTAAGATAAGTTAGGGAGGGGCTGGGAAAATAACATTATATATTAATATTTATTATATTAGTTTAGGTTCAAAATGACATTATGAGTTCATATTATAATTCTTAATTTACAGATAATACAACTGAACTTTGGAATTTTTATTGCCAAAGGTATGTACCTAAAAAGCAGAGAATCTAATATACAAGGCCAGACTAGTTTCATTTCAAGACTCTAGTTTTTTCTGATACTATGTTGATGGCTGGGTGCCCTTATTTATTTGAAATGAAAACACTCTCCAAAATTATTGGTCTTTTATCTAAATATTATATTCAACAGTTTCAGATTAAAAGGATACTTTCAGAGACACCTAACCTAATCATGGTCTATTTCTGGCAAAATTCAGACAGATAAGAATGTTACTTTTTAAAAGGACTTTATTCCAGAAAGGAAGGATCCATGAACTTATGTTCAATGAAAAGATGATAAAGAATACACACTGGGATTCATGAGTGCCTCTGAGATCAGTGGTCAGAATAGGCTCCTCAGGTGGGTCTGGTTTTGAAAGAGAGTTTGAGGAAGCTCAGCTAGCAGGGACCTGATAGATGGCTAAGACTCCTTTTAGCATTTAGGAAAATGCAACAAAAAACAAAGTATTTTTAAGTGTACTATTGCATTAGAATTCCAGGAAAGGGGGAATATCAGAATAACAATAATAACACTTGTGGAGTGCTTACTATGGACTACATATGCTAAAGATTTACATACATATTCTCCTTCTTCTTCATATCTGCACATCATTCCAATTAACATGCACCTCATGCAGCTTCCAGGGTCCTTTGTGGTTATATTACTGGTCTTCTTGGAGGCATGGGAGGAAAAAATGTTCTTTGTGACTAAACACTGAAAATGGCAGATGATCCAGTGTTTTGAGTCCTAGGCAGAAAGCTCAGAAACTTAGTTCATACTTAAGACAGTTCTAGGAAATTTCTGACCTTCACTGGTTTCCTTTTGTATAAAGAAACGTTCTTGACAAGATGCTAGAACTTCTACATCATAGAAGTGTAATTATCCAACTGTATCCCTAATCATTCCACACCTCTCTCCCAGCCTGTATCTATTTGCTGAAGTCTCCAAAACAACCCTGACACTACTCTTTTGGTCTAAAATATCCTTTCCCACTCCTGCTTTTGGGTTGTCATTTGTTGCTCCTTATGTGTGTATTCTGCTTCCCACAGTATTGGGTGATGCTGTCATCTGTTTTTGTTTCATATCTGATTACTTCTTACACTCTCTCAACTATTGGGTCATGGGGGAACTTGACCAGAATGCCTGACTTTTGATTCTACCATTTATATAGCCTTAAGCAAATTGTTGTTTATGCCTGGAGTTCCTCATCTTGAGAGCTAATGACAGTATCTGCCTCTCAGTATAATTAAGAGGAAGAAATAAAATAATTAATGTGAATTGTGGATCAGCTAGCATAATACATAGGCCAGTGTAAGCATTCTATTGATGTTATTCTGATGGTACCTTGTTGTTAGTGCACATATAAAAACTACATGTTGGGGCTGGGGATTAGCTCAGTGGTGCCTGCACCTGCCTTGCAAATGCAAGGTCCTGAGTTTGTTCCCAGGACCAACAAAACAAAACAAAACAAAACATCCCAAACAAACAAACAAAAACTATAGGTTGAATTGAGTTGTATCAGTAAGAGTTTGTTCTTGTATTTTCTGTGGCTGGAAGCAGGGAAGGCAGCTCAGGGCCTATAGCTTGATTCAGATGTGGGGTCCTGAAGGTCTCCTAAGGATAGTGGGTGGAGAATGGGGAGGCAGAGACATTGTTATCACCTTGCTTGTTCTCCTACTTGCTTAGTCTTTCTTTATGGTTCCTAAGTACACAGTTTTCATGAGTTCCCCAGGGAAAACACTGTCACCAAGCAGCAAGCCACTGTAGACACTATAGTACTTGTACTTTGGTTTGACCTAAATTAACTTTTTGAGTACAAGAGCTTAAAGCTAAACCTCTAAACTACTGCCATCTAGCAACATCATAGATATCAATATGTTGTATGGGGTTTTGTGCAAAATAAGTGCTTGAGAAAAAATTTTAAACACATTTCATCTCCTGTGTTCAGAATTCTGATCTAGGGTAGAGTGAGAGGTTGACATAATTAAAGGAACTTCTGATTGGTGTTCAAGGTCTGTGGCAGTTCATCACAATCCTAATAATTGTAACATGTTTACTGGGTTTTTATGTAACATCAAAGGTTTTACTTGCATTACTTTATTTGTTATATTGGGCAGATACCATTTTTTATCTTCATTTAAATTGAGGGAAACAGAGGGTTACTTGCTTAAGCTCCCTACATAGGTAAGCAGACTTGGGCATTGAATACAGATCTGGATCTTTTAGCAAGCACCCATATATGCCTCACAACATTCCTGGATCTTGGTTTCTTTATTTTTAGAATGAGACAACTATCCTTGCTGATCTTACAGTTCATCAGGGTCAAACCAAATGTTTCAACCCACAGAGGCTCTGGAGCTGGTTGGGGCAATCATGAATATCAACAAGGTGCCCCAAGCAGAGGTCTTGATACCCAGTAGGCCTCTCTGCAAGTCAGTTTCTTTTCTGTCCTCTTTTAGATCTAAAGTTTTTGATTTCACGATAGCAAATTCATCCATTTTACCCAAAGCCTGGAGTCAGACTTTGCTGATTCCTACAGCATTTTCATTAGTGGCCAGTGAAATGAGAAATAAAAGGATAGAGAAGTGAACTTTTGAAAGGGATAAATTGATTTCATTTTGGTTGTCCAAACCTGTGTCTGCTCTGACATGGCCATGATAAGAGATGATGACATTTGTTTAGCCTTTCCAGGTGATAGTCACTTCCTAAATTCATGTCCTTTGGCTCAATATTTGCCGAATTTTCCCTGGTCCATAAAAACCAAAGCCCCAAAACAGCAATAGTTAAGCTTTTAAAATTATGTGCAGTAAGACAGCAGATTTTATTTTTATTTTCATTTCTCAGTATGTTTCAGACTGTGACTTTTATAAAATTAAAACTAAATTACTAAAGAAACAAAATTAAAACAAGGATATATGAATGCAAGCTCTGTTTAAAAATCTTTAGAGTTGTTGAATGTCAAATTTCTCTGACATGTAACAAAAATTTTTCAACTCCTATCTTCAATTTCTGTTCTTATTTCTTTGAGGACTGGTACATGAGGGAGGACTAGATCACATTTAGGGAGGATTTTCTCTGTTCTGAAGAAGGTCCCCTTCATGATAGCAGGGTTCTTAATCTGGAGTTCCTGGATAGAAATTCAGATGTCTTGTTGAAACTGGAAGGGAAACTGTGTATATTTCTTGGATAACTTCTAATTGAAATTTAACATTTCTTTTTTTTTACTCATTGAGTTTATTGGTACATTTTAGGTATACAGTACAGTTACAGTCATTACTGGGATCTTGTACCTTTACATGACAGGTGGTCTTGGTTCTCATTTTTCCCCTTGTCCCTGCCCTCCCCTTACCCCCTCTCCTCCTCCCCATTTACAAACACTTTATTTCCATTTTTTCATTTCTCATATTTTTCTCTTTCTTTTTAGTGTAAAGTTAGGCTGCAAACCACAGTAGTGTTAGCTGTACCTATGACTTTGGTTCCAAGAGCGCTTACATTATTTTCATATCCTACATTTAAGATAATATTGAAATATTGTTCAGTTTTAAAACTCTTTAGAAATCGCAATTGCTATTATGCATTCCATCATATTGTTAGTGTATAATTAAAGAGGCACATATTGCAATTGAAAATAGTCTAGTAACTTTTAATGGTATCAGTTCCCTTTGTGTCCATATTTTATCTCATGCATTTAAAAATATAATTCTAATTGTGTCCCATAGCAAATGTCAGACTGCCAAAGGATATCCATAGCATAATAAAGCTTAAGAACAACTGTTATAGTGGCAAGAAAATAAGAGAACATATTTGGAAACATTTTCAAAACAATTTCCCTCATCACAAATTAGCATATTGCAACTAAATATTTATGGTTTCCTGGGAGACTGGGGCTTACTAGGAGAGACCAAAGTTCTGTGACACCAGCTCAATTATTTTTTGCCCCTTATTGTCCTTATGTCTGTAAATTGAGTTAGTCCTGTGTTCTCTTACCAGACACATTGAGTGTCCTCATCATGGAATAAATATTGCAATAGCCTGAGGGGATGGGGTAGACTAGGGCAGTGGCTTCTTGCTGTAAGGTTTAGGGATGTCCTCCTCAGAGGAAGACTGAGATTACTGATTAACAATTTTGAACATGAAAGGGATAGCTGGGCAGTGATTTGCATTTTGAATCATTAACTTGGTCTTGATAAGCCAATAAACAGTTTAACAGGGGTTGCTTTCTGTGGATTGCATTTCTCGGCTTTATTGTGAATTGGTCCTTTGAGGGAGCAGGAGCAGCTGCAGGAGATAATGAGGTATGTTTGTGAATTGCTTATTCACTTACTGCTACCAATGTGTATGTTCAAATGTGTGCTGATCTGTTTCAGTCAAAATGCCCTTGTTAATTTGTTATAGACAAAAATAAATAACATTTTCCTCTGTGTGTATGTACGTGTGCATGTATGCATGTGTGAGTGTATGTGTGTGTATTCCTCTGGTCTCAGCTTGATCTAGACGCCTGATTGGAGCTAAATCTGTGTGTTTGTGTGTGTGTCTCTGATGAGATGTGAGGTATTATTTAATACACAGGGTGAGGTTGCAGGTAGGAATTCTAGAAATGCTGCGGGGCATATGAGGTAAAGGAGTTAGAATTTGGTAGTAAGACTTGAACATTTTGGACATTCCTTCTAAAAAACTTGTAGAAGTGTGAGAAAGGATGATAATTACCGAATCCATGGTAATAGGAAATTGTGGAATCTGTTACCATCCTCAGGGGTTTGATGCTTTTGTTGATCAAATATAGAATTATTTTAGGGAAGACTCTAAGAATGTGTGTATGTGTATAATTCCGGGATGTATGTATGAGTGGTGCATGGCGAAGGTCAGGAAGGATCTCATATGGGATTCAAAAGGGGGCCATGAAGGAAAGAAGTGGTATCTGAGCTGGCAGTTAGGTGTGAAATAGAATGGATGTCCTGGAGGAAGAAGGGAAGGAGGGTCATTATTGGCACCTCCCTGGTAAAACTCAAGAATTGAGTTCTTACTGGACAAGTCTAGCAGGGCATCTCTTTTCTAACTGGTTACTGATGTGGGAAGGGCAAATTCCTACTGGGGAAAGGAGAGAGGTCAAAATCAATCCCAAGGATTTGAACTGTCACTTTGGTGCTGTCTGAGGACTGGCCTATCTCCACACCCTCTACTGGTCTTGTGTCAGGTGTGTGCCTGAGTGAGTATGTGGAGGTGGACAGGGAGTGGGTGAGAGGGAAGAGTCTTTGGTTTGCTGTGCTGGGTAGGTGCTTGTGCTACCAGGGACCAATGGAAGAGGGATAACAGTCTATCCTGTATTCTAGATCTAAGCTCTCTTGCTAATACAATGACTTTGCAAAGACTTCTATTAGCAATATGAAATACTGAATAGGTGGACCTAGAGGAAAAAAATTTCTATTTAAAATGCATTCAATCTGGGCATGGTAGTGAGCACATGTACTCTTGGAACTCTGAGAGACTGAGGCAGGAAGATAGCAAGTTTGAGCCCAGCTTATTCATCATAATGAGGTCATTGTAGTAAGGTCAACATAGCAAGATCTTGTCAATAAATAAATAAATAAATAAGCTAATAAGCTGTAGATGTAGGAGATGCCAGTGTGGTCTGTGTGAAGACCCTGGGTCTAATGCTCAGCAACACAAAAACAAACAAACAATTCCTCCTGCCCAAATAATTGGTTCAGATGATAGCCACACAGTGTGATGAGAAAGATAAATTCTTGTATGTTCTTGGCCTGGGCCTATAGAAGGATATAATAGTTGTCTTCTAGAGATGATCTTTTTGTGATTCATATGGGGAAACTGAGGTCCAGAGGTCCAAATTTTTTTTTCCTCCAAAGTCACATAGCTGGGTAGGGTCAGAGCTTACTCTTAGAACTCTGCACTTTGAATGTGACAAGACTTGAAAAAATAAAAACAAAAACAAGCAAAAAGATTAGTAATTTTTTCCCTTCTCATTCTCTAGCTATCCTGGATACAATGGAGCAACATGTGAAATATTGCCCAGTAATTTTGAGGAATAGCCATACTTTCTGTGGGGTTCTTTGCAAGTTATCCTTAATCTGCATAAAACTAACCTTGTCTTTTCCACTAGATGTCTTGGCTTATGTTATTATAGGATTTACACTGTAATAACTGAGCTCTTGATACACAAATCAGACACTGGCTATAATTCAGAAAGAAGAAGAGTTATCTAATTTTCTAAATTAATTTGCACATCCATTTTATACATGGCTTTTCTACTTTGCCTGAATAACTATAACAGTGTCAGAAAAATGAGCTTTGACAATTATTCATATAACCATGCAATTCAAGAAGAAACAACATGGACTCTATACTATGCATAGTAATTCTCCCTTTTTGGATGAGATTTTTCCTGATCAAACTTTTAAAAATTATAACCCTCACTCTCCCATTCTTCATCTTTTTCTCCTGCTCCATTTTCTCTATAGCCTTCATATAGTTTAATCTACTGTATTTTATTTACAATTATTCTTTTTTTCATCCAGAAGAACATAGGTTCCACTAGAGCTGGGATTTTGTTCATGGTTGCTTAACCAGCTCCTGGAAGATTGCTTGGAACATTGCAGAAACTTTATAAAAACACTGATGAACAAATAAACTGCAAACAGGTTTACTTTTTTACCCTTCAATAATCTAATGGCAAATAAAACTGAGAAATGAGACACATCAGTACCTTGTCCCCCCTGATTTTATAGAGAATTTAAAACAGTGTTGTATATCATAAATTTAAGAAAGGTACCTATGGAACACTTTCAGTCCCCCAGGATCTATGGGGACAGAAATGTTGCAGAATTGTCATTTCCTTTTGTTTTCATAAGGCTTTTAGCTTAATGGTTGTATTCCACTTATTCTACCTCACTTAAGTTAGAAAGTTATTATTCACGGGTGTATAGATTTTTTTTTGTATTTGCATCATATAGAAGGAGGTGGTGGAAGAGAGCCCTAAAAGCAATGAGTTTGGATTCAGATTGCTTGGTTTGAAGCCTGAATCTGCTACTAGAGAAGACTGCACCTTGGGCAACCTACCTTCAATAAAGCTCTGTCAATTCATTTGTAAAATGGAGATAATAATTTCTATTCTTAAAATGGTTATGAGGACTAAATAAAATAATGTATGTACAAAATGCATGTAAGGGCTCAGCCTAGTTCCATGTATATGTCAGTCACATGCTGAATGAGCCAGATGCAAACCTGATAAAACTACAATCTCACAAAAAGCCTAAGCTGGCGTATACCATGGGGCATTGAACATAGATTATAGAGTAATGGATTAAAGCCTTGGCTGTAGAGTCCAAAGGTCAGGTGTTTAAATAGTGACCTTGCTCCTTATCAGCTATGTGACATCAGGCAAGTTATAAGACCTGAGTGAACCTTCATTTCCTCATTGGAACCTGGGGGTACTCAGAGTACCTCACTTGGGGTTATTTGGATGGCATGTGACATATTAGGGAAAACTCTTAGCACATTTGCTCAATCATTATAAACTATAATTATAATTAGTATTAAAATGTGTTGATCAAACAAGGTATTTCAGCATCCATAACAAATTATCAAATAGCAACTTGGAGTTTCATAGAATTTTTGGACTTTGAACAAAGGTCACCATGTGATTTTGAATAATATTGAATTTACTCAATACTTTCGCTAGGGTTACAATATACTGTCCTCAATTTTTGATGGTTCATGTAATGAAAAACCTTTATCTCTATATACATTGATCTCCAAGTGTTTAAGTGCATTTATGGGAGATTTCTATAAACGGAATTTTTGGATTATGGATATACTAATAATAGCTACCAAGACTCCATAGTGCATATGGTGATTATAATTTGATCAGTAATGTGTGGGTGTTTCTCTATAGTGTCTGTCATACTGTGTTAATAAACATTTGGAAAAATTCAAAAATATTAGTTTAAATAACACTCTTCTCACAACTATTTTCAATAACCAAAGAGAAAAAGACGTGGTACTTGAATTGCATTCTGATAAATTCTCTCTGTCAGTGAACATAAGATCAACTCTTTGCCTTATTAGCTCATTTAATTTTATCAAGTATGGAAGATTATTAATCATTGTGCAATTTTATAATAAAGATTAATATTATGGAATTTCTTATAAAAGAATAAAAAGTAATAGATATAGTGTAAGAAAGACTACAGTTGGGATAATTTATTCTAGAAAAAATAACAGTTCTTGTTATAGGAAAAAAAGAAAACAGTAGCCAAGCCAGGCATGGTGGTGCACACCTGTAATCCCAGCACTTGGGAGGCTGAGGCAGGAGGATCACTGTGAGTTTGAGACCAGCCTGGGATACATAGTGAGTTCCAGGTCAGTCTCAACTACATAGTGAGACCCTGTCTCAAAAAACAAAAACAACAACAAGAAAATAGTAGCTTTTAGCTCCATTTCTTTTTATATGGTAAGACTGAATTTCATTGACCAACAGCATATTTCTTTATCAATACATGAGAAGTCATGTATCCTTTTGCCATCTAATACTTGGACAAAGAGCTTGAGGAAGGCTACTTTGAACTGAGATGAATAAGTGCGGACACATTGATGGGATGGATAATGAGGACGCAATGAAAGGCACAGTTTCTAATCTTAGGGACTGAGGAATTAAGACTGAGGGAAGTAGGGAGGGCATGTTCTTTTTGGATAAATAGAGTGTGATTTTTCAAGGTTACCTGTGAAGGAGTGGTGAATGGATCAGGGAAGAAAGCAGGCTTTGAACGAACCAGGTTGCCGCTCTTGGATCTTTCTAGCTTTCTCTACCTGGATCTCAGATATGAATATGCCACCTGACATATGGGGCCATAAAGCACTTACCAGATAGGAAGGTCATATGGAGAAGAAATCAATAAGGACAGCTGTTAACTGTGTAACAGTACTCCACAAAAAGACTGAGTGGTATGAGGACAGAATGCCCTGTAAGAACTTCCTCCAAGGGTCCACTCTTAATACTATCATATGGGTATCAACACATGAATATGGGGGGCACATATGTTCAAACTGTAGTTACAGGTATATAATTTCTGTATTTTCATCTTTCTTTGAAATTGCAACTCCTCAAGGACTCCTTGGGAAATCTAAAAAGAAACACCTGGCTGAGATGCTATACAAGATACCTTCAGTTAAATTTTATCAGTTCTCACCTAGATTGTGGTGTCTAAATACTAGTCTCACTAAAAAGAACAGGGGCACCTTACAGTTTATAATAATTCATACCTGGCGCAAGGAATGTATGAGCCTAGACTGAACCTAGAGTGTTGTGTTGTGCCAGAAAGCAGGACTACTATTGGACTCAGTGTATTCCTGCTGGTAAAAGATAAGAAAATATGAGAATTCTTATAATCACTGGATTAAGACAGATCACATGCATTTAATTTATGATTTCATAAAGATGTTTAAAAACAATAGCAACTATTCTTATTCCTCTTTAAAAGATGCTAAGGAAAAATTTTATTTTGAAAACCTGTAAAGAGTTAAGCATTTATCCTTCATAAACATTCCTTCATAAACTGAGTCTTTGTGAGCCAAATAGATGAGGAAATTTATGTCTATAGAAATATTTCACCAAACAAATAATGAAAGAATCACAGCCTCACTGTTTCATAATTCCCAATGAAATAATCATTCTGGGAAATACTAGAGGCAGTTAATATCATACAAAAGAATCAGATTGATTTTATGCCTCTTGCTGGAAGACAGCATACCATCTATGGCCATTGCTACTAAAACAAATAAACTTAAATTGGATCAAAACTCTAGATCTAGATTAATTTCCATTATTAGAGAAACTTTTTAGAATGCATGTGAATGCAATTAACAAAATCCAGATTGTGAGAAAAATCTATAGAGAATAAATTGCCTAGATTAAAAGGATTTAGATATAAAAAATTACAGTATAAAAATCATGATTGCATCCTTAAGAGAGTAGAACAAATAGAATTTATCATATGAGCTGAATTTCAAAATTGACTAAGATATTTGATAATAAGGAATTATTGTAAAATATTAAAATTTCTTATTTTTTAAAATATACTTAAATATTTTTAGGTTAAATACATGAAACCTGAGTTTATCTTCAAAAAATTCCAGGATTAGGGATACAAAAAAAATAGAAACAAAGATGAGATTGGCCGTGAGTTGACTTTTTTGTAAAAAAATTGAGATTATGAGTGCATGGAGATTTATTATACTATTCATTTTGTACACCTGAGCTTTTCTATTAAATTTTTAAAATTTTATAATCAAGTGCTTAGTAAAATTGAAGTCTAATATTGTTTTCTCTGTTTTATAGATGGCAAGAAAGAAATTGAAAAAATTTACCACACTGGAGATTGTGCTCAGCGTTCTTTTGCTTGCATTGTTCATCATTGCTGTCGTTCTAATTGTTCTTTTAGCCAAAGGTCCTGCAGAATCAAAAGGTAACAAGGAACTCTTGGGCTCTCCTTCTATAATTTGCTCTTGTCAGAATAAAACCATCATCAGTGGTAGGAAACAATGCTTTCATGTTTATTGGTGTGAGTGTGTGTGTGTGTGTGTGTGTGTGTCTGTGTGTACCAGTTGTACATGATTGGGGAAACATTTAATTAAAATTGTAGCAGTTTAGAATATAATCCTTATAGATTTAACTTTTGATGTTTCATTTTCCAAATTAATTAGTGCCCTGGATTAAGTTCCAAAATTGACATGGAATAAGTTTGCTGAATTTCATTTGAATAATTCAAATTTTGTTAATGATGATGAACAATATGCTTTTGTAAAAGGTGGTTAAACAAGTAATTAAAGTATTTTAGGGCTAAATTTGGTCCTTCAGGAAAGAAAAACAACCAAGTTATTGTATTAAAAGTTTATTGAACTGTTATTTCCCCAAAGATGGGCTGGATTAAGCTGCATTATCCAGGATTTCCTATCTGATTAATCTAGGAGGAGCAATTTCTTTCTTTTTTTAAAAATTAATTTTATTGGTACATTTAATGTATACAGTATAATGACATTCATTGTTGGAAGTCTGTACCTTTACATAATCAATCTTGGTTATTATTTTTTCCCCATTCCCTTGTCCTCCCTTCAACTCCTCCCTCCCTCTCTATCTACAAAGACTGTTTCTATTATTTTTCATTTTCTCTTATTAATTCTATTCCCTTCTTTCCTTTCCCCTACCCCTCCCATTTCCCCTTGCTCTTTGTCCCTTTTTTTCCTATTTCACTTTATTGATTATACCTTTTAGTCCTTATTTACACTTTCAGTTTTTCACACTAGAGAAACTATTTGGTATTTACACTTGTGTGTCCTATTTATTTCACTTGAGTATCACTTCAATGTGCATCCATTTAACTATAAATGTCTTCAATTTCTTAGGGAAACCAGGCAATGCAGGGCCAGGTTGCAGCTACAGGAAAGCTTTCTTTGCTTTTCATGCCATTCCCAGCTGGAAAGATTTCTAGTTTTTGTAGAAGATTAGATTACATGATTTTTTTTTTTTTTTTTTTTTTGTACTAGGGATTGAACTTGGGACCTTGCACTTGTGAGGCAGGAGGTGGAACCAATAAGCTAAATCCCCCACCCAAGATTACATAATCTTAAAGGTTATTCAATTCTTAAACACTCTGTTTAAAGCTCAGTTAACATCTGATCCTAAAGATGGAATTAAAAGCCTTATGCAGAAACTGATACAAATACAGTTTGTTTAACACACCAGTGAAAGAAAACTATTCAATACTATTCAAAAGCCTCAGCTTTTTATTTTAATGTCATTATTAACTCTAGCATTGCAGAAAGCCTTAAAGAAAATTCACTTCCTCATAGTAGAATGCATTAAAGTGCTGTTTTGTTTTGTTTTACTGATCATTAAACCAAATTTCTTTAGCTCTGGGGTAGGCTCTAGCTTTCTGTTTCTAGACTGACAAGTTCCCTTTGCATATTTGTCATTAGCGTTTTCGTATGTACAGAAGAATGCCACTGCTCAGGAATGTGCTTTTCCTGTGGGTGGACTGTTGGCATGTGAGCAGAACTGAAGTGCAGAGATTAGGATGTCTCTTATTGCACGTGATCTGTGTGTGTCAGGGGCTGGGGTGGAATCAAGGACCAGAGCAGTGATCTGCAAACTTTTGTCTGAAAGGGCAGGTAGCAAATATGTGTGGGCCGAATGTTTCTGTCATCACTGCTTAATGTTGTTTTTTAGAGTATAAAAGCAACTATAAACAAATGAATATGTCTGTGTTCTAGCAGTACTTCATTTAAAAAATAGGCTCTAACCTGATTTGCTTTGAAGGCCATAGTTTCCTTAGAGTAAAAGGAAAATTGGTTCTTATTTTCATCGACTTCTAATGTAATGGTAGAGTTTTTTCTCCTGTACATATTGTCCTGTAGGGAGGCAGTATGGGTTTGGGAGTAGAGGGAGATAGTGCTGGTACAGAGAGGTAAAAACAATCAGTAAGAACAAAATGATGCTTTATAAAGTGAAATACATAAACTGGAGGATATCAGAGTTAAGTCCAGTGAGTAGTTGTATTAATTTATTGAAAGCATTGAGATTATGGGGCTATTGAGTGCCTGTGACATTTAAAGTTTGCTTTTGGGATGGCCCTAGGTCCTGAGACAACCCCAGATGCTGCATGCCCAGTGATAGATGAACTGGAACTGATAAACTGCATCCCTGACCAGCCACCAACAAAGGTTTGAGTTACAGATCTTGTTGCATTTAAGACTTTATTCTACTATGCAGGTTTTTTCATTATTATTTTTACTTCTGTTTGTGACTTTCAAAGTTGTTTGTATTGCAGTTGTTAGTGGCTCAGGCAAATGAAACCTGTATCCTTTCTCATGTGATTGTGCAGCTTTGGAAGAGAAAGAGCAGGAAAATCCCCCTGGGTTGTCAGATTTCACAAATAAAAGTACAGGTTTATCAGTTAAATCTGAATTTCAGAGAAATCATGAATATGTTTTTAGTTTAAATATATCCCATGTAAGATGTATAACTTACTGAAAATGTATTTATCTTTAATCTGACAAAGCAATTTGATTACTAGTTCATCCTGACTCTGTCACTTGCCCTCTGTCTCTTTTGTTACTTTCAGCGTTCCAAAAGGTCATGTAGGGTTTACAATAAAAAATTCATGCACGTGCATGAAGCATGATTTAAAATAAGGACAAAGTTTCAAGAGCTATGCTTTGGGAGGAAGAAGGTAATAAATACCAGAGAAAAGATAACACAGGCATCTGAGTCCAGTATATCTTGAGCACTTGCTGAAGTACAGCTGATTATGATGATATAATAAAATCAGCTGATTATGATGATAATAAAGTTATTGCACATTCCTTATCAGTCACTTTTTACTTTGAGAACAAAAATGATATCTAAATAAAAACTATTTGTAACCTTCTGAATGAAGTCCACTAACATGTGATGGCAGATTTGCAACAGATATAGAACTTCATGTCTCTATACAGATTCATGTTTCTAGTGCTTGGACATGTGGCACTCCCACATTCACCTTTGTAGTCATCCTAGTCTCAGTAGGCTGAAGTAATATGTGATGTTCCAGTGGGTTTCTGTTTTGGCTTATCTAAAGGGCCTATACCCCCCCCCCAGATGCCTTTTCTTTCCTGTTAGAAGACAAATCTTCCTATTTCACATTATCAGTTATACATTTTGTTCCTTATTTACAGTTTTTGTGAAATAGGAAGAAAATATCTAAATGGGGTAGGGGAAGTGGGAGAGGTAGTGGAAAGGAAAGAAGGAAAAGGAAAAAATATGGGAAAAGGAAAAAATGGAAACAAGTATTTGTAAATAGGGAGAGGTGGAGGGTTTGAAGGGAGGGCAGGGGAATGTGAAAAAATAAGAACCAAGGTACACCGTGTAAAAGTACAAGATCCCAATGATGAATATAACTGTACTGTATACCTAAAATGTACCAATAAACTTAATGAAAAAATACTCTAAGGAGGGGGTGGGGAAGAAGAAGACAAATCTGCTCAAGTGGATTACTCTTCTCAGGGAAAGGAGTAAGGTGGAGGTAGGTATGATGTGGGATAATGAGGCATCTGAATCATAATTTTGGTGATCTCAGCTAGACAAAGGTAAATAAGAGAAACAAATGAGTGAGGAATGGACACTCAGTCAGAAATCATGATGTTCTCAAGTATATCCAGACCATCAGTGTTTTGAAGCCAAACATCTGGTAACTGATTTAACTTTCTGGTAATTGAGCACTTTATTTGGTTGGATCAAGAAGCCAGAGTGACCTGGAATATGTTTATGGAACAGTGCAGAACTCAGTGTGACTGGAATAGTGTGGGAGAAGAGGAGACTAGGGTTGGTAATGGGGTGGCAAGGGAAATGGCAGTCTTTGGCAATCAGGAAAGGAGTTTGGTTTGGGTGTAATACACAATGGCCTAGAACAGCTATTTAAGGCAGAAGGAAGCCATATTATGAAGGAGAAAAGAGTGAATATAAGACTTAGAGACATAAAGGCAAAGAAACCAAGAAGGGAGAAAAAAAGAAAAGCACTTTGATTATGGGACAAAAATTAAAGATAGATAGCATTTTAATGAACAGACTTGAAAGGAATGGAAAATGAATTCAAGATAGAAGAGATGGTATAAACAAAGCTACAGAAAGAGAAATTGCATGACATATTGAATGGTGAGTGCCAAAGAGAAGACAAAGTCAAGAAAAGTTGGATAGGTTGAGACTTGATGTTAGAGTGCTGCTTTGTCAATAGGAATGGAAGCTATGGTCTAGCTATCTTGTACAGGACGTTGCATAAATTTGATACATATAGATTAGCTTGCCCCTATTATATTGTGCTAGTAAAACAGTTATTCAGAAGCCCACATAGAAGTCTATCACATCCTACATATGCCATTCCCACCCCATCCCATCTTGTTACTGGATATTGGTGAACTTCCAATTCATTCCTGGCATGGTATTTTTTTGCTATTTTGTTATATGACTTTTCAATAAATATGAAGTTTAATAAATTATTTTTGGCTTTTTCTACATGGTGTACCCAAGGGAATGACTTTTTGACTTTGGTGTTCATTCGACATGTTCCTCTTTTTCCCAGTCAGAGAGAAATATTGCCACTCTGAATCATCTATTTTCTCATGAAAAGTTTGTCTTAGGCAATTTATTGTGTTTGTTATGTGTCCTGGGCATTATATTCTGATCCATATGCTGTGAGGCAGAGTTTATGGATAGTGATATATTTATATGATGTGCATATTAAATGGAAGTTTATAGCTGAAAGAGGTGGAATTATGTACCCCTACGCCAACGAACAAAATACTTTGTGCTAAGGGCATCATTGCACAACTTTATAATCCATATCTCCTCTCCCTCAGGATTACTATAAAACAGTATAAATTTCTCTGCAAATGATTCTTGGTTGTAGATACCATTGTATCTTTCTCCCAATAATGTAGGAGAGTCTACGGCCATACCACCCTGAACGTGCCTGATCTCATCCAGTAATGTCGGAGGGAGTCCTGTGTGCAGGACAGAATAAAGTAATCTGTCAGCCTGCCTTGAATCCACTTGGAAGACCTTTTTTGGTTTTTTGGTACCGGGGATCGAACTCGGGACCTTGCACTTGCGAGGCAGGTGGTGGCACCACTGAGCTACATCCCTGGCCCTGGGAGACCTTTTTTGTTTATTTGGAGAGTAGACTCCAGGAGTCTCCTTCATGAGTTCCAGAAGAAAAGATCAGCCATTTATCTTGATCTAGCCCTGATGGTTAGTTCTGGCTTACAGCTGTCTTCATTTATGCCTTCCTATTCCATTGGCGAGGTTCATAGAATCTGCTTCTCTTTCTCTGCTAACTGATTTTTGTTTGTAATTCCATTATGCTTTTAGTTTCCAAGGCAGAGTCAGAAGAACTTTTACTTGGCTCTTCTGTTTAATTCCTTTGATTAGTATTTTAACATATTTTTCTTAGTAATATTTTACAGATTTAGTACTTCATTTTCATTCTCACTGTTATCATCATTATTATTCCAGTAGTATCCTAGAATTTCTTCTGAAATCAATGTTTCCATCTACTGTATTATATATGATTAGTTCTGCTCTATTTAACGTCCTATTTTGATTATATTTCCATTCAACTCCAGTACTGAACTTATAGTGGTTCATTCTGCATATTGGATCAAGTTCAAATGCTTTGTTCTGTCATCTATGACCCTGTTTAACTTTCTTTGTCCTCTATAGGCTTATGCAGATCATACTCCCATGAAAATTTTAGAGACAGATCTCTACATTGCTTTCAAATCTCTCTCCGAAAGAGACTATATAAGTTCTGATAAATTCAGTGTTTTTTTTTTAATTTTATTGAGTTTATTGGTACATTTTAGGGATACAGTACAGTTACATTCATTGTTGGGATCATGTACCTTTACATGGCAAGTCTTGATTCTCATTTTTTCCCCTTACCTCTGCCCTCCCTTCACCCCCTCCTCTCCTCCCCATAAATTCAGTGTGTTTTTAAAAACTAATTTTACACATTAAAAACCGTGCTTTTAATTACCCTCAAAGTACTCCCCCTTACTTCGGACACAATTATCTTCTTTTTTTTACTACTTTCTGAAGCAGTTCCGTATCTCTTTTATGAGTGTCTTTATGAGGTGTGATAAAAAAATATATATAGTGAATAATGCTGCCGACTGCCATCCAATGGAAAGGCAGGCTCATAAAAACTTTAGGGCATGTCCTCCTCCACTTTATTCATCGATTCTCGCACTGTGTGACTTTTGGCTCTTTCCCAAAGTCACAATAATCATGAAAAGCAAAAGTTTTGAATCGATTTAGGACACCGAGGCAGCCACAGCAGTGCAACCAAAACATGAAAGAGGGCTTCCAGAACTGCTTCAAAAAAATGCCAAGAATGATGGGATAAGTGTGTTTTAGTGAAGTATTAGGAGGGGGATTAGTGGAAAGGTAATACCTTTCTTAAAAAACTTAGTTATATTGTTTTGATCACATCAAATAACTTTCTCCATCCTTGATAAAATAACTTTTATCAGTTCTTGAATTCGTAGTTGGGAAATTCCACTGATGGAAAAACACAATTTAGCCAATTTCCAAATAGCCTGTTCAGGAAAGAGATGGTCGATAATAATTTTGAACACTTTATTTTTAGGATTAGAATGTACTATGAAAACATGGGGCTGCAAGTGTGTATGCTTAAAATAAACCTGTGTGCCCTAAGTAACAATTGCAGAATGGTAGGCTGATAGCAATTTGCAGTTAAGTGCTGTCAGAGATAGTGGTAGTAGTCATTATGGTGATATTTGAGAGGTTAATGTTTTTAATTTCAGAAATCTTATCTTTTATGGCAAACACTTTTCAGTAATCTTTCAATTATTTATTTGAAGCGTGACATCTTTCTAAATTCCAATTTGTTATCAAAGTTTTTAAGGGATCAAATTTTATGATATACTAGCAAGAATATTGCATTTTACTATGATCATTATGAATATCCACCCTTAAAATTATTCTGTCTATGCATCATCTTTTAAGAGCCATTACATGGTGCTAGGAAAAGTGGTGAGCTATAGAGTCCCAGAAATAGCCTTAAGTTTATGTTTTGCATTTTGAGTTGATAGTGTAGGCATTGAATGAGAGCATGGTAGGGGAACTAGGGTACTCAGTTCTTATCTTGGCTTTGCTTCTGAAAAACTTTAACTTGACTACTATCATATTTTTGCGCTTTTTTTTTTTTTTTTTACCAGGGATTGAACTCCGGACCTTGTGCCTGTGAGGCAGGCAGCAGAACCACTGAACTAAATCCCCATCCATATGTCACATTTCTTGTGGACTCTCAAATCCTTATCATGGAGTGAGATAGTGTGTGCTCAGATAGATTCTTCACTGAAGGAATAACTACTGAATGCTGTACTAAACTTTGAGTTTAAAAGATTTTCCAGTATTTAGCTCTAAGGTATTGTGAATTGTAACCTGCAAATTCACTGTAGTCCAATTCTGGGTCATGTGGCATATTTAAGTCTTTGCTGTGTCACTTTGGGATGAAGTAAAGTGGTCATGTTAACATTAGAAACCTGACTCAAGGTGCATGTAATATAAAATGCTATAATACAGTCTAGAATTAAGATATTTCACTGAATTGAGATTATTTTTGTTCATTCGTTTCAATTCAGTGCATATGAAAATAGCCAGGGAAGAGTTGATGAGCCCAAGTTAATCTGGAATTCCATTATCATCAGTGTTTTCAATTCCTCAAATTCCTTCTTCTATTTGAAAATGGGATACTTCCTCTTATTCTGCTCACTACCCTTGAATATCTGGTTCCAACTTTTTGTTCACATCATTAGGTTTTCTGGAATTAAAAAAATAGTCTTTATTGACAATTACAGCATTGAGCAGAAGAGATATAGAAATTGAATACTCTAAAATACATTTGGATTTAGCACATGTATATTTAATGCCCCTTTCAGGTCATTGATAAAGACAGTCTTGCTAATTAGAACCTGCTCCATATTCTCCATGTTGGACTAAGGTGCCAGTTAACTTAATCCATTTTGTGCTGCTATAATGAAATACCCAAGACTGGGTAATTTACAAGGAACAGAAATTTGTTTCTTAAAGTTTTGGAGGCTAGGAAGGGCACACCTAGGGGTCAGGATTTGGTGAGGGCTTTGTTATTATATCCTTACAGGGAGAAAAGTAGAAGAGGCCTTCTATAGGGGAACCCAATCCCAATTGTAAGGTCTAATCACTTCTTAATGTTTGCACCTCTAGTACCATCATTTTGGGCTGAGCATGGTTGTGTACACTGTAATCCTAGCACTTAGAAAGCTGAGGCAGGAGAATTGATGTGAGTTCAAGGCCACCCTGGGCTTCAACTTTAGAAATCTGACTCAGGATGCATGTAGTATAAAATGCTATAATACAGTCTAGAATTAAGACTGTAATTCTACATATTGAGCTACATATTGAGCTCAAGGTCAGCCTGAACTATATAGTGAGACTCTGTCTCAAAAAGCAAGCAAGCAAACTAATAGATAAACAAATCGTATTGGCAACTTCTGAATTTTGGAAGGAACACATTCGCCATAGCACTAGCCTAAAATTGCTCTAACCTCTCTATTTCCTTACAGAATTGACTTCCATTTACCCACTCCTAAAGAAAAAGACCTGTCATATACTTAGTAGTTTAAGACATTAGTAATTTTATTGCTGTATATTTCATGATTTTATGGGTCAGATATTTAAGCAGAGTTCAGCTATGTGGTTCTTCTACCCTAAGCAATATTGAGCAGGATTACTTGGTTTCCATTGGTAGCTGAGCCATTCTGGTGGGTTTCAAAATGACTTTGCCCACAAGCCTACAACCCTGGCAAAAATGGCCATAAGGCTGACTCTACTTGAGTATTCTTCCTTCATGTATCCTCAAAGTCTCTCTCAGTGGTCTGTCTACCAGAGGAGTTAAACTCTTATCTAACAATTCAGGGTTGCAAAATAGTAAAGGAAAGCTGCTGGTCTTTTTCAAGGCCAGGCCCAGAAGAAGCCTAGCATCACTTTTTCTTGACTCTGTTGATCAAATCAGTCATGAACAACCACCACTCAAGAGGAAGGCAATAGACCCCACTTTCAGGCAGGAAGTGTTCCAGAGAGCTTGCAGCTACTTCACTCAGCTGCAGAATGCTTCTTTTGCTCAAGGTAGGCATTGGTAAGTGTAAAGGGTGGTAAATTACTGGAAAACACAGAAACAAGAAAGATGGAATAGCACAGGGTGTGAAAATATAAGAAAAATTATGATTTGAAAGAGTTTTTCAAAATGGAGTATTGAGGTCATTTGAGAAGAAGGACTTAGGCATGATTCCAGCTCCTAATCTGGAATATGAACTTTAGTTACCTTCACCCTTTGACCGAAGGCATCTGGAACATATAACTACATTTTGACCATACAGACTCAAGATGCATATCAAGAGACTATCAGATTCTGGTTTATGGATACTTTTACTAAAGTACACATTCTTTTCCTGGCACACAGTCCTTGTTCTCAATGCCAACAGAACTTTTACTACTGAAAGAATTTTTACTACTTTGTAAAATAAAATAATATTTGCTCATATAAATGCCTATTTTTCTTGCCTTCTTAAGAACACTGATTGAGAAGTATCCGAATTTATGTCTCCCAAATTGCAATTCCTAAGACCCCAAATAAAGTTCTTTTACTTCAACAGTTTCTAAATTTGAATTGATCTGCAAAAGGTAGAGGAGCCAGCTAGCCCCCAGCTGAGAGTGGGAGGAAGGTAGGTGAATTCAGGGCTAATGCAAGTCTGGAGGAGCCCTTTGTCCTGAGTCCCTCCTGTGGCTTGAGCTGGCTAATGCTATGAACTCACTCAAGCTGACTTTCACTGGGTCTGGCTAGGGTCATCCTCCTTTAAGTAGCTCGCATCTACCCTTGCAACTTTGCCCTTTTTGTTTCAAAATGTGGCAGCTGCTGTAGACTTGATTATAAAAAATTTTTTTAGATCTGTTGCTTCCTAATGACCTAAGGATTTATGCATTCCAAGGCATCTGTAATCTTATCAGTACATTATTTGTAATTCTCAGGGAAAGATATACTTTTCTTGTTGATACCAGATTTCACCTTTGGAATATGCTTTGGGTATACAGGGTAACAATATATGTTTTTATATTAAAATATTTGAAAGCAGTTTTTGAACTAAAAGGCACACATACTTATACAGAAAAAATGTGTTAAAAAAGGTCTGTGACTGATCCCTTTATATTTCTTTCATTTTTTCCTACTATACCTATACAACAAAGACTACTATACCTATACTATATAACAAAGACCCAGGGCCTCCTTTTTCTTTCTTTTTTTTCCTGTAACAATGAATCAGGGATTATTCATTAGGTGGGGTCCATTTTCATTTGCCCACTTCTTACTTGCTTCTCTTTTCTGCCATTTTTAGTAGAAATTGTATATGTCATGGTAGTGATTGTCTAGGGCAGTGGATTTGAACCCTGGCTGCACATAGGAATTATGTGAATAGCTCTTAAAGATACCTGTTCCCTGGGCTCACCTCAGAAGTTCTGATTTAATTCTTGATCTTGAAGAATGAATTCAGGTATGCTTATTTTTGTAATGTTTACCATGTGATCCAAACATGTATTGATCTGTAGTGGAATTGCTTGGAGAGTGAGTAAAACTCCGAGTCATACTTTCACTGAAGGACAGGGCATGTAGGTGTTCCTTGGTATGTTACTAAATTCCTCAGGTGATTCTGACAAGGATCACATATTGAGAATTCTAGAGTAAGATGTATCTGCCACAAAAGACAAAGTTGTACATTTTCCAGTCCTCTATTATGTTGGAGGTATTATGGTGAAAATATGGAATGTTTTTAGTTTGTCTTTTCATATCATTAGGTAATATTATTACAGCCTTCTAGGTAATCCAATATGTGCAAGCTTGGAAAGTAAGTTTGGCACTCAGAAAAGCCAAGAGGACATGTGCTTATAATCCCAGCACTTGGGAGGGTGAGAGAGAAGAATCACCATGAATTCAAGGCTAGTCTGGGCTACATAGTGAGACTTTATGTCCAAAAAGAAAAAAGCAAGTGGGAGTGATTGAGATAATAAGCAACTTTTTGTTATCTTCACCTTGGCTTTGATTTTTTTTCCCAAATAGGGCTTAACTTCCTTGAAATAATTATTAAAAATATTTTAGATATCTAAGAATATATAACCAATTTCCAGCATGAGAAAATAAGTGTCAGTTCAGTGTAATTCTTCTGTACATTCCTGCAATCACCTTTTCCTCTTTCCTCTCTAGAAGCAACCATGGTTATGAAGTTAGTATTTATCATGTGTTCTTTTGTACCTTTACCAGTTACATATATACTTATAATAATAGATATGTACAACCTATATGAAAATACAGTTTTTGCAGTTTTTTCACTTAACATTGTGAGATTTATCTATGTTGCTATGTCTTTGTAGGTCATTTATGCTCACAATAAAGTGGCAAGTCATTTAGCCTTCCTCTGGCTAAAAGGAATTTAATTTTTCTTCAATAGCTTCCACTTACAGCAGTGCTATTATGACTGTTCCTGTCAATATTTTAGTTTATGGATGTGTGAATTAAAGTATATACTTTAAACCTCCTAGATATTATCAAATTGATCTCCAAACTGACTGTACTCATTTACCATCTATCATTTTCTCAATCTTTAGTAATATTTAGAACTGAAAATCTTTTTTTTTCTCATCGAGTTTATTGGTTCATTTTAGGTATACAGTACAGTTACATTCATCATTGTGATCTTGTACCTTTACATGGCAGGTTTTGGTTCTCATTTTTTCCCCATACCCTTGCTCTCCCTTCACCCCCTCCTCCCTTCCCTATTTACAAAAACTTTATTTCCATTTTTTCATTTTTGCATATTTTTTTCTTTTCCCTTATTTCCTTTCCCCTACCCTTCCTACTTCCCCTACACCTTTAGTCCTTTTCTTCCCATTTCACATGGTCAATTATCCCATTAGGATCTTCTGTACAATTATAGTTTTTCATACCAGAGAAACTATTTGGTATTTATACGTGTGACTTACTTATTTCACTTAAGAGTATGTCCTCAATATGCATCCATTTTCCTATGAATGAATCTAATTTCTCATTCTTTATGGCTGAGTAGTATTCCATTTTATAGATAAAACACATCTTCTTTATCCAGTTTCCAACTGATAGGCAGATGGGCAGTTTCCAAGTTTTAGCCATTACAAACTGTGCTGCTATAAACATAGGTGAGCATATATCACTGTGATATGATTCTTTTAGTTCTTTTGGAAAGATACCCAGCAGAGGAATAGCTGAGTCAAATGGAACCTCTAATCCTAGTTCTTTGAGGTATCTCCATATTGATTTCCACAATGGTTGCACCAGTCTGCACTCCCACCAACAATGGAGAAGGGTTCCTTTTTCCCCACAACCCCACCAACATTTGTTACTGTGTGATTTCTTGATAGCAGCCATTCTTTGGGGTGAGGTGGAATCTCAGTGTTGTTTTCATCTGCATCTCTTGAATGACCAGTGATGTGGAACATTTTTTCATATATTTACTTGCTGCTTTTACTTCTTTGTCTGAGAAATGTAGAACTGACAATCTTTTTAATCACTTACCAGATATGATAGATACTTTTCTCATTGCTGAGACAAAATGCCTGATACATAAAGTTAAAGTGGGAAAGGTTTATTTGGCTCACAGTTCATAGAGGCTTCAGTCCATAATCAGCTGGCTCCAAGGCAGAGTGGCACATGGCAGGGTGGCATCACAGAGGAGAAACAGTACATAGTGGCCAGAAGGTAGCAAAGCAACAAGGGAGCAAGAGCGGGCCCTCAACAGAGTCTTTCTGCCCCTTTCATCTTATGCAGGCGACATAGGGCAGGGTGGCAGATACTCACACTCTTATTCCTAAAGCCCTTGAGCCTAGCATTGCACCATGAATCAATTCCAGATAAAGCCCCACCTGTGACTGCTTGAGGTTTTGGGGGGACCTCTAAACACAAGCCATAACATCTGTCCAATTATTTAAATAAAGTATGACCAAAAATTGCATACTTTAAAATTATTTTTATATGGTAATATAATAGGAAATAGATAAAATGACAATTTTAATAAATTAATTCAATACAAGAATTTACTGGTTGAAATGACACCTGCCCGAGCAATGCTTGAGATAATATGTAAACAAATGCTCTGCCTGAGTGATGGTTGGGGTAAACTGTTAAGCAGTTGAACTTTGCCATTTTATATAAAATTCAATCCCATTGTAGTTTTAGTGCTAGTTTTTCTGAATAATCATGAGGATGGACACTTTTCAGTCATTTCTTTTCTGTGAATTAATTTTCTGTGTTTCTATCAGTTTTATATTGAGGTGTTTATCTTTTTGACCAGTATACTTGTTTTGTGTATTTTTAAAAATTCTAATTCTTATTTTTATCTTAAATTTGAAAACGTCTGCTGTCATGAGGTTTTGGCCACCTGCTTGATGCTATCTTGATGAACAGTAGTTTTGCATTTTAGTGAAGTCAAGCTTATGAATGCATTTCTATATTATATTCTAGTGATATTAAATGCCTAACAGTGAAAAGGAAAAAGTACAAACAAGACTCAATAATAGTAACTGTTGACTTATTTATTATATTTTTAATAAATTTTCTTATATTTCTATGTAGATGATGTTATATCTAGAAATAATGGTGATTTGGTTTCATCCTTTTCAGTCTTATAAATTTTCTTGTCCTATTGCATTGTTAGGACCTTCGTTATATTTTAAAGTGATAAGCTGTCACAGGCATGGGTCAATTCATCTTTTTTGTTGATTTTAAGGGAAATGCTTCTAACATGTCACCATTTAGTAAATGATTGTAGTAAGCTTTTGATAGATACCTGCTATCAAACTAAGGAAGTTGTTTATTTCTATCTTTCTAAGATTGTTGTATCACAAATAGCTGATAAATTTAGATGATTCAATTGTTGTGTACTTCATTTTTTGTGTACTCTATCAGTTAGTAGGAGGACCTCCTTAACAATGTTCCATCATGTACTATTTCCTTAATTTTTACCTTGTGAGTCTTCATGGTTAGGTACATATCAAGTTGGAGGTGTGACATCTGTTGGATGTCTTGTCCTAACTCTGGCTCTTTAAGAGTGAATTTTTATGAAAAATCTATCTGTATGATGTGAATGCAAACTTTCATTTGCATCTTACTCATATTTGCTTTTCCCTTTCACTTTCAGTGTTTTTGTAAGCTTCAGTTTTGGATGTGTCACCTGTAAGAAATTTTTACCTGGATTTATTTCTATAAATGTAATTGACTATCCTTGTTTCTTAAGTATTTAAACCAGATGATAATTGATATGACATTTTCCTCCTACAGTGTAATATTTCCCCACGTGTTCTTCTTTTAAATGCGTTACTCCTTACTCTCATAAACAGGTGTTCTTTCCTTGGTTTTGGATTGAGGGCTTCCCCATCTTGGCTTTCCCTTCAGCCCTGTACTGGCAGTTGCACATTTTATACCGCTTTGATGATATTTCTTAAATTTTAACTCTGACATCAAACTTTAAGGGACACTTTATGTCTTAGGTGTAATCCTTCTTTTGTGCCTTCATCTTATTCATGCCATTTTATTGCTTTCCTCTGAAGCTGTTTTCCTAGGTTTCACACACTTTTTCACTTTTTACTCTCTTGTCATGTGAATCTTTTTCTTTTTTCTTCTCTTCCTGTTTCTCAGCATCCCTGGACTCTAAAGCAGGAGCTGGTGTTTTGAAGTTGACTAAAAGAGATCATTTACTTTCCTTGCTACTTTGGCTTCTGTGTTCATCTAAGACAAGATTTTTTGTTACTATTTTCAAGAAATTCTCACATCCTCCTGGAAATGTCATTAATTGTGGTATAAGGCAGTCATTTTTTCCTTCCCTTCCTCCTTCCTTCCTTTTCCCTTTCTTTTTTCTTCCTTCCTCCCTCCTCTTTTTTTCCTTCTTTCTCTTTTTTCTTTCATTTTCCTTCCTCCCTTTCTCCTTTCTTTCTTTTCCCCTCCCTCCTTTTTCCTTCCTTCATTTTTCCTTCTTTCTCTTGTTTCTTTTCTCCTTCCTTCCTTCCTTCTTTCCTTCCATCAACTGAGCAACTGAGAAAGGGACTCACTTTGTTGCTCAGGTTGACTTTGACCTCCTAGACCCAATCCACCTTTCTGCTTCAGCTTCCTGAATAAATAAAATGACAGGTACACACCACTGCACCTTGCGTGGCAGGCACTTTTCTAAAGGGAGAACTAGGATCTATTTGAGTTCTGAGGAAAGATTGCTCTCTGCCTTGTGAGGAGTTGAGAGACCATATATGTCATACATATGTACAAAGATGTAATATACATATATATATATGTGTGTGTGTGTGTAATATGCATATATATATTTAAAAGTAAAAAATCAGTTTTTTTCATTGAGTTTATTGGTACTTTTTAGGCATATAGTACAGTTACATTCATCATTGGGATCTTGCACCTTTACATGACAGGTCTTGGTTCTCATTTTTTCCCATATATATCCCTGCCCTCCCTTCACCCCTTCCACCCTTCCCTATTTACAAAGTCTTTGTTTCTATTTTTTCCTTTAAAAATCAGTTTGATTTGAAAGTTTCTAAAGAAAGTTGATTGCAAAGTCTTGTTTCATTTTTAAGAATCAAAGTTAATATAAATGAAACTCTATGCTTTTTCATTACTGCTGATATAACTGTTAGAATTTTGAATATTTAAATATAGTTGTCAGCTTTTTATATGGTGAAAGATACGGAGCACATCATGCATCCTATATAGGAAGGACACTGGCCAGAAAATTGGTTGTGACTAGAAGTTCTGCCACTGTTTGGCATATAGCACAATTCCCTAAAGATCAGTTCCTTTATTTGTAACATGAAGTTATTAATACCACAATCTCAAGTTAGATGGTTCATACTTTATAAGAGATAATGTTCTACAATGAAATGGAATTGCACTGTCTAATGTCTTGTTTCAGGCCACATGTGACCAGCGTGGCTGCTGCTGGAAACCTCAGGGAGACATAAATATTCCTTTGTGCTACTATTCCAAGAATCATGGCTACCAAATGGAGGGCAATACTGTAAACACAAATGCAGGTAAATCAGACTCTGCCAGGAGGCAGGAGCTTCAGACCCTCTGGAGGTTGACCCTGTGTCCCCCAGAGAGACCTGTGGCAACATGTAAGGGACTGCTTTGCAGCACCACTCCACTGTGTGTGATGGCAGGTGGACACTGCTCTTCTCAAGGATCAGAGCCTATTTGGACATGAAGGAACATGCACTCTCTGCCTAGGGATTTGAGTATCATGTCAGAGCTCTGCCTTCCCCTGTATCATCTTTGTGACCTCACATGATGGTCAGGACCATTTTGAATCTCAAGTTTACCGCTTTTAAAATGGAGGATTTGAACTCATTAACTTCTGACATTACTTTTCATTCTACCCTGATATAATTTTTATGAAATTGAAACAGTTCTGATTTTATAAATTTGTTACAGAATTACTTGGTCAACATCAGTGTTCATGGACTGATCATCCCTTCTTCTTCCTATCCTAAAAGGAAGAACATCGTAATGAACATTTTAGTGGTGGGAGGAGGTGACTAATCTGGGGAGACTCTTATTGTAAAGGAAGATTTTCCCATTCTGGGTGTTCTTAGCCCAATGGACTTTTCTATAAAACTTCGACACTTGGTTTACCATTTAGAAAGATGGCATCAGTGTGTATGATCACCTGTAATATAATATGAAAATAACTGAGAAAGAATAATGCAGCCAGATGTGGAGGCTCATGCTTGTAATCTCAGTACAGGGGAAGCTGAGGCAGCAGGATCAATCATTGTGAGTTTGAGGCCAGCCTGGGCTAGCTACAGAGTGAGTTCAAGTCTAGCCTGAGCACACAGTGAAATCCTGACTTGAAAAAAAAAAAATTCAAATGGAGGCTGAGGGTGTGAAGGGTATCTGATTAACATAGAATAATCAATGGGCTGGTGGAATGAGTCAAGTCTGGGGGGAGTTTTTTGATCAGATTTATTAAAAAGAAAGGCATAAAAAGAAAAAAATAGGAGAAAATGAGAAAATGAAAAAATGGAAATAAAGTGTTTTTAAAGGGGGAGGGGAAGAGGGGGTGAAGGGAGGGCAGGGACAAGGGGAAAAAATGAGAACCAAGACCTGTCATGTAAAGGTACAAGATCCCAATAATGAATGCAACTGTACTGTATACCTAAAATGTACCAATAAACTCAATTAAAAAATAAAAAGAGAGGCATAGATTTTTTGGATAAGGTAATAACAGTACCTAGCTTTAGGATCTGACTTAAGACAGTATGATGAGGATAAAGTGTTTGCATTAATCCCTTTTGACCTAAAGCTTAATTTTTATGTAGGAATTTACAGATCCAGTTATGAAACTTTCTCTCCCCTTCATGTTAGGATTCACAGCCCAGTTGAAAGGTCTGCCTTCTTCACCCTTGTTTGGAAATGATATTGAGAATGTCCTCCTCACAGCAGAGTACCAGACATCTAACCGCTTTCACTTTAAGGTTTGTAACTTGTTTACTTTTAAAAAATCTTTTTCAGAAGCTCATGTCCTCTACCTGATACAGTTGCTTCCGAGTACATTTTGCTAATGGAAGTATTTTTCTCTGTTGTCATTATTATTTAGCAATTTTATATTGAAATCTTTTATAGTCTTCTTTCTATGATGAATTTATATATATAATATATATTTTTTATATATATATATATATATGTAGATATATATATGAATTAACTGGTGAGGCTTTGGCTTAAATACCCTGTGAAATGTAGTTGACAGGAGAAAAATGTAATTATCTGAGCTTTGAATTTTCTAGGGATAATCCATCTTTGCAGAATTGTAGTATATATCTCTCCCAGTTGGGCTAATGTATACCCAACTAAAAAATATTTGAAGTAGGTAACATAGTACATTTCCTTAGATGTAACGTCAGTTAACCCGTGTCTGATTTCTAGTACTGTCTGCCCAGGTATCAGGAAATACTGGTGTTTTTAAACAGAAAAGTTTTCATTTTGACTTTCTTTCTATTTGTCTCTGTCCAGTTGACTGACCAAACCAAAAACAGGTATGAAGTACCGCATGAACATGTACAGCCCTTCAATGGGAATGCTGCCTCTTCCTTGAACTATCAAGTTGAGGTCTCCAAACAGCCATTTAGCATCAAAGTGACTAGAAGAAGCAACAGTCGTGTCCTGTAAGTGTTTGAAGTCTGTCTGTGTATGAGAGTAGGAAGGTCGTGATGAAGGGAAGTCTGGAAGCTAGAGGAAGGGAGCTTTTCAGCAACTGTCCTGAAGGCTGTAAGGCACTACTGCTGCCCAGCCTCTCTATTGCCAAATGTATACAGTTTTTTGCCTACTTTCCTTTTTCTCCCCTCTGTTGGCACGATCACTGTTTTCCTTCCAGTTCTTCCTTCTTTCCTCTATCTATGGTACCCCTTGTCCACCAGTAAGTATTTATTGGAAATCAATGATCATATAAGTATAGTACTATGGTCATGTGGGTAAGTGTCTGAGGGACAGAAACAAGAACTGCCCCACATGATACCTGCGATAGAGGAGTCCTGATCTCTTGGTATCCATTGGAAAATGTTACAGGAGAGCAAGAGGGATTGATTAAGTCATTGAGAATTAAAGGATACTTTTCTAAGCATTTATGCTCTCTCCACCTCTCTTGCTCACTCAATCCTTTATTTTTCACCTGTGTCCAGGTTTGACTCAAGCATCGGGCCCCTCCTGTTTGCAGATCAGTTCCTGCAGCTCTCCATTCGCCTGCCAAGTGCTAATGTGTACGGTTTGGGGGAGCATGTGCACCGACAATACAGGCATGACATGAATTGGAAGACTTGGCCCATATTTGCCAGGGACACAATTCCCAATGGGGTAAGCTTTGGTATGGCCCCTTTCCACTAAGTGTCATAGACCCATTCTTGAAGGTCACTACTAGTGGTATGATTTAGTGGTTAAGAGTAAGAGTAGGGTCAGAATGCTTGAATTTGAAGTCTATCTCTGCTATTTACAGTTATGTGGCTCTGAGTCAGTTACTTTCTTCTATGTGTTTTCAGTTTCTCATATATAAAATGGATGTAATATACTTGTCTCATGGGGTTATGATTAGGATTTATTGTATTAATACAAGTGAAGTGTCTAGAAGAATGTCTGTCACATAGAAAATCCTGAATAAATGCCAACTTCTTTAAATTACTTTTTCTCTTTGAACTAACCAGTTGTGGAGAAAATGTTACTAATAATTATAATTGAACAATAGTGATTATGATCTTATTTTTACATTGACTTTTAAAAATTACTGAGTTACCAGATTTATCAGCAAGAAAGACCCAACAAAAGAAATGTATCAGTCATTTTTGTGTAATGAATGATTGATATACTGAAAGAACAGAGTTTTGTTGTTGTTGCTATTTTATTTTTATTTTTGTTTGTTATTTTGAATGCCAAAACTTGAGACTATGTTGTTTTCTTATTTCTTATAATATTTGTAGTTCAGAATAAACAACTAATGACAAAAACAAGATCACAGAAATAATTTATTAAGCAATTCTGTTCATGTATTTTTTCTATTTAAGAAAGGGTGCCATAAAAGTAAGAATAATTTCCTCATTTAACAGACAAAGCTAAGACTCATAGAGGCCAATTTAATAGCTCAAATTAGAACAGTTTGTATATAACAAAGAAAAGATCTAATCCCTATTCTGTCTCACCTAAAGCCCATGCTGTCTACTATATAAATACTCATCAGAAGAGCAGAGACGGCACTGAGTCAGAGAACCTTGTCCAGGAACAGCTGATGATCATTGCGTTAAAGATCCCTAGAACCTTGCTACTCAAAGTGTGCATTCTGAGCACTGCTCTGTGCGAGACATGGGCTTTCAGTCCTCCCAATATCTTTTGAGTTAGAGCCCACATTTAACTAAGAAGCCTGCATAAGTTATATGCACATCAAAATCGAAGAAACGCTGTTCTTGAGCAGCAGTTCTCAAATGTAATTATATAGCGGAAGTATCTGGGGAAATTAGAAATTAGCACTGTCTCCATCCCCAGATTCTGACCTAATTGGTCTGGAGTCTAATCAGGATGGAGAATTCCCATTCTGGAGTCTAGAAGCCTCGTCTAAATGAGAGCTTCATCTAGTTGCTGGTTCAGATTAATACTTGATAGAACAGATGGGGCTGTCAGATTAAGGCAGGCCTCTTTTTTTTTTTCCACTTAACACACTGAATTTATTTCCTTTTTTTTTCCCATTGAGTTTATTGGTACATTTTAGGTATACATTACAGTTACATTCATTATTGGGATCTTGTACCTTTACATGACAGGTCTTGATTCTCATTTTTCCCCTTATCCCTGCCTTCCCTTCACCCCCTCCTCCCCTCCCCATTTACAAAAATTTTATTTCCATTTTTTCATTTTCTCCTATTTTTTTCTTTCCCTTTCAATTATATCATTAGGATCTTATGTACTATTATAGTTTGTTCACACCAGAGAAACTATTCGTTATTTACACATGTGTGACTTATTTATTTCACTTAGGAGTATATCCTCAATATGTATCAATTTTCCTATGAATCACTCTAATTTCTCATTCTTTGTGGCTGAGTAGTATTCCATTTTATAGAAAACCCACATCTTCTTTATACAGTTTCCAACAGATGGGCAAATGGGCTGTTTCCAAGTTTTAGCTATTGCAAACTGTGCTGCTATAAACATAGGTGTGCATATATCACTGTGGTATGATTCTTTTAATTCTTTTGGAAAGATACCCAGCAGAAGGATGGCTGGGTCAAATGAAACCTCTAGTCCCAGCTCTTTTTAAGGCAGTCCTCTTAAAGAGGAGAACTCTTTTGAATTATGGCTCCAATTCTCATCTTTCTACCTTCTAACAATTACCACAACCTTTACATTCTTATCATATAAATGGTCATAGCAGGTTAGTTGTATAAGAAAATACTAGTGCACTTGGCTTATATCAACCAGAGAGCGATCCCATCTTTTAAAATTTATTTGCATCCTCATTGACTATGAATTTCCTCACATGACTAAGACTGACTTCCAGCAATATGATGTTTAGATTACTTGGTTATAAATTTTTGTTTATAAATTATCTTTATGAACTTGGCTGTACATTTCTGGTTTTTAATTTTCTTTTGGCAGAATGGAACTAACTTGTATGGTGTGCAGACATTCTTCCTGTGCCTTGAAGATGCTAGTGGATTATCCTTTGGGGTGTTTCTGATGAACAGCAATGCCATGGGTAAAGGATCAAAGAAATACTCATGCCAGAGATAACCACAAGAGCAATTTCTCAGTCCCTTTCTTACAGCAAGATGATAAAAGGAACAAATCTCTCTAAGAATGATTGAGCCATCACTTAGGGCCTTATTTGTTCAGTCGTTGTTTCATCCCTACTTCATATTCTGTTGACTCGTGGCAGCCATGTGTAAGGGATTCTTTCTTAGCTTTTCAGTTCTCTGAGTCAGAGTTTCTCCTCTGGAGTATTTTCTATTACAGAATTAAGATAGTTAGCCTTTCCCAGTCATCTACTCTGAGACACCATGTGCCAGTTGGTTCTTCTCCCTCTTCAGCCTTCCATTCAGTAGACTCCAGTGGTAGCTCCAGTGTCAGTGGAGGGAAAGAGGAGATGTATCAATATCTCCCAGGGTAAATGGGGGAGGAGCACAGGATGTTGAGGCCTACTTTCTTTTAACTGAGAATCATTTGCTTAGATCAGTGATACTCAGAGTTTGCTTTATAGTTGGTATAGAAATTGAATAATCATTGCTGTAGCATGCAAGTGCACCTGTAAACCTTTTCCAGTAATTCATTTTCATGTTCCTCTACAAAAGTATCAATTTGCAATGAATTACAAATTCAATTTAAAAATCAGATATTCTACCACAGTTTGTTTGAGGAGCACTCTCTAGGTGACCTCACATGATTCTAGGATTCCGAGTACCCTAAGAATATACTGAAAAAATACAGATGGTACAGCTTAAGGGTAGTTAAAAGGACTATGAAAACAAGATGAGTCAGACTTAATGGGAGAGCCACAAGACCCTAGATAATCTGCGTGAGTTGTTCCTGTGACCAAAGGGTACATTTCAGTAGGATTTGGACCTTTCATCCCTAAATGGAAACCAAACCTAAAAGACAACTTGTGACTAGAGCTTAAAGGATTTTGAACTTAGGAACTTTTTAGTTTGACTTTTTTTTTTTAAGCTTTAATTGAGTTTATTGGTACATTTTAGGGATACAGTACAGTTACATTCATTGTTGGGATCTTGTACCTCTACATGACAAGTCTTGATTCTCATTTTTTCCCCTTTCCTCTGCCCTCCCTTCACCCGCTCCTTAGTTTGACTTTTTAATTTGCCTCTTGCTTGATGTGAGATTCACTGAATCTCACAATGTGAATCATGTCTTTGCGTTATTGGTGGGGCATGGGGAAAAGGACAGCATGTTTGGTTGCTGTGAAACTGAGAGAAAAATGTTTCTTTTACTTAGATTTAATTCATGGGGGCCTCCAAATTAAGCTGACAGAAATAAAGATCAGCAAAGAAAAGATATTTTATTCACATATGCAGTGTGCTTGCATTCAGGAGTGCTCAGTAATTAGCAACTGAAAGGGATGGTTAGAGTGTGGGGCTTAATCCATAAAAAGGTAGGGGAGAAAGATACTTATGGGAAAACAAATGACTTTTTGGGAAAATAAATGGGCCCTTAAGAGGATGTGATATCTTCTGCCAATGTATGTTGGTGCTTATAGGCTCAGAGGATGTTTCAGTTGCTCCATGGGAGGGGATTTATGACCACTGAGTTACTTTGGGAGGCTCTTCTTTTAGGCAGATGAAGTATATCAGTAACAAATGCCTCAGCCCCAAATGACTTGTGCTATGTTGGTTTATTCTGGATACCTTTGTAAGACTGAATGCTTCTTTCTCATAGCCTGGGTCCTGGCATAATAGGCTGAGACCTTCCAGTCATCTGCTACTGAATTTTGTTACCAAACAAATTCTTCCATTCCCATGTGCAGTGAAGGCATATTCTGATCATCAGAATTTGTCCCTTTGTATACAAAATGTGAGGCATTAGGATCACATTAATTTTCAGATATTTAGTGATCCTCTGGTCTAGAATTTGTAGCTGTTGCTTTAGAATACATTTTAATTATTTTCTTGCCTTTTTAAAAAAAATCTTTTAAGAGGTTGCCCTCCAGCCAGCTCCAGCAATCACTTACCGCACCATTGGGGGCATTCTTGACTTCTATGTGTTCTTGGGAAACACTCCAGAGCAAGTTGTTCAAGAATATCTAGAGGTAAATTTATGTTCCTGTGATTATGACTAAGGAAATCCTACATCACAAATACTTTAGAAAAATAAATACAATATGCAAGTGTAAGCCACAAAAATCTGCTATTACAAATTTGATGTGCTAAAATTTGTATCTTATGGATGCAATAGAAATTTGCCTTATAGAATTTTTATGTTAAAAAGAGGTACAGGAATATGAAGCTGTCCAAAATATGTCCCTAACCTCAATGATTTATACAGGGGCTTGAAAAATAGATTTAGTGACATTAATGAATCAGCACATTGGAGAATAAGGCATATCTTATGCATCAAAATTAATGCTTGGAAAAAGTTTGCTTAAAGAAAGAATACTGCTAACTCTCTTTTCACATATTTCTTTTAGCTCGTTGGACGGCCAACCCTGCCTTCATACTGGTCACTAGGATTTCACCTCAGTCAGTATGATTATGGAACATTGGATAAAATGAAAGAAGTTGTGGACAGAAACCGTGCAGCACTACTCCCTTATGTAAGTGAGGCTTTAAATAGTCTTAAAAAAAAAAAAAAGGAAATTCCCGGGAGGAGCAAGAGCAATTATTCCTATTTCTTCCCAAGTTCTTTTTTTGTAGTCAAAGACTTTTACATATTTATAAAATATTCATATATTTAGACACACTTATTGGAACCCTAGTTCAATGTTTTTCAAGGAACCCTAGTTCTTTCTGCTGGGAAAAGGTAGAGACCACCACTACAAGTGAGGAGGCAATCTGTTTTTGATCTTTATTTTTCTTATCATGTGTTTTATTAGTAAAGTTTTATGCTTATTGTATTGACTACATTTGCATAATATGCTTTCATTTTAGTATTTAATTCTCTCTCCATCTTGGATGATAGCATTTTAATACTTAGCAATATAGATATATTTTTCTCACCATTGATATTCTTCGTTGGATTGTTTTGACTCAAAAGCATCATGGCAGACATTGACCATAAATGTGATGTTATATCTTTAGAATTTCTCCAAATTTCTAGGATGTGCTTGATTTTTGTTTCATCTCAGGTAACGAATGATGCAGATCTGAGTCCTTTCCCCTTTCCAATGTTAACCCATATTTGAAGGAGGGAAGTAATGCTAGACCCCAAGGATTTAGGCAAAAAACAATATACGGCTGAATTCAATCTTCAGTTATCTAGGTTAGCAACCTTTTTGCACAGATAAGAAACTGAAGCTAAATTAAGGGAAATACCTTGACCAAGACTTCATATTAGCTAATTGGTGACAGAACTTATACTACATAATTAAATGGATCAAAAAACTCATGTAACAAGTTTTAGGTCCATCTATTTTGCATTGGTATCTTGATTGCTATTGAATTGGCAGTAAATAGAGTTTGCTTTTCTGTGTGGTATGGCTATTTGTATTTGAAATATAGCTTCAGTAGACATTTTGAAATTGGAATTTATAAAGTCCATAAACATGAAGTGTAAAGGAAAGTGCTTAACATATTTTTTATGTAAGATGCTTAAGACCAGCAGGGTAAAACAGAGAATGAAGTTGAAGATATCTTGATGGGTGAATCACTCTCCATTTTGGCCACTGGTCCCACTACTCTTTATTCTTCAACTGTTGTGAGCAGGATATTCCATCAACATAGAGTGGGCATTTTTGTGTCTTTCCATAATGTCGGTTTATTGAATCACAAGAAATTCATAAGCTAATTAATTTTGTCAGTTTTAATTACCCCAGTATCTAGATTTTGCTTGATAACCATGAGCAGGGCAATCAAAACTTCTTTTATTCTGTTTCCATCTTAATTACTAGTATTGATATCAATCTAGTCATATATTGCAGTTCACACAATAATATATAGGTTACAGAAAGGCTAAATAAGGATTAACAGCAGTGACAAGCTTCAAAGAAGCAGAACTGAAAGCAAAGGCAGAACCAGTACAGATGTAAAAGTCCCTGCACGTGTCCAGATAAGATGAGAACCTGTTAGAGCATGTTCAAAGGCCAGCTGAGCCATTAACAGCACAGACCTTGTTCAGAGCCTAAGTCTGGGCAGCAGGCAGTTTGGAATGAGCCACATCTAAGAGGGAGATGGAGCTGAGGTGAAGCCAGGGGACAAAGATCTGGAGTTTGATCTTGTGTTGCATTCATCCTGTGGTTAGATAAGATGAAGGGTCCTGGTGTATGTGTCCATACCTTGTTTTGTGTGCTTCTCCTTTTATATGACTTAGGTGAAAGGTTGCATTATTTGTTGGTCTGGTGTGTCTGACAGGCTCAGGGGTCTAGTTTTCTGTAATATGGCTTTGATATATAAGGTGCTCATGTGCCCCGATTTAATTCAATAAATGCTCAGATGATAATTTTTATTAGCATGTTTGATTTTTCTATCAGTTTATGACTTGTGACTGTGCTGTGCAGCTAGAGGTTGTTCTTTTTAATAAATTTGGTGTATCTAACATCTCTTGATTATTTGTTTGCACAGAGATGTTTTAGCACTTGCACACAATAGGGAGTAACTCATGACAAACTACTACATTATAAGATGGAGTCACTGAGAGCAAGCCATGCCTGAAAGCTAGTGCTCTGAGCTTCAAGTAGGGCACAGCCCTCATCAGCTTTATATATTTAGGGGTGGGCATGGGGGTGCAGGGATGTCAGATGAAGTTGGAGAAACAGAATTGAGGTAAAGGAAATAAATAAACACAATTGCTGTACCAGTGAGAGCTACCATGTAGTGAACACTGTGGCAAGTGTGATGTCAATACTGTTTTTACTTATCTCAAAACTCCTATTCTAGTATTAGAATCCCATTTAAGATTACAAGTCGTATTTAATATTAGAAAATCAAAGGAACTGGTTTTCAAGCTCAGATCTCTAACATCACAGTGCCTCTCTACTTTTCATGTCATTCTTCTTACATATCCTTAAATGACCCAGGGAATTGAAGCACTGGACTCTTTCTGGTGCACAAGGGAGTGAGATGTGAAAAGGAGCACTGAGACCTAGAACTGAAAACTATTAACTGAGTATAGGTGTTGAATTCTGCCAAGATTAAGTGAACAGAAATATATACAGTGTATACACATACTTATAAGATACAAGGAGTGATCAAAATACAGTAAGTAAATTAAAAAATATTACAGTAAAGGACATATTTCCCTTATTCTCCCTCAAAATACCCCCTTCACTTCTAACACATGTACCCCATCATTTTTGCCAATTTCTGAAGCAGTTCTGGAAGTTCTCTTTTCTGAATGTCTTTACAAGGTGTGATTAAAATGATGGTAAATGCTGCTGCTGAGTGCCATCCAACATAAAGACAAGCTTATAAAAACATTATGGTGTGTCCTCATCCACTTTATTTACCAATTATGACACCATGTGACTTCTTCAACTTCCCAAAAGTCAAGATGATCATGAAAAGTACAAGTTTTGAATTGATTCAGGACATTGAAGCAGCCATGACAGCGCAATTAAAGCCGTGAAAAAGACTTCCAGAACTTGTTAGGAAATGCCAAGAACAAAGGGCTAAGTGTGTTCTCTTCAAAGTGAGGGGATATTTTGAAAGGGATTAATGGCAGTATGTCTTTTTTTTAAAGATAAAAAAGTATGATTCTTTTAATTCTTTTGGAAAGATACCCAGCAGAGGAATAGCTGGGTCAAATGGAACCTCCAGTCCAAGCTCTTTGAGGTATCTCCATATTGATATCCACAGTGGTTGCACCAGTCTGTACTCCCACCAACAATGGAGAAGTATTCCTTTCTCCCCACAACCCCACCAACATTTATTATTGGTTGATTTCTTGATAGCAGCCATTCTTTGTGGGGTGAGGTGGAATCTTAGTGTTGTTTTCATCTGCATCTCTTGAAACACTAGTGATGTGGAACATTTTTTCATATATTTATTTGATGCTTTTACTTCTTTGTCTGAGAAATGTCTGTTTGTTTTAGATGCCCATTTTTGAAATGGGTCTTTGTATTTGGGGGGCCTGATTTTTTTGAGTTCTTTGTATTCTAGATAATAATCCTTTGTCTGAGAAATAGCTGGTAAAATATTTTTCCCACATTGTAGGTTGTCTCTTAGTTCTGTTGATGGTTTCTTTTGCAGTGCAGAAGCTTTTTAATAAGATGAGATCCCAGTTGTTGATTCTTTGTGCTAGTTCGCATGCTACTGAGGATTTGTTCATAAAGTCTTTTCCTATGCCAATGTCTTCAAGAGTTCTGCCTAACTTAACTTCCAGCAAATTTATTGTCTCTTTTTAAATATTTAGATCTTTAATTCACTTGGATTTTAGTTTAGTGCATGGTGAAAGATAAGGGCCTAGTTTTAATCTTTGGCAGCTTGAAATCCAGTTTTTCCAACACCATTTATTAAAGAGGTTATCTTTCTGTCAATGAGGATGGTTGGCTCCTTTGTCAAAGAGGAGGTAGCTGAGTACATCTGGAGTTGTTTCTGTATCTTCCAATCTATTCCACTGATCCTCAGGCGTGTTTCTTTGCTAGTGCCATGCTGTTTTTATCACAGTGGCTTTGTAGTATAATGAATTTTTGGATTATTTTTTCTAGTTCTGTGAAATATACTGTTGGAATTTCAATCAGCATTGCATTGGATCTGTATAGCAATTTTGGTAGTAAGGCCATTTTCACTATGTTAATTTTTCCTACCCAGGAGCAGGGGATATCTTCCTATTTTCTTATATCCTCTTTGATCTCTTTTTTTTCAGAGTGCTATAGTTTTCAGTGTAGAGGTCTTTTGCTTCTTTCGTTAGATTGATTCGTAGATGCTTCATTTTTTGGGATGCTATTGTGAAAGGAATTGTTTCCCTAATTTCTCTCTCAGCGAGTCTGTTTTTTGTGTGCAAGAAGGCTATTTATTTTTGAGTGTAGACATTGTATCCAGCTACTCTGCTGAAATGTCAATTAAATCTAGAAGTCTTTTGGTGGAAGTTTTTGGGTCTTCATTGTAGAGTATCGTATCGTCGGCAAATAATGACAGTTTAACTTCTTCCTTTCCTATCTTTATTGCTTTAATTTCTTTCTCATGTCTAATTGCTGTGGCTAATATATTTTTCTATAAAATGGAATATTACTCAGCCATAAAAAATGAGAAATTAGAGTTATTCATAGGAAAAGGCATACATATTGAGCTTATACTCAAGTGAAATAAATAAGTCACACGTAAATACTGAATAGTTTCTCTGGTGTAAAAAACTATAATTGTAATTAAGATCCTAATGGTATAAATGACAATATGTAATAGGAAGAAAAGGGCTAAAGGTGTAGGGGAAGTGGGAAGGGTGAGGAAAAGGAATAGGGAAAAGAAAAAAATACGAGAAAATGAAAAAATGGAAATACAGTTTTTGTAAATAGGGAAAGGAGGAGGGGGTGAAGGGAGGGCAGGGGTATGGGGAAAAAATGAGAACAAAAATCTGTCATGTAAAGGTACAAGATCCCAGTGATGAATGTTAACTGTACTGTATACCTAAAATGTACCAATAAATTCAATGAGAAGAAAATGCATATCTTTTCTTATTTAAAAAAAATAAAGTTTCCAGAAAATCATCATGACAAAAGTTTAGTTAAATATGTTATAAACAGTTTGAAAAGAACCAATTGTATACATTGTTCAAAGCTGGTTTATATTTTATTTTCTAGTTGTAGTAGTTTGCATCTAATTTATTTACAGTATTACACATGGTGAGAAAAGAAACCTCTAAACTAGTCAATATTAATTAAATGTCATGAATCTACAGTACAGGGACTCATTAAAACTTAAAAATGATATGTCTATAACCATCAATACTAGCAACTATAAACTTTCTGTAAATAAATACAGAGCAGTTGGTATTCTATAAAATATCTTCAAACAACTTTGAGATTTCTTAGTCTTACACTGAAATTTTAAATAAGATTGGAAGCCATTATTTCTTTCCATACGAATATACAAATATTCATGTGGTAAACATGTCTTTTATTATAATAATTTTTAAAAAATTTAAACACTCAGCATATTTTTTACATCACATTTCTATGCTTTGAGTGGCAAAATTTGAATGTGCCTATTATAGTGAGAGCTGTAAAGGATAGTGAAGTGTCAGAAGAGAAGCAAAGGGTAAAGTTTCTGGAGTAACCCTTTTCTCTCCAACCCATTCCCTTGGAGATAGTCACCTGGGCCTTAGATTAAGTTTCATTCTGTCTCCACAAATAAAATTAGCAAGGTATAAACACCAAAGTGTTGAAGTAGAAGAGAGATAACAAAACAAATTATGGGGTAGTAAAGTGAGAGAGAAATGGTAAGAGAGACACTTCATCCTTTTAGCTTGTGGATTGTATGAAATTTACTTGATAACTTCAGTGATTGTCCTGAATGATACAATTAACTTGATTGCAGGGGTGGGGCCAGGCCTTAGAGAAACAGTGGGCCATTTGTTTTTGTAATTTTCCTGGAAAAAGAAGCTTTTAGACACATCTGATTAAGAACTGATTAAGGCTGTTTAAGGGAATGATTAAGGGACTGATTAAGAACTGCTTGACCCTAGCCCAGAGTTGAGTATATTTTCAGTAATCACTGATAATTAGGTTGGCTCATTTTAATAGGCACAGTCATGGTACTAAATTGTTGGTGTTGTGTATTCCTCCAGGATGTTCAACATGGTGATATTGATTATATGGATAAGAGGAAGGACTTCACTTATGACCCAGTGAACTATAGAGGTTTCCCTGATTTTGTTAAGGAGTTACACAATAATGGACAGAAACTTGTCATCATTATGGTATGTATTACACTCTTTTTTTCCTCAAATCAAGTAGTTACTGTTTTTTGTCTCAGCACACATACCCCTTTCTTGGGTCCTAAAGTTCCCAGTCTCCTTTCAGTGCCTCCAATTTAAAGCTAGTTTCTTTCTTTCTTTTCTTTTTTTTTTCTTTTTGGTACCAGGGATTAAACTCGGGTCCTTGCACTTGTGAGGCAGGCCGCCGAACCACTGAGCTAATTCCCCGGCCTAAAGCTAGTTTATTCATTGTGTTTTCCCCTTTTTAGGATCCAGCCATCTCCAACAACTCTTCCTCAAGTAATCCCTATGGTCCATATGACCGGGGTTCAGCAATGAAGATATGGGTGAATAATTCAGATGGAGTGAATCCACTCATTGGGGAGGTAACTTAATTAGGGAGCTGTGACTCTGTGGTGTGTGTGTGTGTGTGTGTGTGTGTGTGTGTGTTTGTGTGTGTGTGATTGTCTTTTCCATTTTCAGATGCATTGTGTATGTTGAAAATAAATTTTGCTTTGCTCTTTCATTCGCAAATGTCTACCAACCACCCTTCACATGAATCCTTTAGATCCTCTTCCATGCCCTTCACAACCAGTTTCCATTAAACAAGAGCTGACACATTGAGTGTACATCTCACACCTCTTGTCCTTTCTCCTGCTGACTGCATCTCTGTTCTTCCCCCTAGCTTTACTGACACTACTCTGGTAAATGGCACTAGTTATCTTCTACTTGGTAAATCCAGTGGAATGTTTCATGGCTCTTTCTTAATCAGCTTTTCAGCAATGTTTGATAAATTTGACCACTTATTTCTCAAGTCTTATTTGACCTTATTGGCTCACTTCTAATATCTCTGATGACTCTTTTGGAGTTGGTGTCTGAGGAGTTGGGTAGGAAAGGAATAGAGAGAAAAGCAAATGATGTTAGAATTCACAGATTATAATGGACTCATTGAAAATTACAGAGTGTTTTCCCACTTACTATTTCTAGTATTGAGACTAGAGAAAGTGTTAAGGAAGATAAACTAGAGTTGAAGATTAGTAAATCAGATAAGGCTTTTATCCATGGATTTATTTAATAAGGACTTAACCATTTTTAAAAATAAAATTTTAATGTGGGTGTGGTGGTACATGTCTATAATGCCAGCCGTCTGGCAGGCTGAAGCAGGAGGATTACAAATTTAAGTACAGCTTGGGTAACTGGGCAGTTTAGCAATTTAGCAAGACCCTGTCTCAAAATTAAAAAAAATAATGTAAGGTGGTGGTGGTGGCCATGGCTGAGGATATAGTGAACAACAACAACAACAACAACAACAACAACACAAAAACCAAAGAAAACACAGAAGCAAAAATGTTTTCTTTAAGTATCTTTCTGATGTTGCCTCCTACTTATTTTGAGTATTTCATATCTTGAGCGATTTATCTTCTTAACTCAACAGGACTCAAATTTCATGCAATCCTGGCCATCTCTGTCTCAATGAATAAATTAGTGATTTCTATGCATAGTTCTTTATTCTGCATTCATTTAATTTACTCTTACTGGTGTTTCCCTTTTTCCTTCTTCAGGTCTGGCCTGGAAAAACTGTGTTTCCTGATTATACCAATCCCAACTGTGCTGTTTGGTGGACAAAGGAATTTGAGCTTTTCTACAAGCAAGTGGAGTTTGATGGAATCTGGATTGTGAGTTCTTAACACTTTCTTAGCTGACACTCAAACAGTACGTCCATGTCTATATCTATGTCTAGTCTATCTCCATGGATATGGTTTTGAGTCATGGAGCATGAAGAGGTCAAGAATAAAGCAAACATGACAGAAATTACTAGTGATCCTTATTCAAATAACCCTGCCAAAACATGAAGCCTAGAATCAAAATCATGTTAGAGCTGGGGGGAACTCAGGAATATTTTTCACAATGAGCGGATGTCAAAGTATCTCATATACCCAATATATTCTCATAAAGTACATGAGTTGCTAATTGCCCATTCAAGGCTCTTTTGTTTGGATGTGTTGGACAAATGTATCAGAGCCAAAGAATCCAGATGCATGCAAAACCTGTGTCTGTTCTAAGAAGAGATGGCTCATATAATGTTTATTTGTTTTCAAATGAAAACAAATGCGATCCAGCTGATGTTGAGGAAAATTTAGGTAGCTCTAGATAGTTGAACTTTCTCAATTTATAAGAATACTGAAGAAAATTCAAACATACAGACAGCTAAAAAATGAAAGCAAGACTCCTATAAATGACAGTAACAAAACATATCAACTGTTAAAGGATCTTTCTAGACCTTACATTTTCACAGCTTTGGCACATGCTTTCACCATCCCTCTCTTGATAGGGTTATACATTTATATATGTCTCTCTCTCTCTCTCTCCCTCTCTCTCTCTCTCTCTCTCTCTCTCTCTCTATATATATATATATATATATATATATAAATTTTTAGTTATATTTGGATATATAGAGATTATAAGTTGATATATGTGGCATAATGTACATTGATTTTTTGCCTAATATATTTGGAAACTGTTTATGTTTAGTGATATTCATAATTTTAAAGGGATTCTAAAAACTTTCTCCATGAAGTCTTCAGTGGGTAGATAGAACAGGAATGTCTATTTTATTTCATGTACACAGTATCATCTGTAAGCAAGACATATCTGAAGTAATTTCTGTGATTCCTAAAAAAAGGACATCATCGGTATAACATCCTGGAACATCTTATTTTTCTTAACCATTTTGCTCTTTGTCCTGTAGGATATGAATGAAGTTGCCAACTTTGTTGATGGTTCAATCTCAGGATGTTCCAGAAACAATCTCAATTATCCACCATTCACTCCCCGTAAGTATTCCTGGTCAGCTTAATTAAAGTGCTAATGCATATTTGGTATCTTAAATTCATAGGGATATATCTGAACAATCTTTCAAGAGATTCACAAGGAAAGAGAAAAGTGAATAATATATAAAGAAAACTAGGAAAGAAAATGAAAACACCCTATGCTTTCCTAAAGAGGCATCAATGCAAAATGGTCAATCTAGTCTTTTGGCTTCAGTGAAAAGTATTTCCCATGGAAGGTCTAGAGAGGACATAGGTTACAAGAAGCCAGAGGCCAGCGGTTATTTTGTGCCACTCTTAAGTATGCACCCTTATAGGCCAGGACTTAGAAGAGAGAGTTCTTGGTGTTCAAATGAGGGCTAAATCTGATGATGTCCACAGTTTGAAGGACAGATATGGGCTATGCAGATAAAGGAAACCAGAACCTATGGCCTTAGAGGTCAGATAGTGTGTTGCTCCTAAGATTTGACTGAACTTTGAACAACATTATCTCTCAGGGTGTAGTCTTACTATACTGGTTGTAGTTTGAAGAAAGTTACAGTTTCCAGAACAAACTGTATCTCAATAGAGAAAGGAAAAAAGCTACCAGAATTATAACACCTTATGGTGACTTCAGTCCACTGGGAAACTAGGGAACTGGAGCAGGATAGGGCAGAATCAAATACTTATGGGTTTGAGTGGGAGACTAAAGAATTTACACTTCATTCTTTCTGTGACAAAAGCTATTTATGTTTTAGTTAGAGGAAAGTATGATAGTCAAATATTTTAAGAGTATCAGCCTGGCATTAATGTGCAGTATGAATTGGAAGGTAAGAGAGATCAGAAGTAAATAAGTCATTAAGAAGCTATGGCAATAATAATTAAGACCCAAAAGTAATTTGGATCTGAACCAGAGGTGCATTGGGAGCAGAGAATAGATGAATGAAAGCAAGAGTATAAATTATTCTTTGTTATATGATCAATGGAAAGAAGGAGTCAGCAATTAATGTACACTTTCATCCAATACTTCTATTCTTGGATGACTTAACTTGGCTTAAGGAATTCAGATTGGACCCCCAGACTAACTGAATTCTCTTGCTTCTGGTTGCCAGGGTCTGGTCATATGTGAGCCCAAGTGGGAGTGTGTGTGAATTGGCACACTTTATTTATGTATTAAAGAAACTGTTTTAAAAAACAGTGTTCTGTTAGTGAGAAAGCAGGAAGATTGCTCATGGGATGGCCACAAAATGTGCCTGCCTGGGAGCCACCTTTGCAGATTCTATGACAGTCAAGGAATAGGAAATGCACATCTAAGGTTCTCACTCACTGATTTGTCCTTTTGCTTCAGGAGTTCTAGATGGGTACCTGTTCTCCAAGAGTCTATGCATGGATGCAGTGCAGCACTGGGGCCAACAGTATGATGTCCATAACCTGTATGGCTACTCTATGACAATTGCCACAGCAGAGTGAGACCACTTTTTCTATGGGCTTATTCATAATCAAGTTACGGGATTGCTAGATGATGAGTGACTCGTGTACAGTGTTTGTTAAAAGTCACACAATAAATACAGTTATTATGAATGAATGACGAAACTACCTGGCACAGGGAAGAAGGGATCCAATATACATTTGTGGAACATGTAAGATAAAGAACAAATGTATACATTAATGGGGGCCAGGGATTTATCTCCGTGGTTTGGTGGCCTGCCTTGCAAGCGCAAGGACCCGAGTTCGATCCCTGGTACCCCCCCAAAAAAAGAACAAATTTATATATAAATGAACGGATAGTTGGAAAAGGGAAAGATAAGTTAAGAAACTTGCCCAAGGTCAAATAACCAATAACTTGCCAGAGCAAAATTTAGCTCCTTTTTTTCTATGAGTCCAAAGCTCACATATTTTCTTTTCTTTCTTTTTTGTCCCATTTTTTTTTTTTTTTTTTTTTTTTTTTTTTTTTTTGGTACTGGTGATTGAACTCAGGCCCTTGCACTTGTGTGGCAGGCAGTGGCACCACTGAGCTAAATCTCTGGCCCTATTTTCCTATTTTATACCCTGGGAGGGAATAGTACAAAGAGTTAAATAACTCCCAGATGTGTATGTGATTCAGGGTTTTACATTTTTTTTCTCTCATTGAGTTTATTGGTACATTTTAGTTATACAGTACAGTTACATTCACCAATAGGATCCTGTACCTTTACATGACAGGTCTTGGTTGTCATTTTTTCCCCTTGTCCGCCCTCCCTT
>NW_022900928.1:95410059-95451399 GCF_012274545.1 Fukomys damarensis | reverse complement strand
TTTTTTTTTTTTTTTTTTTTTTTTTTTTTGCCTCTCTGTGGAATTTAAATTCTATACTGAGGAAAAAATATTCTACCACTGGCTATATCCACTGCCCTGTGAAAGTTTTTACTTACATATACACACATGGACATGTAAATAATATGTACTTGTATAAAGTACACTCATGCATATATAATTTTAAAATATATTTTCTTATTACAAAATTGTTAGAATGTTAGAAAGTATTTAACTTTCAAAAGACTGTTTATAAGTCCATTTTTGTGTATGTCCGAAGTCTTGCGATATGTAAGATTAATGTAAATACATCTGTGTAAAGTTAAATTTCACTTTTGTTCTAGAAAAATTGCATACCTCTAGTTATTAACCTTTTAAAGGCTGCTTTTGAACTTCTTGAAAATTATGGCGTTAACAATGTGCCTAAAACAAACAAAATATAAATGTACTTAATGGTGCAGAATGCTCCCAACAATCCCTGTAACCCATATGGGAGATAATGAGATGAGAAGAATAGGGTATTCATTTGCTTTTAATATCCTTAGTATTGTTGCTGTATCTCTTGGGCTGAGACCAGCTAAAATCGCACACTGATGCCCTAAATCTTTTTCTCTTTGTAGAGCTGTCAAGACTGTGTTTCCAAGCAAGAGAAGCCTCATCATAACTCGGTCTACCTTTGCGGGATCTGGCAAGTTTGCAGCCCATTGGTTAGGAGACAATGCAGCCACCTGGAACGACCTTCAGTGGTCCATCACTGGCATGCTTGAGTTCAACCTTTTTGGTATCCCAATGGTGAGTCCCTGACTTGACCTCTTATGCATATCAATCCTTAGAAAGTCTCATTTGAACAAGTTTTGAAACCATAAAGACTAGGGATTTAATGTCTAGAGAGCTTGTACTTCAACATTAATAAGGCTCTGATGCTGTGATAGCCTTTCCTGTATTGTCTTGTGAAGACAGAAAGAGAAATGTTGATATCTCTGGAATATTTCTTTGTATGAAAGTATACAAACATACAGAAAAGTGCATAGGTCCTTAATTTATAGTAGATGAATGTCATACACAGAAAACATCTGTGTATCTAGCACCCAGACGAAGGAAGATAACATTTGCCAGCACTTGAGAGGCCTTAGCATCTTTTAGTTAAATTTAACATATTAGGGCCAGGGATTTAGCTCAGTGGTTCCGCTGCTTGCCTTGCAAGCACAAGGACCCAAGTTTGACCCCCATACCAAATAAAAACATTAAAAAATAAATTCAACATAATATATTTATTGAGTTTCTACTGTGTCCAAGGTGCTGAACTGAGTAAGCATGGTGAAAAGTATAAACACAGAAACAGTCACACTTTTAATTTCACAGAAGAATTTACAGTTTAGTAAAAGGAGACATATATGTCAACAAATGCTGATGAAAAACTATAGCAAAGGGCCAGTAATAATGTATGTGTTAACTGTTAGGGGAGATCCTGAGAAAAAAATTAACTCTGATAAGATTATGAGGAATAGAGCGAATCAGGAGAAACTTCATAGAAAAGAAGCTGCTTGAGTTTAAATTAACAATGTGGGGAGAAGCACACTTTCAGGTTGAGGAAGAAATGCCAGCACAAACAGTATGAGGTGGAGTACTTGATGTGTCTGGAAGGATTGGTGTATGGCATTGAAAAGGGAATGATGCTGAAAAGGTTAGACTGGAAGCAGATTTTTGAAGAGTTAGTAGAATAAGCAGCAAGAATATTCTGGAGAGTTTTATATAGATGAGTGACATGATGAGAGTTCAACTCTAGAAAGTAACTCTGTTACTGGTGTAATAAAATAATAACATCAGCACTTTATCAGTTACTGTGCATCAAAAAGCTATTGTACTCACTTTCACAGAATAAGGAAACAGGCATAGAAAGGTTGAATAACTCACCCAGTCATCTAACAGTAAAACGTGGGCATGGGTTATTACCCAGTTCTGATCACATGGTATGAGCTTTCTCAGTTAGAGGTGTTAGCAGAGTTCATTTGGACAGTCCATGGTAGAAAGCAAAGGAGCATGGTGGAAGTGAGGTGTACATGCTGTCTGTATGCCTTTGCAGGTGGGTGCAGACATCTGTGGCTTCTCGTTGGATACCTCGGAGGAGCTCTGCAGGCGGTGGATGCAGCTGGGAGCATTTTATCCGTTTTCCAGAAATCATAATGACAAAGGCTTCAAGGTAAGGCTCCCAGAAAAGCTAATCAAAATAAATTTGATTTGTTAAGATATGTTAAGATGGAGCTGACTTCATCCTTGCCAAGAAATCTGAGCCCTTCCACTTACACTATACTTCACTTATACTAATTTGAAATTACCTAGGACCAGTGTTGTATCATAAAAACTCCATTGTCACAGCTTCTCATTAGGAAATGCCAAGTCTGTGAAAATTTTCTACTTGTACACTTTTTCTATATTGTTCACTTTACAATGAGAGGCAAATGAGGAAATATTTCAAAATTATTTAAATGGCAGTCTCCCAACAAGAGCAATTCTAAAGTATGAGTGATACAAGATGAGTGGCAGGCTGCAATGACCACGTGGTTGGGGAAAGAGTCCCCCTTTGCTCAGCTATGCACTTAGAAGCAAAGATTGTAGACTCTGTCACAGCCTAGTCAGGAAGAAAAATTCTTGGTTGTGATGAATGGGGTCTGAAATTCTCTGGGTGCCTCTGATATCCTATAACCAACTCACAGTTGCAAACTTATTTCCTTCAAGGACCAAGACCCTGCCTTCTTTGGAGCTGACTCCTTGCTGTTGAATTCCTCCAGGCACTACCTTAACATCCGCTATGCTCTATTGCCTTACCTCTACACGCTCTTCTACCATGCTCATAGCCGGGGGGACACAGTGGCCAGGCCACTTCTGCATGAGTAAGTCTCTCTACCCCACATAATTTTGTTAATACAACTTCAGTGACATTGACCACATCATAGAAATGTCAAAGTGAAAATCAGAAAAATTCAAGCAAGTGTGTGTTTGTGTGTGTGTTCAGAGCTTTAATTGAGTTTATTGGTACATTTTAGGGATACAGTACAGTTACATTCATTGTTGGCATCTTGTACCTCTACATGAGAAGTCTTGATTCTCATTTTTTCCCCTAACCCCTGCCCTCCCTTCAGTTCCTCCTCCCCTCCCCATCTACAAACACTTTATTTGCATCTTTTCATTATCTCACATTTTTTTCTTTTCCCTTATTACCCTTCCCCTACTTGGTACATTTTAGGGATACAGTACAGTTACATTCATTGTTGGCATCTTGTACCTCTACATGAGAAGTCTTGATTCTCATTTTTTCCCCTAACCCCTGCCCTCCCTTCAGTTCCTCCTCCCCTCCCCATCTACAAACACTTTATTTGCATCTTTTCATTATCTCACATTTTTTTCTTTTCCCTTATTACCCTTCCCCTACCCATCTCACCTTTCCTACACCTTTAGCTCTTTCTTCCCATTTCTAAATGTCAGTAATCTTATTTGAAGGGTGTATATTTAAACATTATAACCTATTCCATTTTGAGAAGAGAACTAGACTTAAAAATTGTGGGACTCACAACCTTTTCTTTGTTCTGCCACCAACTAATTCTGTATCTTAGAAAGTTCATTTAAGCTCCTTCATCCTGAGTTTTGTTAGTTTTTTTTGGAGACAGGGTCTCACTCTGTAGTTCAGACTGCTCTGGAACTCACTCTGTAGCTCAGGCTGGTCTTGAACTCACAGCACTCCTCCTGCCTCAGCCTCCCGAGTGCTGGGATTACAGGTGTGCACCACCATGCCCAGCTGTTAGTGTTTTTCCTTTTTCTCATAGTTCTGGGAATGGAAACCAGTTCCCTGTGCATGACAGGTAAATGTTCTATCATTGAGCTGTACCCCAAATTCTTTTTAGTCTTAATTTAAAAGATTTGGTGACTTGATTCTGCCAGTCTCTCCTGTAATGCACTGTGATGCTAGGACTCATATAGGAATGAACCTATAATTTGCAAGCAAATAAAAATATTATACGGAATCTGTAGAATTTCATAATTCTTACATACATGCCTGCCAGTGGGCATCTCAGATTTCACTCTGCAAGTGGGTACTTATAAACCCTTTTTTGTCAAAATACAGTCCATTGTGTGTGTGATAGACAAGGTCTTCAGGAACACTACTGTATATTCATTTTTGGAATAAGTTTTTGTCATCTCCTGGAATTTTCTTTTTAAAAGCAGATAGCTTGAAATTTTCATTATTTATTATTTTTTGTAGTAAGATCCAGTTTCTTCTTGGTAGTCAGCTGGAGGTCCAATATATATTGGTTATCTTATTTTTAAAAAGAGGAATATGCTTAGAATTACAGCCTGGAATCTGCTTGTAACACATGCATAGGGACCTCGGTCCAACCTGAGGGAAGAATAGGAGGGTACAGGGGTTGGGAAGAGTAGATCTGTCTGGGGTGGGGAGAGGTGAGAGAGAATAGATGTCACCGAGTAACCTTGGGGGTTTGCCGTGGTAGCCTGCAGGCTTTGGAGAGTTTCGGGGAAGAGCTGGTAGTAGTACTGGCCCATTTTTCGGTGACTCTCTTTGGTTCTAGATTCTATGGAGACAACAACACTTGGGGTGTGCACCGACAATTTCTGTGGGGGCCGGGCCTCCTCATCACTCCAGTTCTGGAAGAGGCAAGTGTTCTTGCGGAGACTGATGGTCCCTGCTTTTGTTCCTATGCTCTCTCCATCCCAAACCCTGCTCTTTTCTCTTTTTTCCAAATCTATTTCCAACATCTGTGGCTCAGTCATCGCTGAAGAGAAGGTGCATGGGTTTTGGAAAATATTGTATCTGATATACATTATCCTATCTAGAAATCTTTTATTTCTTGGCCAAATTTCTGCCAATGTAGAAACATCTACTGACAACTATAGATTCAGGATTAGTCTGATGTGTTGTCAGATAGTCATAGCAGAGCACTGCTTTCTCTTTGATGTAGCAGCAGGATGCAGCATGGACCAGCACTTACTCTAAAGTCAAACTGATCAGGATGTGATTGTTTTCTCCACTACTTAATGACCTGTGTGATCTGGAGCAAGTTAGTGTGCTGGCTTCTCATCTGCAACAAAGGAATAATTACAGTACCAACCGTTTGGCGCTATAGGGAAGATTAAGTGAGATAATGTATCAAAACCTGAATGCTTTCCACATTACTTGTTTCATTATTATTACTCTGCTTAATGTCTCATTTGGGATTTTTTTCCCTGAAATGCCAAGCTATTATCAGATATTATCAGATATTATCAGATATTATTCCCTGAAATGCCAGATATTATTTATTATCTGTACATGAGGAAAGGCAGAAGAAAGTAATGATTCAATAATAGAGAAAAGAAAGGCCATGTCTGCCCTTTAAATATAGTTAGGAATTTCCCTAAGGATTGCTAGGAAATCCATTTCAATCCCTTAGAGACTGAGTCATAAAAGACAATATTTTGTTTTAATTTTAGGGTGCAGAGAAAGTGACAGCATATGTTCCTGATGCTATCTGGTATGACTATGAGACTGTAAGTAGCTTGGATTTTCTTCAGCTCCTTTATTATTATTTTTTTTATTTTTTGGTTTTTTGAGACAGGATCTTACTCTGTAGTTGAGACTGACCTGGAACTCACTATGTAGCTCAAGATGGTCTTGAACTCACAGTGATCCTCCTACCTCAGCCTCCCGAGTGCTGGGAGTACAGGCGTGCACCATCACGCCCAGTTTTCTTCAGTTCCTTTAGACCACACATACAGCTTAATAGACAGTTGTTTCCTGGAGAGAGAAACAACTACACCTTCACAGTAGAGCTGGATAAAAGGAGCCTAAGGCACTTAATATCAGTCACAATAATAATAATGCACTTATATTTTATTCAATAATTTGATAAAGACGAATGATATGAGCAAATATTTGAGGGGCTCATGGGCAATCTGAGATTGTTTAGGAATTAGATTATTTATTCAAAATCAGTTCATATAATCTATCTTAGTCACTTTCTTGTCACTAGGACAAAATACTTGACATCCACAAGTTAAAGGGAGACAGACTAATTTTGGCTCACAGCTTCAGTCTGTGGTGGTCTGGCTCCAAGGCAGAAGCTGTATGGTGGAGGGCCATGGTCCAAGAAAGCTCTTCAACCATGGCAGCCAGGAAGGAAAGAGAGAGAAGGGAGAGGAGCCAGGGACAAGAACCTGCCAGGTCATACTACAGTAAGTGGCCTCTAACTAGATCCTTGCTCCTAATAGCACATTCAGGTAATGCACTCATCAGTGAATGAATCCATTGATGAGGATAGCACCTCATGATCTAGTCACTTTCCAAACACATCAAACTTTTAGGGGGCTTTTAGAGCTAAACCATAACAATTCCAAACAGTCACACCATGACATAAACATTCTCACAAACTCTCCGCTGACCATAACATGTTCCTAGTTTTTTTCTTCTCTTGTTTGATTGCTTGAGTAGACAGTAATGCAGCTAAGTGGAAAGGGGAGTACAATAGATAACTCAGCACATGAGTGACCAGAACAGGTGCATGTGCTGCCAGGCCAGTGTGTTTGATTTATTTGCCTTCATCAGGGAGGCCAATTGGAATGGAGAAAGCGAAGCATTGAGATGGAACTTCCTGGAGACAAAATTGGACTTCATTTACGAGGAGGCTACATCTTTCCCACGCAACAGCCAAGTACAACCACTATGGCCAGGTACAGCATGGATAGGAGTGTCTTTTAAGATAGAGGGTGCAAAAATTGTCATTTCTGTCCCTCTCTGTTGACCAGCAGTTACAGAAAAACCCCATGTGGAACTCCACAGGGCTGCTGGCATGTGTGTGTGTGTGTGTGTGTGTGTGTGTGTGTGTGTGCGCGCGCATATGCATGCACGTGTGTTGGCAGGTGGTCATTAGACTCTCTCCTTGGATTTTCCTCAGCCTCTTCTCAAGAGACTGTTGGTCTAGTGCTACACCTAGGTGGATTTTGAGAGACCTTCATCATCCCAGGGCTTCCTCAAACCCTCCAAATTTCTCAAAATGCACAGACAGCCAGGATAGTCGGCCTTTCTAGTTTGCCTGGGCCTGTTGCCATTTTAGTATTGAAATGCTGTATCTTGGAAAAACCCTCAATTCTGGCTACAGAGCCAAATTAGTCTCTTTGCATGCCTTGGCTGGGCCATCTACCCATAGTTCTGCATTCTTGTCTCAGACATTCTAGAGTTGGGATCCACTATCCGTCCTCCTGTAACCTCAACACTTCCTATTCCTTTTCTCATAATGAGATGTATCTTTCTTGTGATTCAAAGCCAGGTTAGAAAAACTACTTCTTGCAAACTTCAAGCCTCCCTCATGTTATTGATTTTTTAATTTTTATTTAATTGCAAAAATTGTAGGCTTCACCTGTACTAAAGAGGTGCACTTTTATATCTTTATGTCTCTGGAAGTATTAGCTCATTTGATTTTAATTGACTGGGAATTACTAGGAAGCTAGAAACCAGTCTTTTCTTTTGAACATCCTTTACTATCTTACATTTTCAAATTGTATACTTTTAACAAAAATATGCCTAAATCCAATATAAATTGGTTTCTTTTTTCTTTACCTGTTCAGCGTTAGGCTTTCTGCAAAGTGACACTACCAAAATTATCTTTCTAAAATGAAAATCTTAACTTGTTGCTTTCCTGCTTGAAGTGTGGACTCACTTATTACTGGGATGTTCAGGGTCAAGCACAATCAGATTCCAAGATGACCTTAACAACTCTCTCCTGCAATATATCAGCAAGCAAACAGATTAGCCATGAGAAAAATATTCTATTTACCAAAAAGGCCCTTTGACTTTACTGTATTTGGATCACATATCCATTACCCTTTCCAAAAAGATTAGGGGCCTCTAACTTGCTGGGAAAGCATTTTATCACTGAGCTGCACTCCAGCCCCTGTGCGTACCTAATACAAGTGAAACATGGATTTATCTGCAAGATGTCTTCTTACATTCTTCCAGTAGAGGAAGTGCCACTACTTCTAGTATCTGGTCATTTAAAAATACATATTTGCTCCTTAGAAGACTTTCATGTTCTTTTTGTTATTATTAAATATAGCACTGTTACTTCATGCTCTAAGTCTGAATATTCTATTACTTGAAGTTCTTAGGAGAACATTAATCTATAGTTATTTCTGCTTTTGTTGATGCTTCTTACCTTATTTGATGTTTTGTTCTTCAAATGTGGTGATCTTAAGGGCCCACGTATGGTCTCCAGAGGTGATTTCCTTCCCTTTGGTTGCAAACCAGTGACTGCTTCCTACTCAGTATCATGTTTAGTCCCTTCAAAGACTCTGGCTTCACACAGGCATTGGAGGTTCAGGCACTCTATGTTTGATTACCAGGTTTAGTGGCCCACTTATAGCTACTATAGACCTGTTTCAGGTAAATTTCTTGTGACATTACTGAGAGAAGAGAAATAAGTTCCTGCCAATATTTGCTTTCTGCCTGAAATAAAGCACAGTCACTGTCGGGTACTTACTTGTCTTATTTGAAATTTGATGGAAAGATGGGGCAAAAATTTTGAAGCCCTTTTTGTCCCTTAAACAAATCTTTTTTCCCACAGTCGGCGGAATCCTCTGGGTCTCATCATTGCCTTGGATGAGAACAAAGAAGCCAAAGGAGAGCTCTTTTGGGATGATGGGGAATCCAAAGGTGAGTATTGTATTGGGAGGGGTGCTGTTCGAAACTTGCATATTTGACTTGTGGCCCTTCACTCCTGCTGGTCCTTTGACGGTGTGAGAAGTCTCCCTGCACACAGAGTAAAAGTCAGCTTTGTTCTGTTTGCTGCATTCAGGAGCAGTGAAAGATGAACCACGGTTGTAAGGAAAACTTATTTCTACTTCTCAGATCTCCCTTTGGCCATTGATCTATAACAGGCTCTTATTTTATTGTCAGTGATACCAGCAACACAATTTTTCAAGAATGTCTAAATTTGGGCCAGGGATTTAGCTCAATGGTTCCACTGCCTGCCTTGCAGGCTCAAGGACCCGAGTTTGATCCCTAGTACCCCCCGCCGCAAAAGAATGTCTAAACTCATTCATCTGTTATATAAATATCTTCACTCAAAAGAAGTCAAGGAAATTATCCTTCTCTATTGCACATACATCTAGCCAGTCTTTTAGCAGTGTTGAAGATTAATTATAATAATGATTATTGTGATTGCAGCTTAAAAAATAGATTTCCTTGAGCAATGTGACTCAAAAATACTTGAGAAGGAATGTTTTCTAGGTTGCAGTAGGAAAAAAGGAAAAACCAGAGACCAAAAATTCTAGGAGGAGAAAATACAGGAAAGAAGTTCTTTGATATTGGACATGGCAGTGTGTTTTTGAATTTGATATCAAAAGCAGAGGCAAGAAAAGCAAAACATAACAAATGACACTACTGTGATATAAAAAGCTTCTGCATTACAAAAGAAACAGTCAATAGTGAAAAGGGAACATACTGTACTGGAAAAAATATGCACAAACCATAGCATAAATAAAATATCTACTGGAGGGGGCTAAAAAAAAACATATATAAGGAACTCTTAAAACTCAATAATGAAAAAAATAAGTGACCTGATTTTAAAATGGGCAAAGAACTGGAATAGATATTTTTCTAGTGAATACATACAACTGGCTAACAGGCACTTAAAAAGGTGCTGAATATCACTAAACAGCAGAGAAGTGCAAATCAAAATTTATAAAATTTACACCTCCCACCTCTTAGGGTAGCTACAATGAAAATGATAAGATTGCAATTGTAGGCAAGTATGTTGAGAAAATCGATGAACTTTTGTACACTACTGGTGAAAGTATAAATATATAAAACCATTATACCAAATGGTATAATATTTTGAGGATCCTTGAAATATTGAAAATGAACTGCTTACTGTATATGATTTAATAATCCCATTTCTGAGTTTACATCCAAAAGAAATGAAATCAGTATGTTAGAGAGATATGTGTGCTCCCATGTTTACTGCAGCATTATTCACAAAAGCCAAGATACTAAATCAAACTAATAAATGGGTAAAGATGTTGTGGTAAATATATACAATTAAATATCATTTAGTTGCATAAAGAAGGAAATATTTTCATTTGTGTTATCAAGCGTATCTTTTGAGGAGAGGTAACTGAGATTTATTCTGTGATGGACAGGCCAGTCTAACTTGTCTTTCTTTTAATTTCAGACACCTTCCTCAATAAAATTTACCTTTTATGTGAGTTTTCTGTCACCCAAGTGAGTAGCAAGCTTCTGTGAATCTTAGGAATGGGCACTTTACTATTAGCACATATGGGTTGTGTGTGTAATTATGTTTGTAATTTCATTTGTAGTAAGAACACATTTCCAGTTATGATTTATCTCCCAATGATTGCATCATTTGTGTTATTAAGAGATGACAATAATGAAAAAAAAGCAATGTTTCAAATATAATTTTCTAAATTGTCCCTCTCTGTATGTATGTTCCTGATGTTTTTTCTTAGAGTATTTTTTTTTTTTCTTGGTACCATGGATCGAACTCGGGTCCTTGCGCTTGCAAGGCAGGCCACCAAACCACTGAGCTAAATCCCCGGCCCTCTTAGAGTATTTTTTTTTTTTCTTGGTACCATGGATCGAACTCGGGTCCTTGCGCTTGCAAGGCAGGCCACCAAACCACTGAGCTAAATCCCCGGCCCTCTTAGAGTATTTTTAAAATAACCTTTTATTCCTGAAGCACACATTAGTAGAGCACTGGGGAGGATTTGGTGTCACCTGTAGCATTTGAGTGATTAGAGAATCTGTGGGTTACAGGCAAACCTTTGTGTTTACTTGTTTTGCAGAACCACCTGGATGTGAAGATTTCTCAGTCAACCTACAAAGACCCCAATAACTTAGCATTTCAGGAGATTAAAATACTTGGGACACAAGAACCTGCCAATGTTACAGTGAAACAAAATGGTGTCCCAACTCAAGCTTCTCCTAAAGTCACGTATGATCCTAACCTGAAGGTAAAAGTCCATTTTGTTGAGTTTATTTTAGTATCCTTCCTAGCATTATGGTATTTCTTCCTACCAAGGCTGCATGGATTCTTGAAGAAACACAGAGCATTTCTTCTGTGGGAGAGTCAAAGGGGTGGGAAGAAAAATGAGAACGAGGAGATGCCAGAGCTAGACTGAGACAGGGAGCTGCTGAGGAATGGGATGAGGTAAAATGGTCTTTCCATGCTCACTGTCTCCTCTGTATCTCGGTGTTCTGCTGTCTTCACTTAAGAAATAGTTATGAAAGACAGAAGAAGAGGAGAGTGAAAGAAGTGGGGAATAGGATCAGAAGAAAAGGGGTCTGGGAATTTATGGGAGATACTGACAAATAAAGGTAGGGTGTAGAATTACATAAATTAGAATTTTGAAGGCCTTATGTTTTAATTGTATTAAGATACAGTATATAGATTCTACTTCTACCACATGCATTTTCAAGAAATACTTGAAAGACTTGAAAGAAGCATTTCATGATCCTACATAGTGGCTTCTTACTTGGTTAAATGATAATAATAAAATACATTTTCATCAGTTGTAATGAGGCCTGAAATTCTGATCAGTTTGTATTAAGTTCCTCTGGTACCTTAGTTGTGAAGAATCCTTTGCCTGTGTAATTTTAAGCAGAGGTACCCAGGTATTCCTTGCATTGGATCTGTACAGTCAGTGTGATTTGTGAGGGATCTTACAAATTTGGAAAAGCTAAGTCACTTTAGACTTCTATGACATATTAACAGCCATTGACATTTTGTCTTTTTTTTTTTTTTAACCAGGGATTAAACTCAGGACCTTGCTCTTGCAAGACAGGCACAGAGCCACTGAGATAAATCTCTGGCCCAACATTTTGTCTTGTCAACAAATATGTAGGATACATACATTATAAAGTTGGAAAAAAATGTGATATATACCTGGCCTTATACATGAAAAGCTATTTGAAGGATGCCTATTTAAATAAATGACTAATCCATGTTTGCCAAATAAATTGATTAACTTAAGAAAAAGAAAATCTTCTGATGGTTGAATTTGAGTGGTGGGAAGCATAATTAATACATATGTAGCTAGAGAATGAGAATTGAAACCCAACATAACTAGGAAATGTTAGCTTATGTCTTAAGTTCAAAGTTTAATGGGATAGTTGAACTAACCTTCTTGAAGAAGGTAGGGCTAGAAAGATGGTGTATCAGGTAGGGATTCACTAGCTACAAGTAATAAGATACCACAAATGTTAACAAATTGGGATAGCTTGCTTTCTACATTTATAAGATTAAAAGGCAGAAAATTGTGGGCATTGGTTCAGTGGATTAAGGTTGTCAGGATGGTCTTTTCTCCAAATTAATGGGAAGTGTCTGCTTAGATTTCACTTGATCTTAGCCAAAAGGCCAAGAAGCGATCTGCTTAGGTTTCAGTCACCATCCTGCTATTCTAGGATAAATTTTAATGAAAGAAAAATGAAGAAGAAAAAAAATAGGAAAAAGAAGGAATAAGTAAAAGTGAAGGTGCAGACTGTCACATCAAGAAAAAAAAAATAGGGCCAGCAAATTTCTGTGAACTTGAGGTCACCTTTCATGGCCAAAGTAATACTATATTCATTAAAAATTTAAGTATTAGTGGGAACTTTCATATTACAAAGTGAGTAAATAGTAAGAAGTAAATAGTAAATAGTAATAGTAAATAGTAAGGAGGAAGTATGTTATGTGAATTCCATTGTATTCCACAAATAGGCACCATTTGATTTACCTAGATAAAATATTCCCAATTGAGATATCAGAATATGCCAAATTAGGGCTGGGAATGGCTTTTCCTCTTCAGTCTGTGGATCTTGTATAACAAGCTAAGGTAGATTTACTTTGGAAAGGAGATCATTTTGGACAAGAGGAAATATGTAGTCAGATTTTGGAAGGTCTAAAGTGCCTCAAAAGATCTCTATGTACATGTACCAACTCCACACAAGAAATGTAAACATTAGATATGCTAAACATGTGCAAAAAAAAAAAACAAAATAGAAAGCAAGGAAATCAAGAAATGGGTGATGGGGGATTTATCTCAGTGGTTCTGCCACCTGCCTCACAAGTGCAAGGTCCCAAGTTCGATCCCTGGTACCAATGAATGAATGAATGAATAAACAAACAAACAAACAAATAAATAAAGCCTAACCTTGGCAGTAACACCCACCATTAAAAAATGGGTGGTGGGTGGGAAAAGGGACAGAGGTTCAAAAGAAGGAATTAAGATGTGTTATGTACTGTACCAACTTCCCACAAAGGATTAAACATTATGCGCAACACAGATGTACTAAAAATGAAATTTAAAAAAGATCTCATAAAGATCCTTGATACTAGGCTTTGTTGGAGGTAGAGTTGGAGGCTGGGGATTAGGAGGACAGGAAGGGCAAGATGATTTATCCTAGCAGGAGACAGGGAGAGAATGAGAAACCTTCATGTGTGATCTTACTACTCCACACACATGACAATGTTAACTCTAAAAAGTGCTATTTATGGAGAAGTCAAACAAAAGAACATGTAAAAAATGTGACATTTGAGTTGATGAGTGGGATTTAAAGAATTTCAGGTTTTAAACATCTAGATTTGGAAAAATGAAGAGGATAGGATGTTAGAAATGAAAGGAAATATGATTTTTTTTTCAGCTCCTAAATTTGCAGCTGATGAACTGAGACCCAAAAACTGAAACAATTTTCTAAGCGTCCAGGGAAAAATGAAAATTAGGACCTAAGCCATATAAATGTCTATTTTTTGTTGTTGTTGTTGTTTCATAAATCCAGACACATGGGGAACACTGGTTTAGGGAATAGAGGGAAAAAATGTAAATTAATCTGGGAGAGCAGAAGAGAGTCTTCCTGCCAAAATAAACAGGAGGAAGAGGAGTTAGGGAAAAAGGTGGTGATTGCAATAAGCGTTTTTTTTTTTATACCTAAGTCTTTCCACTTTATAATGTACGATATTCTGACAAAGTAATTATATTTGCCCTCTTACCACAGAATACTTCTGCTATTGCATATAAACTACAGGCATTTGTTATTTGTATTGTCGAGAATCTCAGCTGAGGTCTATTTGTTTTCCTACAATGTTTCAGATTTTGCAGGGCCTGTGTCTTCTGAGCCTAAATTTCCCTGTGACTCCTCCATTCCTACAGGTTGCTGTTATCTCAGAAATTAATCTTGTTCTGGGAGAAGCATACACAGTGGAGTGGAGCATAAAAATAAGGGATGAAGAAAAAATAGACTGTTACCCTGATGAGCATGGTATTTCTGAAGCAAACTGCATTGCCCGTGGCTGTGTCTGGGAGGTAAATGTGCTGATAGTTAATGTTCACTGAAATCCTCTCCTCTTCTATTTTATTCATTAAGTTTATTGGTACATTTTAGGTATACAGTATAATGACATTTCTCATTGGGAATTTGTAACTGTATGTGATATATCTTGGTTCTTATTTTTCCCCATTCTCCTGCCCTCCCTTCAACCCCTGTACCCCTCCATATTTACAAAGACTTTATGTTTTTTCCTTTTCTCATATTTTTTCCTTTCCCTTCCTTCCTTTCCCCTATGCTCCCACTTTCTCTTCCCCTTTGGACCTTTTCTTCCTATTTCACATTTTCTGTTATACATTTTGATTTTCATTTACACTTTTAGCTTCTCACACCAGAGAAACTATTCAGTATTTACATGTGTGTCCTATTTATTTCACTTGAGTATGGACTCATTGTACATCTATTTAGCTATAAATGTCTCTAGTTTATCATTTTTTATGGCTGAGTAGTACTCCATTTTAATAACAAACCCACATCTTCAGGCCAAGGATTTAGCTCAGTTGTTCTGCCGCTTGCCTTGTAAGCACAAGGTCCCGAGTTCGATTCCTGGTACAAACAAAACAAAACAATCCACTGAAAAACCAAAAAAACAAAACGAAACAAGACAACAACAAAAACACGTCTTTATCTAGTCACCAGTTGATAATGTCATGAGTACCATATAGGAACCTATGTAGTCCACAGAAAAAAAGGGCTTTCAAGGAAACTTATCTGGATGTGAGAACAGATGGGGTAGGCTGGAATATCTTTATTAGGTGTTTTGCTTGGTGATCAGTAATTGAACCTATTTGAACTACCAAAGTGTATATACTTAAATAAGTGATGGGGTGATTTCATCTTGATGTAATTTGCTTTTTTCAAGTCTTTCAGTGAACACATGCTGACAAGTATATTGACTTTACTTTTCAGGAATCCAGTTCTCCTGGGGTCCCTTTTTGCTATTTTGTCAACGATTTGTACGCTGTCAGTAACATTCAGTATGACTCACAGGGGGCCAGCGCTGACATCTCCTTAAAGTCTTCTCTTTACACCAACACCTTCCCCTCCAGCCCTGTGAATCCCCTCCGCCTGCAAGTGACCTACCATAAGGATGAAATGCTGCAGTTTAAGGTAAATTCTGCACAAGTATCATATACATTGACATAGTTTGACATTATCTAACATTGTCCAAGTGTTGTATATACCTCTCTTTCATATCCCAAGGATGAGATTTTCTGAAAACAATAAGTGGGCTTGTTTAATTCATATCCCTAGTTGAGTATCAAACAGAAATATAATAAGCACTCAGATAAATCATCAATTTAAATATAGTTTTCATAAAAGACATTTTTTTAATCAAATGGAATTCCTGTTTCAGGAAGTATTTTTGTAAATTCCAAAAAGTTTCCAGGGGGTGAAGGGAGGGCAGGGACAAGAGGAAAAAATGAGAACCAAGACCTGTCATGTAAAGGTACAAGCTCCCAATGATGAATATAACTGTATTGTATACCTAAAATGTACCAATAAACTCAATGAGGAAAAATCAAACAAACAAACAAAAAGTTTCTAAGTACTCACATACACCCATATATACACATACAAGGTAATACACAATATGTTCAAAATACTACACTAATTTCAAAATGACTTTTCCCATTAGCACCAATATAAAGTGAATATGTTTCCAGAATAGAAGCCTTAAAAATGAGATAGAACAGAATCATCTTCACACTTTTAAATTTGACATTATTTCTTGATATACTAATTAAAATTTAGAATAATCTTAAAAGACACAAACATATAGTACCCAGACTCATTGTCAGAGGTATGAAGGTTATACTAAGTGTACCAATTTCAGTACTGTCACTGCCTAAAATGTTTTTAAATGACAAATAAGAAGAATATATCTTTAGGTTGTACAGCACAATGTTACAGTACATTCACACATTATGATCTGTGAAACTCAGGATACTGAGATTATCATCTCAATCATCTAACATTTATTTGTGATGAGAACATTCAAAATCTTACTATGTTGAGTTTTGACACAATATTGTTAACTACAGTATAGTCATCCTTTATGTAATAGAATAGCAGAACCTTTTCTTCCATCTATAGCCTCACCCAAAATGAATTTCTTCTCCTTAGATTTATGACCCCAACAACAATCGCTATGAGGTCCCAATCCCACTGAACACACCCAGGGTTCCTTCCAGCACCTCCCAGAATCGACTCTATGATGTCCTCATTAAGGAGAATCCTTTGGGGATTGTGATTCGCCGGAAGAGTACAGGTGCTGTAATGTAAGTGGCTTCTAGTCTGTCTGGAATTGCTGGTCACCTACATTTTCCTTGCCAGTCCATTGTGTACTCTGGTGTGGAATTGCTAGTTACCTATACTTTGTCAGGCATTGTCTTGGATATACCCCGGCTCAAAGCATGACATTGTTCATTTTCAAATCCATGAATAAGTTATTTTTCAGGTCTGTTATGGAAAATCTTTTGCACCCTGAGAAAGAGTTGATGTATTTTTGTGTTCCTGGGAGTTCTTCCAGTCAAAGTTTCTTGCGTGCCTTCTCTATTTGAGTAATATTCTAGACACTGTGATTATAGACAGATGAAATCTCTCTTTTCATGACAACAAAGATAATTTGCAATATATGTGAAGCAGGTGATATATTGATAATTGCTGGTATGAGTCATGAGTCAGATTTTTGTTACTGACACTCAATATTCCACACATACAATTTAATGGAAGAGAGGTTTAATTTGGGTTATAGTTTTAGAGGATTTAATTCATGGGAAGCTGGCTCTAAGGCAGAAACCTCATAGTGAAAGGTTAGGTTATGGTGACTGGAAGGAAGAACAGGCCAAAAGTGCCAAAAAGAAAAAGGGATCATAGATAGGACCAAAATTATTGCTTTCATGACCCACCCAGATACATCCAAAAGTGAGATTCATTCATCTGCTAGGTATCCAATCAAATTGCCATTTTAAGAGTCATGATCACACTGCTTTGTTTGAAAAATATCAGAGTAATGAAGTATATGGTAGGTTACTGGTTTTAAGGCTGTGGTTAGAGTAGTTACCTCCAAATGAAATAGGACATTTGGATATGGGAAAGGAGCCACCCATCTTGAGTTCTGGGGAAAGAAAGAATTTTTCAGATATACGGAAAACCTTGACCTGACGAGGAACAGAAAATGATTGTGGTACATAAGGAAGTAAATTGGGGGGATGAATCTGGGATGTAAGGTGGCTGCTGATCAGATGCAGTTTTGAGGGCTTCTTAAGGTGTTTTTATGAGAAGCCACTGAAGGATTTCAGAGGTGTGACATGATGTGAGGTTCTCTGCATGCATGAGGGCAGTGGATCATTGGGGAGCAAGAGGGGAAGGCAGGCCTGGCATGGTGCATGGCCGATGAGATGGAGGGGAGTGACTGGATTGGTGGTGTGGAGGGCACAGAGAAAGGAGATAGTGAGTTAGAGAATTAGCAGAAGGAAGGCTGACTCCTGGGCTTGTAGCAAGGATTTCTGTGATTATTTTAGGCAAGTACATAGATTGTGTGGTTTTTTTTGGGAGATGAACAAGATCTAGCTGTGGGAGGAAATACAAAACTCCACTTTTACTAGAAAGTCAGGTTGTTGAAGCTAATAGGAAAGCTAAAGTTCTTCCCAAATCTACTTTTGCCCTTCTCAGTTGGGACTCACAGCTCCTGGGCTTCACCTTCAATGACATGTTCCTCCGCATCTCCACCCGCCTGCCCTCCTCCTACATCTATGGTTTTGGGGAAACGGAACACAGAACCTTTAGGCAAGACCTGAACTGGAACACATGGGGCATGTTTTCCAGAGACCAGCCCCCTGGGGTAAGTACACAGTGAGTGGGATTTGCCTTTCTTTGTCTTTCACATATGTGTTGTGTGTACTTTGCTCTTTGTCTTCCCAGGCTCAGCATGGCTGTGCACTTAGGGAAATTAGCCCATTGTTGGATGGCTTTGTTTCTCATGGCTTAATTTATTTCTCAGAGAAGACAAAGACCCATCTTAATAAACATATTTGTTAAAAGTTTTAATGAGTCACAATGTATTCTAACCCCATTTCCCTTCTCCCTCATGGTTTTCAGTACAAGATGAATTCGTATGGTGTCCACCCCTACTACATGGGACTCGAGGAGGACGGCAGTGCCCACAGTGTGCTCCTGCTGAACAGCAATGCCATGGGTAGGATGCTGCCAGTGCTCTTTTTATTTTTTGTGTCAACATTATTTACTTGAGGGTGGCAATCAAATAAGAAGAAAGAAATATAATCCATACGAGTTAATAGTATTTATCACTGTCAGTCTTCTGTTTTTGATAAGGTACAATAGTTAAATTAGGTGTCCTTATTGGGGAAAGCTTAATGAAGTATACATGGAAAGAATACTCTTTCTGCAAATTCTTGTGAGTCTTACGTTATTCTTAAATGAAGTTATGATGGTAATTTTAGAGAAGCAGAATGACAAAATGGATAATATTGCAGCGTGGAGAACTCCAAAGCAAAATCATCGAGGGAGGGGATTCCCAGTCTTTCCATTATTTTCTTCCAGCCTGTGGGTAAAGCACAGAATATCTGTGCTTGATATGCTAAAATGAAAGAGACACAAGGCACTGGTTTTAGGACTAATTTCTTCCCATGAAGGTCCAGCTTGGTTAGCACTTTCCTATCTTTTCAGATGTGACTTTCCAGCCCATGCCTGCCCTGACATACCGCACCACAGGGGGAATTCTGGACTTTTATGTGTTCTTGGGCCCAACTCCAGAGCTTGTTACTCAGCAGTACACTGAGGTAGGAGAGAATGCATTTGCCTATTAAGTATTGATACAGCCTATTCTGTGTTCTAAAACCTGCATTCATTAGCATAAATCTCAGTTGATAGCAGCGATTGTTGTCCTTTGTACAGGCATGTTAAAGTATAATGTGCAATAAGTAAATTTCAATAACCATTATATCCAAGGCCTAAATACTTCAGAATAATAGAATAATCATGGTACCAGTGATGGAGGTGAGGATAATGGTAGTAAGGGTAGTGATGTTGGTAGTAATGATGGTGGGAACAGGGAATATAGTGCTGATAGCAAGGTAATAGTGTTGATGGGAGTAGTTGTATGGGTTGTGAGGATAGCCATGGAGGGGGCAATAGTGACATTGATGATGGTGGTGGATGATGATGGGAGTAATAATGGTTATTTTGTTGGTATAGGTTGCAATAGAGCAGTGGTGATAGTGGTGGTAGAGGTGATGATAATGGTGTTGGTGATGCTGGTGGTGGTAATGGTTAAAATTGGAGCAATGGCGATGATGATAGTGTTGTTGGTGGTGATGTTGGTAGTCATGATAATGAGGCTGAGTAAGGTATTGTGGGGTGGTTGTGGTCATAAGGTTAGCTATGGTGGTGGATGTGATGGTGTGGTTGGCTAGGCTGAGTGTGGTGATGATGACAGAGCTGATGCTGGTGGTGGTAGTGATGGTGGTGATGCTGGTGATGAGGGTGGTTATTGTGGGAGTTGTAGTGGTGATGACTGTGATGGTGACAATAATGGAAGTGATGATGGTGTCCAGTGTGGTGACGTGGGTACTCTTGTGGCAGCAAATACTTTTGTAATATTGCATATCACCTTTTAATTGCTGCACATCAGAGCACTTTATATACATTAACTCACTGGGTTTTCATTAAGACACTATGTGACAGATATTAGTATTATCTGTAGCTTATAGGTGAATAAACTAAAGCAAAAAGAATATATTTAACTTTGTTCAAGATCACACAGCTAGCAGGGTGTGAACCTGTGTGGAATCCCATTTATTTTGCCTCTGGGCTCTGTATTCTTAAGCAGTAAGATAGACCAATTCTAGGAATTAGTAAAAAACGGCAGATTTTCCAGATTCCCTAGAGGCACTCTGGCCTAGCAGGATGATTTCCACGTGTCTCAGAGGCTCTGCATACCCTCAGTTTATCTCTGGATTTGAATTTATTGATTGTCTACATTGGGAAACTGGAAAAACATTCTTATTACTTCTTGTAAAACTTCAATGTGGCTTCCTCTTCAAGGACTAATATTTTTTTCTGTCTATTTTCTAGATGATTGGTCGACCTGTTATGGTGCCTTATTGGGCCCTGGGGTTCCAGCTGTGTCGCTATGGATATGAGAATGATGCTGAGATCGCCAGCCTGTATGATGATATGGTGGCTGCCCAGATCCCCTATGTATGTATAGATTGTGTGTATTAGCTCCATGATCTTGTAGCTAACTCAGGTGCCTCACTGTCTGGATTCCGATTTTGGAGTTTTGTGAAGTTCAACCAAGACACAAAGTGCTTTCTCATCTGATGTCACACCAAGCCTCAGCCCAGCACATTAATGCACATGGGGCCGTGCTCCCAGGTCACATCTTATAGGGAAGGTGGTCAAAGTCTCAGAATGAGGAGATGGAGCTCTTTCTGCCATATCATGCTTCCCTTCTTTTCTTCAAGGCATGAGATCATAAAGCCCTTTGTTCTAGAAAAGAAAAGATCCATAAATAGTAGTTTTTCCTGATTAAAAAGTTAAGCCAAATGCAGTTAGATCATTACATGTGGAGATGTGTCCTAGGTTTCAGCACCTGGTGGCTACAGCACAATGTTCCATCTGCTTGGAGTCAGTCACAGGCTGAATATGGGGATCTTGGGCTGGGTTTCAAGAGGCATACACATGGAAAAGAACTCTGTGCTTAATGTGACTACCAGAAAGGTCCAATAATCAGAATTAATCAACAGACAAATTTTGTATTCTGTGTACTATTGTATATGAAACAATTACTCCTACAATATATCATTAGTAAGAAAGCTATGTCTGATTAACACCAGGTTTGGCATTCCAAATAAATCAGAAGGTTTAGTTTTTCTTTTTTTGTAATATATTTACCATATGTTTTGAATCAGGACCTCATAGTTTGTGTTATTTTTTTTTTTAAACATTAACCATTGAAACCATGGGCAGCTTCCTGGGCAGGTCCCTACAGTCACTCCTTATTTCTGTAGTTCACAAAGCACTTTTTCATCTGGTGATTTACTTTCCTCAAAAAACCCTTGAAGACATTCATTGTATCCTAATTTGGTCTTTTTACTGACTTAGATTTTTCATGTTTGTGTATAACTATTTTTTAAAATAAGACGAATTTCCTAGGATCCATGTCAAACAAATACCAGAATTGGGATATGAAAGAGTTGAAAAGAAACCTTTTTTTTTTTTTCATTGAGTTTATTGGTACATTTTAGGTAGACAGTACAGTTACATTCATTATTGGGATCTTATACCTTTGCATGACAGGTCTTGGTTCTCATTTTTTCCCCTTGTTCCTGCCCTCCCTTCACCCTCTCCTCCCCTTCCCTCCCCATTTACAAACATTTTATTTCTACTTTTTTATTTTCTCCTATTTTTTTTCCTTTCCCTTATTACCTTTCCCACTTTCCCTACACCTTTAGCCCATTTCTTCCTATTTCACTTTGTCAATTATCTCATTAGGACCTTATGTACTGTTACAGTTTATTCACACCAGAGAAACTATTAAGTATTTACACATGTGTGACTTATTTCACTTGGGAGTATATCCTCAATATGTATCCATTTTCCTATGAATGAATCTAATTTCTCATTCTTTGTGGCTGAGTAGTAGTTCATTTTAAAGAAAAACCACATCTTCTTTATCCAGTTTCCAACTAATGGGCAAATGGGCTGTTTCCAAGTTTTAGCTATTACAAACTGTGCTGCTATAAACATAGGTGTGCATATATCACTGTGATATGATTCTTTTAATTCTTTTGGAAAGATACCTGGCAGAGGGATGCCTGGGTCAAATGTAACCTCTAGTCCCAGCTCTTTGAGGTATCTCCATATTGGAAAGAAACCTTCTAATTGCACCAGTGGTATTGGACAGGTGTTTCCCTTCTGGAAGTGGATTGCACCACCCTCTTCAGTCCCTCGGTTCCCTCTGTCCTCCTACAGGATGTGCAGTACTCAGACATCGACTACATGGAGCGGCAGCTGGACTTCACCCTCAGCTCCAAGTTTTCTGGGTTTCCAGCTCTGATCAATCGCATGAAGGCCGATGGGATGCGGGTCATCCTCATTCTGGTTAGTGCTTATGGGAATGTATGGAGCCTGTTAGAGCACTGGATAGATTTTGCTAAAGAGTATGTTGTGCTGTATATAATTCCATATTATGAGCACAGTACATGAAGGCACCGTTAAAAAAAAAAAAGTGCCCTGCCCGGGATTAATAGAAACTGTACAATTTGAGTGAAGGCAAATGTCCCCCTCTTGTCCAAGTTTTCTTTTATGGGGGGCATCTTGGCATTTCCTGGCTGTGGTTTTCCCACCTGACTTGTGCTTTGCTTTTAGGACCCAGCCATTTCTGGCAATGAGACCCAGCCCTACCCTGCCTTCACTCGAGGGATGGAAGATGACATCTTCATCAAGTACCCAAATGATGGAGGCATTGTCTGGGGGAAGGTATGATCCAAGGGGTGATCCACCAATATCCAGCCTGGGAGAACCTCTTGCACACTGTTGGCATGTTTGTGTATTTTGTTCATGGGCCTGTTCTAGTACTTCTCATTTTTTAATCAACATTGATAGTGTGTGGATGTGTGGATGCAGCTAAGGAGTTTTGTGGAATCTACCGTTCTCTAAATGAATCCTACATGATCATCAAAATATTATTATCCCTTTAGGAATAATTTCTATTTTCTTGAAAAGTGGTATATATGTTAAATTGTGTGTTACATTGGTGTTGATCATTTGTTTCTCCCCAGGTCTGGCCTGATTATCCTGATATTGTTGTTAACAACTCTCTTGACTGGGAGAGTCAAGTGGAGGTAAATGTTCTTTGTTGATGTTGGGTGAGGTCATGGTTGGAATGAAGGAGCAGCCATACCATACCCAGAGTACCTGACATGCCATACATTGTGATGGAGAGGGAGAAACACCTAGATATGGCACAGAGGCATGGCATGACATAGGCCTATTGAGTGAGAAACCATTAAGGAAATGTGTTCTCTGTGTCAGTCTGTGTGCTGACTACTTTATATATAGCAATATTTTCCTGCCAGTGGGGGTTCAGATGTTATTCTGCTTGGGATTTAAGACTCAGAGAGGTTAATTTTTTTCTCTATAGTTTTAGGTGACACAATAATGATTTCAATCCCAAAGCTGTCAAATGCCTAAGACAAATGGAATTTCCTTGGCAGATACCTACTTTTCTTAATTTAGTATACTTCCTATTATGGTTATGCTTGCTATCTGGCTTATTCTTTTCAAATAGAGTTGACAATGTTTGTCTTTAGTGATTGAGTCTCTTTCTGTGTATTTCTTTTTTCCTTTTTGCATGGACAGGCTTCTATATCTTTCACTTATGAATCCTGTCCAACTTTCTTCTCATCCATACTAGGCTCTCTTAACCTCACTTTTACTTCTGCTTCCAGCTTTATGGTAAAATTTTCTTTCTCATGGGAACTGTTCACTAGTCCATGTCTTTGAACCTCAATTCTTCATAGCTTCACTAAGCACTTGTTGCCTGAATGAACACATGGTTCCTTACTGATCTAGAAGCTTCAGCACCATTCTTTAGATATGATATATACTCAGTGAACTGATACAGTCTGTCTGCTTTGTTACCCATTGTTCTGATGAAACCTGTGAGCAGGGATCACTGGGTGGGGGGTGGGGACTCTCGGGAAGTAAGTACCTTGGCTTGTCCTCGTAAGCTCTTCCTCAACAATGATTATTCTGTCTTCCTGGGAAGTATAGCAGGGCATATATACCCTGTGCAGCTTCCATAGATGATCTAGGATATAAAATAATATAGGCCTGTTTGCCAGGATCAGGCCAAGCACAAAGAGAATAAGAAACTGGTCTGTGTGTACTTAGCAGAACAGTATCTGTTATACTGTCTAGGAACTCTATCAAGATCAAGGATTGATAGAAAAATAGTAATTCAAGTATGAGAAACTCAAAACCCAGGACAGACTCCCCTTTTGATAGGAGTTAGAGCAAATACTCATGCCTTATCCAGATGAACTCATTTTCATGGAAGTGTTGAGTCCTAGAGAGAGGAAAGGCATCAGACAGACTTTAAATAATAGGGACCCAGGATTCAGGCTAGGGACAGCTGCTATAGAGCAGTGAGAATAGACAGCACTGTAAGCCAGTGATGCACTGTAGCCTTGTGTCGGTCTCATAATTCCAGGATCCCAGTTGGCAGTGGAAGCACTCTAGATGCAAGAGAGATACCTATGCTCGGAACCAGGCTGCCTGGATGTTGGACTGTGTGTCTTTATTTTTGATAGCACATGCAGTAGGAAAAAACCAACACATGGACTGGGCCAGGTTTCCCAGATGGTGGGAGTGCTTCAGACTCAGTTCAAGGTTTTCCTTTTGTCTTGTTTAGAAGTCATCTCTGTCTCTGTCTCTCTCCTTCTTTGTCTGTGTTTGTGTCTTTGTCTCTCTGTTTCTATCTCCATCTTTGTGTCTTTCTCTCTTTCTCTACCTTAACTCTCTGTCAAATTTTCTCTCTTTCTCATAAGAATTCAAAAGAAAAAAAAAGAATTCAAGAGAGGAGGCATGGGGCCAATCTTTTCCATCACTTCTCATGGAGTATCACTTGATGTTTGGAGGACCACATGTACACAGGAACCTGTGAACCACAGTCAGGGACACAGGCTCCTTAACTTCTATATTTTTATGTTCATAGAGGGGTTGCTTCATTTATGATGGGAATGATGACTCACTTATGAGACATATAGTTCTTCAACCATTAGGGTCAAAGTAACCCTGATCATGAGAATATTTTGGAGTCTGTGGAGCAATGTTGGTTACCATAGTGACTGGGTACAATATGTGACATTTGGTGCGTGGTGACCAGGGATACATGTACTCTCATCATAGGGGTATTTCCACTAAGAATTCTGTTGCTCCAAATGACAGTGGTGACTTAGATGAGAAAAATTTTACGTGGGAGACATAATCTGTTATGTATCCTCATAGGGATTCTGAGTACATAGAATAATTATAAGTATTTATGTTACAAATCCCACTTGAGGAAGCTGGAGAGGATGAGTTTCCTGACGTCAAGGTCTGGCATTGCTGAGAGTAATGTAAAACAAACAACCGGCTGTCCAATAAGCCTGTGGAAAGCAAATTCCTGAGTGTAAACTTGGAGTTTTAATTCCAGAATTCTTTGTTGGGGGTCCAAGAGCTGCATTTGGTGGCATGCAGTGGATGGTTTTACATAATCATGGATCTAGTCATGCATGTGGCCAGTCACTGTAGAACTGTCAGGGTTAGTGAAAGCAGAAGCAATAAGGCAAGAGTCAAACTCAGAGAGGCCAAGACACCATGGAGAATGGCAGGTCATTTTAAATTTCACTAGGGAGAGGTTATCAGAGCAGAATTTAGGGAAGTCAACAAAACATGGTTGGTTTAATTTCCAACTTGTATCTCACAAAGGATATGATCTGACTCTGACATGGTTAATAATGACTATTTATACTATTCCTCCATTCTTTCACCCATTTCATTGTTTTTGACCTTGTCTGAGTGGACCTCTCTCTTTCTAGTAAATATTTTCTTAGCCTAGTTCTAGTTCTGTGCTTTTTCTCCCAATTCCTAACAAAAGGCACCCCAAGATTCCCAGTAATGCTATAGCCTGTCCTCTCACTCTTCCCTGAGCTAGATCTATGAAAACAGAACCATTTCTCATTCCTTCTCTACGTTCCTGTTAACGTTTTTTATCTAGACACCTACGTTTCTTCTTGTCTCTTGTTGTATGGAATTCCTCTGACCAAGTTCTCTTCTGGTGCCCTAGCTATAGATAGATACTTGATAGATATTTGCTGCTTCTAAGAGTTGTGCATACACAATTAAACTTTGTTTGTTATTATTAATTTATGATTATGTTAGGTTTGAAGCTAAGTACTGTTAGAAATGTAAACACCAATCAGAAGAATATAAAACAAAATCCTTGCTCTTAAAAAGCTTGCAATGTATTAAATGATACTGTGAATCCACTTTTCATGTTAAAGACACTGCTTTTGTTCATTTTTTTTAGCAGTACTAGAGATTAAACCCAGAGCATGCTAAGCCAAATGAATAGTCTTTCTTTTTTCCCCCTTTCCATTCCTTTTCTTCTTTTTTTAAAATTAATTTTGAAATAGGGCTTCATTAAGTTACTTTGGCTGGTCTAGAATTTGTGATCTTTCTTACACAGCTTCCTGGGTAGCTGGGTTTATAGGTGTGTGTCACTGTGCCTAGGTAAGAAATTACTTTTATTCTTTGAGGGAAGATGAGAGAGAAAGAGGTGGAAACTTCCCCCTGAAGTCCTCATACTTTACATTACACACAGTTTCATTTTTCACTGGTTTTGAAACCATAGGAAACAAAAATGCATACCAATCTACTCTCATGGTATGTAATCTTCCCCCTCCCCTCATTTAGTGATAATGTCATTAGATGTTTCTATCCTACTGTAGTACTGACTGCCATCTACCTTGGCTCCTGCCTTGTTTTTGAAGAGAGCTTAGGAAAAGTCAGGGAACAGATTGCAGTTTGAGCATGAAAAACATGAGATAGTGAGTTCAGGATGTTGTTACCATAGATGTTGACAGTCATGGATGTCTGTCAAATGCCAAGAAAGGTGTGCAATTTATGGTTATTTCTCTTCTTTGATTTCAACGATTTTTCTTTCCTTTTTTTTGTTTTTGTTTTTTGTTTTTTTTTTGGCTCAATGATTTTTCTAATAAACCAAGAATATTATGTAGCTTCTATTCAGTCTATCATTATCTACTGTTATGGAGTACATGTCTTTGCATGAGTTAAGCTCTTAGCATGTTTCTATTTGCTGTCTAATATATTTGTTTGAGACAAATGAGTTATGTTTTGCTTTTATAGGAATATCGAGCTTATACGGCCTTCCCAGACTTTTTCCGTAATTCAACTGTCCTATGGTGGAAGAGGGAAATTGAAGAGCTCTACAGCAATCCACAGAATCCAGAGAAGAGCTTGAAATTTGATGGCATATGGATTGTAAGTGTGTGCAGATGTCCATGTATCCATAGGGATAGGTGTGTGTGTATTTGTCTTTGTGTCTTACTATGTGGATTATTGATTTCTGGTCAAAAGGCCAATAAGAGTTATCCAAGAATACTTTGAATACATTAAAACACATTCTTCCAATTAGAAAGGGAACAGACCTTTCACCCCTCAAACCTTACACCTTGTTTGCTTGCTGTCAAACCTCCTGAGCCATTACTAGGAAATTCTTGTAGCTTTCCTTACCCTGATGGAGAATTTAAAAAAAACTCTTTGACCAATCACCCTGGAGGGGTTAATTAAACTTTCTAGTCAGTTCTCACTAGAATTTGATAACCCTCCCTGGGCAATCATCCATAGAGATTACTAGATGTTGAACATTTTTTCACTACCTCTTTGTCTCTGAAAGGGCAAGACATAATTATCTTTAAAATTAAACTATGTCTGTGTTTGAAATTTCTAGGATATGAATGAGCCATCCAGCTTTGTGAATGGAGCTGTCCCTTCAGGATGCACAGATGCAACTTTGAACCATCCTCCCTACATGCCATGTAAGGACCCTGGGCCTCCCTTAGCTGTGGATCCCTGGTTAAGAGCCCAGTGTCCAGGGGTTTGCACTGACCACTAATGGCATGTCCTCCTCACTGCTGAAGTTTATTAGGCAACAGATAAAAGGCATTCAAACATTTTACTCAATAGGGTTGCTGCATTTATTGTGTACCTTTCAAGAAAATCTAATTATTATGAAAGCACTCAGGATAAAGTGTCTTGAAAGGCTTTTCATAGCTAGATTTCTTATTTTGGGGGCTTATTTTTATTTCCCTGTGTCTATATCTTTGGAGCAGAAATTATTTATTCCATTTTGTGTGACATTCCTTAGACAATGAGATCTTTCCAATTCCCAGTTTCCAAAAATGTAAGAGGCAGATTGATATATTTTTCCTGAAATTATGGTAAGAACTATATGAGATAATTTATAATGTGAAGGTCTAGATCCAACGCTGTTCCACAATAAAGTGTTCTAGAGCCCTGTGCTCTTCCCCAAGCCTTCACTTTCTACTTGATGTTGAAAATCTCTACAGCATCTTTACAACTCAGATTAGATCACGATGGGAAGAGGGCCCTATCAGACATCAAACTGGGCTTAAAATCCAGACCTCAGTTTCTTAAAAAGAGTCTGGGGAATAAAAAGATGGGGAAGGGGTTCACATTACTAAATTTTCCCCCACAGATTTGGTGGCCAGGGACAGGGGCCTAAGCAGCAGGACCCTGTGCATGGAGAGTGAGCAGATCCTCCCAGATGGCTCCAGAGTGCGTCACTATGATGTACACAGCCTGTATGGATGGTCGCAGACCAGGCCCACCTATGAGTGAGTCGTCCTCTCCCTTTTCCAGTTGGTATCACCTATGGGGACACCCAGTGAGGGGCACAGGGTCTCCAGTTTTCCTTTCATTCACTATTCTAAGGATTAGGGAGAATGTATTAAAATTTTGTATAATTCTTACTTTTTAATCACATATTCCTTGAGCATGGAGCCAGGGGTGTGATTATAATTGGGAAGACAAATTTAAATAAGGCATAGTTCCATCCATGGATGTCTTGACATCCTTATGGGAGCAGGTAGGTGCAGGAGAAGTCTAAGTTAACAAGAGGCAAAAGGAACATGAAGGGCTGGATACCACTGTTTGTTACATTGAAAATGATTTATCTCTACTGACATTTCTATTTTTTCTATTCTTAATTGAATTAATGAGTCTAGTGTTGGATTAGCACAGGCTCACTTTGTGTGCTTAAAGAATAATATAAACTACCATAAGGAAAAATTTCATAAAATAATTTTCCTCTTTCCTCAAATATGGAACACCAAAAATTGTGTAATAAATAGCAAGATTTAGTGCTTAATTCCTGTTTCAGGACAACTCAGTGGGTTTCTAACATGGTTCAATTCTTTGCACAACATCACAAAAAGACCCTTATTATTAATCTAGAAGTAGGCAGGACTCCCTCTGAAATCTAAGATTTTCATATTAACCCCAGTCATTGCACTGTCTCCTTACCATAGAAGCAGAGGCTTTATAGCAGGGAAGCTTTATGGCCTTTTGTCCCCTTTTTTCTTCACCAACCAGAGTTGTGCAGGAGGTGACAGGACAGCGAGGAGTTGTCATCACCCGCTCCACATTCCCCTCTTCTGGCCGCTGGGCAGGACACTGGCTGGGAGACAACACGGCTGCATGGGACCAGCTGAAGAAATCTATTATCGGTACATGGGCCTGTGGTGAGGGAGGAGGAAGAGGAGCTGGTTGAGGAGAAGGAGGAGGAGGAGGAGGAAGAGGAAGAGGAGGAGGAGCTGGAAGAGGAGAAGGAGGAGGAGGAGGAGAAACAGGAGCAGGAGCAGGCGAAGGCATGTTCGGATGCGTCCTGACACAGGTGTGGTTCTCATTGCAGGCATGATGGAGTTCAGCCTGTTTGGCATATCCTATGTAAGTGGCTTTCCGATCCCTCCTGATTGCTTCCAAGATGGTGGCATCTTCAGAAATCACCAACAGCCTGGGTTTATCCCATCTTGTTTCAGACTGGGGCAGACATCTGTGGGTTCCTTCGAGGTGCCGAATATGAGATGTGTGCTCGCTGGATGCAACTGGGGGCCTTTTACCCCTTCTCCAGGAACCACAATGCCATTGGCAACAAGGTATTACCCGAGCTCCTGCTTCTCATGCTTCTCATGCTTTTTGTCACTTAAAATGCAGCACCTGTATATAGGCTAAGTTTTTGTTTCCCTGGAGAAATCTTCAAAATTGTTAAATTCTCCTCTCAATGAAACATATTCTTTAGTATTATTTAAGTGTTTGTTTTTTCTTTAGAAATAATTCTTCCTAATGTATCTCAGGAAGAATGTCTGATGGGGAAATTTTATCAGCTTTCTTGGGAGAGCTTCCGTAACATTTTCCAGTGCAATAAGAACATTCACGTAGTTTCCACCTCTAGGTACCTTTAGTTTATCTGTGTGTAAACCATGTGAAAAACCTTTCAGTGAACTTTCCCAGTTCCCCTAGCGTGAGCTTTGAACCCTTCTATTCGTCCTTTAGAGACAAGACCCTGTATCCTGGGATGCTGCCTTTGTGAATATTTCCAAAAGTGTGTTGGAGACCAGATACACCTTGTTGCCGTACCTGTATACCTTGATGCACAAGGCCCACATGGAGGGCAGCACTGTCGTGAGGCCTCTTCTCCATGAGTGAGTGTCCAGCTGGGACCCTGTTCACTAATGGATGAGTTATTCCATTCTGTATGCTGGTAGTAGGTGCAAACAATTCCTCCAAATTGAAAAGGTGCTCTATGTTGCCATAACTTCTTTAGACAGACATGATACTTTGTAGCTTGTTTTTGCATAGCATAGTACACACCACAGCTCAGAGATCAAAGGGTATTTATGGGGTGAAAAAATTTTTGAAATAATGCAACACAGCATAGCATGGCAAGAAATCAACTACATTTTGTGCTTTTGGTTGTGTAAACCTGCACCAAAATGTGACTGGGTCACAAAGGAAGGCAGTACACCAAAGATATGAGAGACTAGGGCTGTCCTGGTATTTAGAATTTGCATCAATGAAGAAATGTATTTCTGAAATTTGGAGAACTTGATCTGTGGAAAGTGGGGTGCTGTGGGTTCCTGATGAAGCCTGGGAAAGAGTGAGGATGGTAGAGGATATAGCTGCATTTCTGACTTAGATCTGAATGCACGGAATTTCCTCAGGGCCTTTGGCTGGGCCCTGTTGGAACTCTAATTGTATCACCTTTATTTCCTTCTAGGTTTGTGTCAGACCGAGTGACCTGGGATGTAGACAGTCAGTTCCTGCTGGGCCCTGCCTTGCTGGTCAGCCCTGTCCTAGAGCCTGTGAGTATGGAGGGCTCTGCTGGGTAGAGGATCTCAGCTTCGAGGCTGGGTGAACAAGAGAAGCCTGATGCATGTCATTTTTTTTTCTTTCTACTTTTATTTCTTCCTCTCCTGGGCAGAAATCTGTCACGTAGGTGTTCTTGAGTCAGCCCCCTCTTCTGTAAAGTCAGGTTAACTATTCTGGTTAAACAATCAGAATAAGAACAACACTCTGATCTATCTGAGGAAATATCATTTCTCCATTAACTAAAATGAGGAGTACAGGCTCAGGCGGGGCAATAGTGTGGTGAATTCAGTGCAATATTCTATCACCATTAAACCTAAACTTTTCAGGAGAGGTACCTGCAGCTCTGTATGTTGTCCCATTGCTGCTGCTAAGTCCTCCTTTCCTTCCATAATAGGTCCTCTGGGCCACAGTGGCACCTCCTTTACTTTTGCTATAAATGATCATGCTTCTGATTAAAATAGCGGCTAATGACTCCTCCTAAGATTTTGTACTACCTAAACATTTTTTCTACTCAGGCATTTTTCTCTTTAGAGAGGTATTGATGATATGTCTAATGTGCCAGTGGCAGATGTTTTTCCCCCTTGGAGTCCTAGATCTGAAAAGGTTTAATAAAGCCACTTGCTTTGGCTAAGCAGATTTCCCCTGGGTAAAAAAGTAAGAGGAACAGAAAGCCTCATTACCATTGCTCATCTCCGTGTCTGATCATGTGGTCCCAAGGATACTACTGTTGTTTTAACCTCTTTCTATGCTCATTGGTTTCTCTGTCCTGACAAAGTCTGTGGCCCACACCTTGTTTCTGTTTAATTTCAGAACACCAGAAATGTCACTGCATATTTCCCTGGGGTCTCCTGGTATGATTACTACACAGTAAGTTTTCTACATGTTTATACAGTCTGGGAAAATGGTAGAATGCCAAGGATTTAGATGTGACAGTCCTCAGGCCAAAGGCTGGCTTGGGAAATCATAAAGTGTGTAGTCTTGCACAAATCAGTTTAAACCTTGTAGCCTCAGCTTTCTCAGCTGCAAGTGGGAAAGACTACCCCTTCACAAAGATGTAATATAAAAATGTAGCTTCTCACCCAGGGCCTGGCTGTTGGAGGATACTATGTACATGTGAGTTTATATCTTTCCTTACACCATCACTATGCATGGTAGTAAGACGCTAGGAATCTCTTGAAATTGTGCTATTAAAATAGAGTTTTTAAAATATCCTCTCTTGCTATAAGTTCCTAAGTATTGAGTGGTTTTTACCCATTTATTAAGTCTGCGTAGGTAGCATAGATGCTCAAAGAAGAGTTGCTCCTTATAGACATAAAAGCAAAAGGAGAGATAATGGAAGGAGTAAAATGCATTCAGAGGCAGAGGACCTGACACTTGCAATCTAACCACTGCCTGTGCATTTACACATGAGAAACCCCCGAGAACTCTGATGTGTAAATCCTCTGTTAATGTGAACTGCTGAGGACAGCTGGGAAAACAGGGCCTTTGGACAGTTTTATTGAGGCCTCTTGAGGGACACAAATAAATCAGAGTGTGATTTTTGGGGAAGAAGCAAAATGAGTGCCTTTGCACTCTAACCAGGGATTTTCTTCTGCTTTGTGAGGACAACAAAATGGAAGACTAGAAAGAAATATGGCAGAAAGATAAGACCAGAGCAATGAAGGGATGTTAGCTGGATTGGGTTAAACGTAGGCAAAAATTATAACCCTGGAGTTCCTCTTCTTCTCTGTTGTGTGGTGCCCAGAGTCACATCTCTAATCCCTGCTTTGTTTCTGGGTTGGGACTGTCTTTTGGGTGATAATATGTTAAGAAGTTTTGCTGCCAGAGCTTCTTGGGGACAGTGCAGCCAGCAGTTTCTGGCTGAGCCTATTTTTGGTCTCCTGTTTTCGTGTTGACTGTTGTGTAAAAGGCAGGTCTTTGGGATGTTGATACTTTCTGGTGCAGGGCCTGGGTTATACTTAAGGAAGCCAGAAGCCTAAGGTACACAAGTTTCAGACGACTCCTTTGTAAGACTGGGCTTCCATTTGGAAGGCATTGAGGGAGAAAGCCTTTTTTTATATTTTGTGGGTTTTGTATCTTGTACTCTAATTGTAGCTCAGCCATGCCCAGGTACAAAACACTATATGGAGCTCCAGGTATTGAACTGGTGGAAATATTTACTTATGGACTTCACTGTGCAACAAGGAGCTAATTTTGGCTTGTTACAAACTGTCATAAATGTGGAAATAGTTAACATGTAAAACATAAGTAGGTGAAGTGTGAGAGCTAATGAAGAAAATTTTCCTGGAATGCTGAATTTATACAAGGCTTTTAAATAGTTTTATTTGAAGGAGGGAAAACATCATGTGGAATGACAAAAATGGATTATCATTTAGAGAAAAAATTTTGATGTTTAATAAAAATGAAAGTAATACAGTTGAAATTGATGAAGAGAAGTCTTTTGAATTAATATTCATGAATACGGGCCCCCATTGTTCATTCTCAAATAGATATTGCTAAATTATGGTCCATAGCAAAATCTGTCACTTATTTTTATAAAGTTTTATTGGAACATGGGTATGCACATTGTTTACTTGTTGAGCATAACCGTTCTTTACTTCTAAAGTAACAATTCTCAAGGGGGAGATTTTGCCTACCAGGGGAAATTTGGCAGTGTCTGAAGATATTTTTGTTAGTTCCAGTGGGATGGAGTAGGATTGGTACTAGCATCTAGCAGGTAGACATTGAAAATAATGCTAATCACCAAAAATCACAGGCAATTCTCACAATTATCCAGCCCTAAATGTCTTTCATCACTGAAAAGCTTGTATGTGGTTGAGAAGATACAGGGAATAATCCCTTAAGAATTCAGGTTCATGCTTCATGTGAGAGAGTACCTTTGATGCAAGAGGTGAGATAAAAGTTTCAAACATAAAGGCTGATGTGTTACATTAAAAACAAGGATATATAAAGTATGCCAGCTCATTCTTATCTTTTCCTTGTAGCAGGAATCAGTGGGTGCAGTAGGGGTGAGGTGGTGAGTGGAGATGGAGACTTGATTGACTTTGGTGAAGGAGAAGGTCTAGCAGTGCCATTGTGAAGAGCTCACCAGGAGCCAAGAAGAAGTGAATGAAAAGATTATCCAGCCTTTTCCAGAAGTGTTTTGTGACAGGCTGTTGAGTGAAGGCAGGCTCTGCTCAGTGCTAGGATATCATGTAGTAGGTGCAGGAGAAACCCATAAAAGGCATGGAACTCGTAAAATTTTACAGCAGCAAAGCCAACTGTCACACAGAAGCAGAGTGACTGCAGAAAATGTTCTAACAGGTGTGTGATGAATGGTGAAGAACAGGAAGCAAGTTTAGAAAGCTAGATGAGATGTCTGCCAAATACACTTATAAGGGAGGTGTGTATCCTGTCCTTCATGCTCTCCTTTTCTTCTTCCCACAGGGTGTGGACATTAATGCAAGGGGACAGTGGAAGGACTTGCCAGCCCCTCTAGACCACATTAATCTTCATGTACGTGGGGGCTACATCCTGCCCTTGCAGGAGCCTGCACTGAATACCAACTTAAGGTGAATGAAGGACCAGGGCCCTGCTTTGCATAGTTTTTAGCCCAGAAGTTTGTAATGATGGTGACCAGTCCATTAAGCATCACTCCCAGGGTCAAAAACTATTTTCAAAAACCTTGGTTTTTGTTTTTGTGTTTGTGTTTGTTTCAACCTTTTCAAAACTGATCTTTTCTATCCCCATCTGTTGAGGGGAGGATGCTGATAGCCCATGTGGAACTTCTTCCACGGGGAAGAAGTAGCCTGTTGTGTTGGTGTGTGTGTGTGTGTGTGTGTTTATGTGTCTGTGCCCATGCATGTATATGTGTGCATGATGTTGGGGTGTGTTCTTCAAAGTAGGCCCTAGGATTTCCCTCAGCCTCCTCTGAGGATGCTATTGATCTAGATGTACAGTCAGATGAATTTTAAGAGACCTTAATTCCTGGTTTTCCTTAAACCTCTGAATTTCACATAACACTTGACAGCCAGAATAGTCAGTCTTCCTGGTTTTCCTATGTGTGTTGCACTTTTAGTGCTGAAATTTTCACTGCAGTCATTAAAAAATATATTTTTGCTCACTAGCAGATTTGTACTTTCTTCCTCAATATTGTTAAATATTTTAATTTCAGTCATTTCATGCTTGTATTTGAATATTATATTATCTGAAGTTCTTTGGTGAATATAAATGTATAATTTTATATTTTTGGTAACTTTCATGCTGAATTCTTGCCATGTATTTAGTGATGCTTTGTTTTTCAAATATGGCTATCTGAAGGACACAGCTGAAGGGTCATTCCTACGGAAGTGATTTACCTTCTCTTTGTTTGCAACCCAGGGAATGCTAGCAACTTAGTATCAAATTAGTACCATTCAAGGATTCTACAATATTTGGGGCATTTCTAATTCCTGTGCCATTGCTGCTACCAAAGAAAAGAGCTCCTACCAATTTTCTCATTGTGGCTGGAGGAAAATACAGCCACCTACAGCTAGTAACTTTTCCCATTTGAAAACTGATGGAAACATGAGGCAAAATTCTTGAAATCCTAGCTCTTTTTCACTTAAGTGCATCTTATTTCCCACAGTCGGAGGAATCCTCTAAGTCTCCTCATTGCTCTGGATGAGAACAAAGAAGCAAGAGGGGAGCTCTTCTGGGACGATGGGGAATCAAAAGGTGAGTATTGTATTGAGAATATTGCAGTCCCCAAACCTTCCTCCTTGACTTACAGTCATTCACTCCTGCTGGTCACTGAACTGAGGTAGAAATTTCCTGAGGCCCAGCAGCAAAATTCATCTGAGTGAAGATTTTGTTGCTCTTTTCAGGGCAGACAGAAGATAAGGCTTTTCTACCTCTCAGATTTCTTCCTTTGTCTAGTGCTACAACAGGCTTTCATTTTATTTTCTGTGGGAATCTGGAAGACATATTTTCCAGACCTTCTGTAACTCATTTGTATTGTAAATAATCTTTCTCCAAAATACTAGTGAACAGATATTTGTATGAAAAAATACCTGTGTCAGGGTAGTAGTGAGAATATCATTTCCTGGTGTGTATACAGATAGCCATACTTGTTAGTACATTTTTCTGGCTCTTTTATACTAACAGTTCTTGTGGCTGTTGTTTAGGAAATAGATTGCTATGCAGCATATGCCTTTGAAGCACTTGGAAGGGAATCTTTTGGTTATGGTAAGGAGAAGGAAATGAAGGAGCTTGGCCTTATTCTCAACATGTAGATTTAAGAAAACTTATTTATTTTACTTAAAAAAACATTTAATTGACAAAGACTGAACTTATTTAAATATCACCATACACATATACATTGTTTGTTGATTACTACAATCAATTTAATAAACACATCCATTACAATCCATTCTGTACATTAGCTCCCTGGGACTTGTTATTCTTGTAATTGGATATTTATATTCTTTGATGAATATCTCTCCATGTCTCCAGCTCCCTTCCATGAGCAACCTCTACTTTTTTCTCTCTGCTTCTATCAGTTTTAATTTTTTCCAGATTCCAAATGTAAATGAAATCATACATTATTTCTCTTTCTGTGCCTGTTATTTCACTTAATGTAATGTATTGTTATCTTCATTAAAATCATTATTTTATAGCTATCATCCTTTGTTATAAGTAGCCTAACTTCTTTTTACATCCATCTGCTGAAGAACACTTCAGTTGTTTCCACATCTTCTCATTTGTGGAATTAAATGAAAAACTTAAAGATAAAGACTGAAACCATATTTTCTAGGAAAACATAGGGAAAAAGATTTTTAACATTAGTCTTGACAGTGACTTTTTTGGAAAAAAAGGTAGGAAGCCCTGTTATTTGTGATGACAAGAGTTGGCTTTGAAGTCAGGCAGGTGAAATTTGTTCTGGGGGGGACTGGCCCATCTGACTTGTGTTTCCTCTGTTTTCAGATACTGTGGCTAACAAAGTGTATCTTTTATGTGAGTTTTCTGCATCCCAAGTAAGTAGCATATTCTTATGAATCTTGGGTGTTGGCCTCAGTCTGATCATTTTCACACATATTTGCATATATATTATTACGTCTGTAACTTCGTGTGCATTAAAGACTACAGGGAAACACTTTTTCATTTATGACTTAATTCTCCATCACTGTATCACATATGTTTTCATAGGAGGTCATATATTCACAAATTGAAGCAGCTAGTGTTTCTAAATACAGTTTTTAAAAAGTAAATTTTTCTGCATGATCTTGTTCTCTCAAAGTTTACTTAAAATAAGTTTGTAGCTGAGGCATTCAGAGCAGGTGGGCAGGAACTGGTGTCATCTGTAGCATTTCAGTGATTAGAGAATCTGTGCATTACAGGAAAATCTTTGTGTTTGTTTGCAGAACCACCTGGATGTGAAAATTTCTCAATCAACCTACAAGGATCCCAATAACTTAGCATTTCAGGAGATTAAAATACTTGGGACGCAGGAACCTGCCAATATTATAGTGAAACACAATGGTGTCCCAACTCAAGCTTCTCCTAAAGTCACTTATGATCCTAACCTGAAGGTAAAAGTTCATTTTGTTGAACTTGTTTTTGTTGTTGTTTTGTTTTTTTCTTCCAATGTCATGGTATATCTTTCTGCAAAGGTTACATAAGTTTCTAAAGCACCAGAGCTTTGTGGTGGGGAAGTGAGAGGTTCTGAATAGCAAATGAGAATGAGGAGATGGCTAGAGCTAGCGTGAGACAGGGAGTTGATGAGGAATGGGGTGAGGTAAAATGGTTTTTCCATGCTCACTGTGTCCTCTGCACTTCAGTGTTTTGTTCTCTGCACTGATTTCCCTTTCAGGAAACAGTTTTGAAGGACACAGGAAGGGCGGAGTGAGGAAAGTGGGAAGTGGTCTGAAGAAAAGGGGTCTGGAAACTTATGGGAAATGCTAAATGTAAATGTGGCAGGAAGAAGTCCTATAAATAGGAAGTCTGAAGAGCCCCATATTTTAAATAAGATTCACAGACTTTCACTCTAATATATATATTCTCAAGAAATACTGTAAGACAAAGAACTTGGTAATCCTATCTAAGGGCTTCTTTTTGATTAAATCATAATAATGCAATAATTTTTCATCAGTTGTGATGAGCTCTTACCCCATTGGACATCTTATCAGATCTGGTATCTTAACATTAGGAGGACTTCTTTTCCCAAATAATCCTGACTATATGTATGCAGGGACTACTGGCATTGGAGCTGCTGGGTCAGCGTGGTTTGTGAGTGTTCTTCAAAATTTAAGAAATCTAAGTAGCTAAGGCTTTCAGTCTAATGTGAAATTGAGCATGCATACATTATGTTAGTGACAAAGCTATGTGTTTGATTATGAATATCTCAAAGTTTAAGATTTGAAATATTTATATGTGAAAAGAAATTCAATCCTTTTTAGTCAGATAAATGAATTAATGTAAGACCAAATTAACTTTATGTTGTTTGAGTTTGCATGGAGGGGATCCATAATTTACCTGAATGAAAATATTACTATGTGGCAGGAAATCAAAATGAATGTATAGGAAATGTTAACACCCATCTCATTTGATATTTAAAGTTTAGTTGAATCATTGAGCCAAGCCTCTCAGATTGAGCTAGCTAGAGTTGGTCCTTGAAAGACTGTATAATGGGTTTTAGGAATTTTTTGGCTTTAAGTGTCTGGGAACACCAAGAGTAACACATTGGGATTTCTTTTTTATTCTGCAATTAGAAGATTAGAAAACAAGAGAAATGCTGCCATTGATTAGTGCCTCAAAGTTGTCAGAATTGAAGTCTTTTCTTCTCTTGTTTCTGAAAATGAGTGCTCAATTTCATTCACCATGATTTTGATATAGGACATATTAAAAAAAAAACAAACCCAAAACCAAAAAATCCCCAAAGAATAAAATTGGTAAAGTGATGGGTCAGGTCTTCAAATTAAGAAAGGATTGTGGGCCAGAAATTCCTAGTGAACTTGGATTTTCTTTTTCATGGCCATATCATCATATGTTTGTTAAATATTTAGCTATTCAGGTTGGGTGTAGTGGTGCAAGTCAGCAATCCCAGTACTTGGGAGGCTGAGGTAGGAGGATTGCTGCCAATTTGAGGCCAGCTTGGACTACATAGTGGGTTCAAGGCCAGCCTGAAGTACATAGAAAGGAAAGATCCTGTCTCAAAACAACAATGACAACAACACCAAATTAGCTATTAACTGGGAACTTTGCCATAAGGAGGAAATATTTTCTATGCTATTTGAGGTAAGGCCTTTTACAAAGTGGAGATGGAGGATGGAATTAGTAGCACAGGAAAAAGAAAGGTGATTTATACTAGCAGGAGACTGGGAGAATGATAATCCTCCAAATGTGATGGTAGTGGTCCAGAAAAATGAGAAAATTAGCTATTTAAAGAAGAATTAGACATAAGACTAATTTTGTTTGTGCAAAAATATGCACTCTTTGAGCTGGTGAAGAGTCAAGAAGGGCCAGGGATTTGGCTCAGTGGTTCCGGTGCCTGCCTCACAAGTACAAGAACCGGAGTTCGATCCCCGCTACCAAAAAAAAAAAAACCAAAAAAACAAACAAAACAAAACAAAAACCTCTCAGCTCTTTCAAAACAAAAACAAACAAACAAAAGGGCCAGGAATTTAGCTCAGTGGTTCAGTGGCCTGCCTTGTAAGCGCAAGGACCCAAGCTCAATCCCCAGTACCAAAAAAGAAAAGAAAAAAAAAGAGTCAAGAAAGATTTCCAATATTTAATATCTGGGCTTAGGGGAATAAAGAAGCTGGAAGTTAGAAATGAAAGCAAATGTTGTGATTTATATGACTTTCCAGTTTTTCTGTTGATAAAACAAACCTAAAGAATTTGAACAATTCATCTAAGATTCCATACCAAAATAGGAATCGGACCATGGTCATGTGATTTGGATATGTTGTTCCACCAAGGCAGACCAACAAAGACATTGGTTTGGGAAGTAAAGCAAAAGAAGATAAGCTCAGTTTGGGAGGAGCTGACTAAATGAAAAAGAGTAAGAGGAGACAAGAAAGAAAAGAAAAGAAAAGGGGTTGATCACAACAGCTTTTATTTGACACATTTCTCTCTACAATGTATAAGTTTTGAAAGAGTAGTGGCATTTATTGCATTGCCACCGAACAATCTCTCTACCATATGCACACCTCCATTCATATAAGTTATAGCAACATGTTAATTGAATTGGTGAGAGTCTAATATCATTTTTTTTTATTTTTAAAAAGTTTCAGATTTTGCAAGGCTTTTGTTCTGAGGCTGAATTTCTTGTGACCTCTCTATTCCTACAGGTTGCCATTATCTCAGAAATTAATCTCATCCTGGGAGAAGCATATACGGTGGAATGGAGCACAAAGAATGAAGGAAAAATAGACTGTTACCCTGATGGGTATGGTGTTTCTGAAGCAAACTGCACTGCCCGTGGCTGTGTCTGGGAGGTAAGCATGCTGATGGTGTAATGCTCACTGAAATCCTCTACTCTTAATCTACAGTTTCACGTATCCATTTACAATCTAGAAAAAGAAACGGCTATATAGGAATCTGATCTGGGTGAGAGTGGGTACCATGTTTTTAATAAGTGTTTTCTTCTGAGATCAGTAATTTAAATGTTGGGACTACCATGTGACACCTAGGTAAAAACGTGAGATGATGACTTTATCTCCATTTAAATCGCCTTTTCCAACAGTATTTGTTAACTCTGGGACCCTGTGCTGATCTGTGATATTGTTATTTCAGGAATCCAACTCTCCTGGGGTCCCTTTTTGCTATTTTGTCAACGATTTGTACTCTGTCAGTAACATTCAGTACGACTCACAGGGGGCCAGCGCTGACATCTCCTTAAAGTCTCCTCTTTATGCCAATGCCTTCCCCTCCACCCCTGTGAACCCCCTCCGCCTGCAAGTGACCTACCATAAGGATGAAATGCTGCAGTTTAAGGTAAACTCAGTATATACTAGGTACTGACACAGTCCTTT
>NW_022900928.1:95404277-95409680 GCF_012274545.1 Fukomys damarensis | reverse complement strand
GGGATTGAACTCAGGACCTTATGTTTGCCAGGCTGGCACAGTGCCACTGAGATATATCCCCACCCTGTATCCCAGTTTTTATATTTTAATTTTAAAATGGGGTTATGCAAAATCATTCAGTTACCTAGATTGGGATTGAACTTTTGATCCTCTTGCCTCAAACTCCTAGAATGCTGAAATTACAGTCATTTACAACCCCACCTGACAGTTTACTCTTTTAAATTCTGTGCAGCATTAGACTAGATGATTATCCTAATTCACAGAACAGTGAGAATAGTTTAAAAAAACAATGTGATATGTCCTAATTTGCATTTGAAAAGATTGTGGTGGCTACTCTTAGGAAAATAGAGCTAGAGCAAGAAATGGAGTGGGAAGTTAGGAGCCTTCCATTTGGGTAGGGCAGATGAGAGATTTATGCTTTTATGTTTGCATCCTCACCAGATCAAGGGCATGTGGTAGGCATGGTTTGAAATGAGTAAACTTGCTTGGTTTACCATTAACTCTTGCTTACTCTGCCTCTTGATAAAGCAGTAGCTCACTTTCAAATATGTGCCTCTTTGTGAGCCTATTTTTATGCTCCCCTTTATCTTTCTTGTTTCTTTGCAAGAAGGACATAATTTCATTTCTGCACTTGGTTAATGGCTACAAAATTTTAGTCTATTATTCTCAGAGTGTCAGTCTCCTAGAAATAGTGTTAGGTATTTTCTTCCTATAATTTCCCTGAACTTCTATATTAACTCATATCACTGAAGTATTGTGACTGGCTGTCTTTCACTTCAAACTGAAATACGAAATTTAAAAAATAGTAATCTTGATTTAATCAGTTTAAGTCCCTGTGTCTAGTGCAGTATCAAGCAATTATATAGTGGCACATACCCAGTAAATTAATTTATTTACATTTTTCAGCAAAGTCTTTAATTGAAGTAGTTCATATATTTTGGGGGGAGTATTTTCCACTTCCAAATAGTTTTTAAGTGTTCACATACAGTCACATACCAAAACACAAAAATGGAGAATGTATTTGTAAACACCACATTGATTTCTGAGGTTATTTCAAGATAGAACCAATATCAAGTGTTATTTTAATAGAGACTTAAAAATGTGATATCACACACATGTTTGAAATGTTAATCTAACATTATTCTTTGATATGCTGATTAAATTCCAGGAATCAAGAGATTACAGAAAACAAATAAACAAAAAAGATAGTGTCCAGACTGTAAAAAATGTCAAGATTCTGTGAGGATATTCATCACTGAAGAAAGGGCTTTTCTAAAAAAAAAGTCAACAATAATGGTCATATATCTTTATAGTGTACAATGTGATGTGTTGATACTTTTATATATTGTAAACTGATCAACTTAGGATACTTAGATTATTTGTCATTTAAAATATCTCATTATGTTAAAATGAGCATATAAAAATCCTCACTTCAGCTATTTTGAATTTTATGATGCAGTATTATTAATATAATTGCCTCTATATAATGAAAGAGCAGAATATTTCCCCCCACATATCTTATCAAAATTCAATTTCCTCTCCCTAGATTTATGATCCCAACAACAATCGTTATGAAGTCCCAGTCCCTCTGAACATACCCAGGGTTCCAGCGAGCACCTCTGAAGGTCGACTCTATGATGTCCTCATTAAAGAGAATCCATTTGGGATAGTGATTCGCCGGAAGAGTACAGGCACTGCAATGTAAGTGGCTCCTACTCTGATTTGGAATTGCTGGTCACCTACATTTTCCTTGCCAGTCCATTGTTCTTGGATATATCCTGGCTCAAAGCATGACATTTTCCTTTCTAGATCCACGAGTTATTTCCTTCAAGTCTCTTCTAATGATAAATTTTTTGCAGCCCAAGAATAATTGCTGAGGAAGTTACATGTTCCTGAGAATTCATCCAACTAATAAATGTTTATAGAATACCTTCACTGTTTTATATACTGTTTAATTCTGTGGTTAGGACTGCAGAAGACTTTCTTCTCCGGACAACAAAGAGTTGAAATTCTATTATAAAGAGGGCTTTGAGATAGTGACAACTACCTTGTATGAAGAAGAATAGATTAATCAAGAGTTACGAGAGATTTCTGCTCTTGATACTGTGGTCTTTTGTGGTATCTGAAGAGGTGACATTTGAAGTAACACTTGGATGTGGAGAATCACCCACTTACATGAACTTGGGGGGAAAGGAAAGAGTAATTTAGATAAAAAGAATAGTAAATGTGTAGGCCACAAAAAAGAGGAAAGGACATGCACAGTAATAGAAGGGACCAATGTAATACTTGAGAAAGTGAGACGTGTGGATGGGACTGGGAAGATAAAGGGGTTCACAGCATGTGCAGCCTTAAATAGCTCCTACAGTGCTTTCATTAGAAGCCACTGAAGAATGCAGTAGAGGAATGAAGTGATGTGAAGCTCTCCTGGAAATATCATACAGCGTGCATAGGAATGGAGACAGCAGGAGAGCTAGCATGGAGGGTGGCAGATGAAATGGGCAGTGATTGAGTTGATCTTGTGGGCAAACAGTGAAAGGAGACAGAACAGAGAATGTAGAGGAAGGAAGGCTAAATTTTGGCTTCCAGCAAGCATATCTGTGATTATTTTAGCTATGTAGGCTTTGTGTTATATTTGGGAGAGGAACAGGGCCTGATGGGGAGGGAATCAGCAGTTCCTTTGTCCCTGGAAAGTCAGCCGCTGAAACCCCAAAGGAAAGCTGAAGCTCTTCCCAAATGTACCTTTTCACTGTACAGTTGGGACTCGCAGCTCCTGGGCTTCACCTTCAATGACATGTTCCTCCGCATCTCCACCCGCCTGCCCTCCTCCTACATCTATGGTTTTGGGGAAACGGAGCACAGAACCTTTAGGCGAGACCTGAACTGGAACACATGGGGCATGTTTTCTCGAGACGAGCCCCCCGGGGTAAGTACACAGTGAGTGGGTCTGCGTCTCTGCCTCTGTCTCCCTTCCCCATGGGTGCTTGGTGCCTGTGTTCCCAGGTGCCACTTGGGTTGTCACCTTGGGCTCATAGACAAATGTGCCCATTTGCTGGCACCTTCTTATCCTGTGTTTAAATTCTTTCTCAAGGAAAATCAAGACCTATCTTAATAAAGATGTTTGTTGACTTTCTTAATCAGTTACGATGTGTTCTAACTTCATTTGTCCTTTCCTCGATGGCTGTCAGTACAAGAAGAATTTGTATGGTGTCCACCCCTACTACATGGGACTCGAGGAGGATGGCAGTGCCCACAGTGTGCTCCTGCTGAACAGCAATGCCATGGGTAGGATGATGCCAGTGCTTCCTTTTTGGGGGTATCAGTTGGTCTTGAATAACTTTTGACTCTCTGTGACCTAGCTACCCCCAATTTCATAGTTACTGCCTTGTGGGCTGTGGGTTTTCTTGTTGCTCTATTTAGCAGTCTGATTATTTCCTTCCAGAGACAAGCAAAAAGGTAGCTTTTCTTTGGGCAAAAATCACATAGGAAGGGAAGACAAATCCTGGTTACTTCCAAATATCCTGCAGCTTAGCTAGTGGGAGCAGCTATCTAATTTGAATTATTTGTGAATCCGTGAGTCAGCACACATAAATATGGGGGGTGATGGTATGCAGAAAATTTGTATGGTGCATAGGAAATCAGTGGAAAATGAGAGGGTGTGGGGAGAAAATGCTGAATGTGTATATAGTCTCTATTCGAATTAGCAGCATTTCATCATTGCCCGCCTCCTGTTGGATAGCACATAATGATTAAATAAGATGCTATCATGTGGAAAACGTGGGCCTTGTGTACGTGTGAACAACTCCCATTTGTATTTAATCAACCTTTTGTGAATTGTAAACTATTTTATAATACAAGTTGAAATGATTTTAAAAAACAAAGAGCAAACATTGCAAAATGTATAACATGATAGATAATATGGAACACCACAGGAGAAATATCCAGGGGTGAGACCTGTAGCGTGTCAGTTGATTTCTTTAAATCTTTTGGGTATAGCACAAAATATCTATTCTCAGTACTCTATAATGACAAAGTAGGGATGCCAGGGCTAATTCCTCACCATGAAGGTTTCCATCTTGGTTGTAATTTTCCTATCTTCTCAGACGTGACTTTCCAGCCCATGCCTGCTCTGACATACCGCACCACAGGGGGAATTCTGGACTTTTACGTGTTCTTGGGCCCAACTCCGGAGCTTGTCACTCAGCAGTACACTGAGGTAGGAGAGAATTCTTTTGCTTGTCAGGTCTTTATTCAGCCCCTTCTGTATTCTGAAACCTGCATTCATTTGTGTACCCGGGATCCTTGTTCTTCCTCAGAAACATGCATAGTTTAGAATAGCGGGAAGCAAATACACCGAATATCCATTCGGTTCATGGCCTCTCCTTCTGGTAGAGGAGTAGAAGTAATCCTGCGAACAGTGACAGTGGAAAGGCTAGTGGTAGTGGAGGGTGCCTTATTCTAGTTCTAGTGATGGCGGTGATAGGGTGGCAGGGCTGATGGTATTGGCTGTGGGGCTGGAGGGGAATGATGCTGGTTTTAGTGAGGGCCTACCAGTGGCAGGTGTAGTGGTGTTGAGACTCTGCCTCCTATTTCCAGGTAAAGAAACCAAAGCACAAAACAGTATTTCACTTTCCCTAATGTTCACAGCTAACAGCTCTTGGGGCCTAAGAGCCACCCATGCATCTTGCCTTTGGCTTATGTGCTCCTAACGTATAAGTTAGACAAAAATCTAAGAATTGAAATAAACGAGATTTTCCAGAGTTCTCACAGGAGCTCCAGTGTAAGCAGAAATGTTTCAACATGTTGTTGCCATGGCTCTGCATCCTTTCAATTCATCTCTGGAGTTGAGTTTATTGAGTAACTGGGACACCGGATAAACTTTCTTATTATTTCATGTTTAACGTCTACCTGGACTCTTATTTTTAAGGACTGTTATTTCCTGTTGCTTCCTAGGTGATTGGTCGGGCAGTCATGGTGCCTTACTGGGCCCTGGGGTTCCAGCTGTGTCGCTATGGATATGAGAATGACTCTGAGATCGCCAGCCTGTATGATGACATGGTTGCTGCCCAGATCCCCTACGTATGTATAGGTTGTGTGTGTTAGCTCAAGATCTTGTAGCTAACCGCCTTGTGTCTCACTGTCTGCATTCAGTGCAGATTTTTGCTATTTTCTAGAGGGACACGAAGAGCTTTCTCATACGACGTCATACTGATTCTCAACCCAACACAGTAACGGACATGGCAACCTTGGCTCCCACCCAGGTCTTCCAGCCCTGGTGGCTCAAAGTTTCACAGTAATGAGTTAGAGCTGGGTCCAGGGCTCTTTCTCCTGTGTCATGCCATCTTCCATTTTTTCTCAGAAGACGTTAAGACATTTAGTTTGAAACCTCTGGTCTATGAAGAAAAA
>NW_022900928.1:95398282-95398719 GCF_012274545.1 Fukomys damarensis | reverse complement strand
GAGCACAGTCAAAGGCATGTTCGGATGCATCCTGACACAGGTGTGGTTGTCATTGCAGGTATGATGGAGTTCAGCCTGTTTGGCATATCCTATGTAAGTGGCTTTCCGATCTCTCCTGATTGCTTCCAAGATGGTCATCTTCCGATGGAGGAAGAGGAGGACGAGGAGGAGGAGGCGGAGGAGAAACAGGAGCAGGAGCAGGAGCAGTCAAAGGCATGTTCGGATGCATCCTGACACAGGTGTGGTTGTCATTGCAGGTATGATGGAGTTCAGCCTGTTTGGCATATCCTATGTAAGTGGCTTTCCGATCTCTCCTGATTGCTTCCAAGATGGTGGCATCTTCCGAAATCACCAAGAGCTGTTTGTTTTCTGTTTTGTTTCAGACCGGGGCAGACATCTGTGGGTTCTTTCAAGATGCCGAATATGAGATGTGTGCT
>NW_022900928.1:95328695-95397782 GCF_012274545.1 Fukomys damarensis | reverse complement strand
CAGTGAATTGTGATACATAATCCTTGGTGCCAGTCATACAGATGGGCATGCCGATGGTTTACTCTCAGGGATGGTAGAAGGAGTTTGCAATAAGAGAAGAGCTGAATATAGAAAAGAGTGAGACAGCACCTTGGAGAATGAGAGGACACTCTTGATTACATGGATGTGGTTCTGTAGAACAGAATTTAGTGAAGTTATTAATCCAGTGTTGGCTTAATGTTCCACTTGTATCTCACAGGGGATGCAATTCTGATTCTGCCAAAGCTGATAATGACTGTTTATTCTAATCATCTACCCCTCTGCCCCCAAATCCTATTGTTCCGACCTTGCCTGATCTAGAGCTGTCTGCTTGTGGTGAAAAGTTCTCTTCATGTAGTGCCATGCTTTTTACTTGCATTTCCCAACCAAAGGCATCCTAAGATTCCCAGTGGCGTGGCATCGTGCCGTCTCACTGTGAGCCAGATATATGCACATGGGTTCATATGTGTTTTCTTCTGGTGCTCCTGTTTTGTCTGTTATCTAGGCATATTGATTTTTATCTGTGGTGAGAACTAAAATTCCGCTAAGCCAGAGACTTTTTTCCTTCTCTTCCCAAAAGAGATTTATAAATATTTTTTGCTGCTAAGTTGTGAGACTCCACAATCCAGTGTTGGGTAGTATCATTTATTGTGTCATGTGCCAAGTTAACTACCTGAGGGAATTTAAAGGTCCATCAGAAGAATGTCAGCGAAAGGCTGAACCCTCAGAAAGCTTACAGTACGATTTAGGAGTGATACCTTTGTCCCATTTTTCATGTTAAGATAACGACACTGCTTTTATTATTTGAGAGGCAATAACAAGAAGGAGAGGTTGAAGCTTCCCTTTTAGTTCTCCCGATTAAATAAACACAGCTGAAGTTCTGTGTGCCTCTGAAATCATAGAGAAGACACGTGCACACTGATGTAACGTAGTCTTGTGCTACCTCTTTTTCTCTGCGGAAATATTATTTGCATGTTTCTTCCTCTTCTGGTAGTGCATCTTTCTACTTAGAGTCTGTCCTGGCCCCTGCTCCTTACCTTTGTGATGAGCTTAGGAAATAGTGGGACAGAAGGTGAGGGTTGCATATCTCAAGCACGACATAGTGCGTTCCAGTTGTTGATTTTTACTACTCATAGTGATATTCTTGGTGTGTAACATATTTGTTTTGCCCAAATGAATATTTTTTTCTGCCAGCTATATCGAGCTTACACGGCCTTCCCTGACTTTTTCCGCAACTCAACTGTCCTGTGGTGGAAGAGGGAAATTGAAGAGCTGTACAGCAATCCACGGAATCCAGAGAAGAGCTTGAAGTTCGATGGCATGTGGATTGTAAGTGTGTGCAGGTGTCCCTGTGCCCGTGGATAGGTGTGTGTGGACCTGTCTTTGCATGTTTTACCATGGAGATCAGTGACATCTTGGCAAGAGAATAATAGTCATCCAAGAAAGACTCTGCACTTATCAGAAGGCACTTCCCCAATCGGGAGTGGAATCAGATACCCCTCCAACCTTGTCCCTTGCCCAAAGATTCTGCAATCAAAACTATAGGGTGATTAGTAGGATTTCCTTAGAAAATTGCTCTACCCTGAGAGAGAATTCTTAAAATCCTAGTCACACAGGAAAGGATAATTGAAGTATCTAGAAGTTCTAACCTGGAATGTTTGAGCCTCCCTGAGCCGACATCTACAGCTATTATAAGATTAGATCAGTGACATCTTGGCAAGAGAATAATAGTCATCCAAGAAAGACTCTGCACTTATCAGAAGGCACTTCCCCAATCGGGAGTGGAATCAGATACCCCTCCAACCTTTTGCCTTGCTCACAGGTTCTGCAATCAAAACTATAGGGTGATTAGTAGGATTTCCTTAGAAAATTGCTCTACCCTGAGAGAGAATTCTTAAAATCCTAGTCACACAGGAAAGGATAATTGAAGTATCTAGAAGTTCTAACCTGGAATGTTTGAGCCTCCCTGAGCCGACATCTACAGCTATTATAAGATGCTAAATAATTTATTCACTATAGTACTTCCCAGTTTCCAAATGGACAGACGTACCTGTCTTTAAAGCAAGCCCTATCTGTGTTTGACATTTCTAGGATATGAATGAGCCATCCAGCTTTGTGAATGGAGCTGTCCCTTCAGGTTGCACAGATGCTAATCTGAACCATCCTCCCTACATGCCACGTAAGGACCCCTGGCCTCCTAGCACTGTGGATCGCTGGTTAGGTTTACCGACAGTTGCAAGAGTCCAGGGATCACCCTGACCACTTAGGGCAGATCCTCATGGGTTTGGTAATTGTAGGGATCTGAGACAAAAGCATCTTAAACACTTCCCTACTCTGTGGGTGTACATTTCTGGACTTCTTGTGTGAGTTCACCTTTTTGATAGGAAACCCTTCATAACGATTTTGTCTCCACAGGATTCTCACACATAGAAGTTTTAGGTCTCTTTCGAGCTCCTATGGGTGGTGAATGATTCTCTCTGTGTAGTTCCTTGCTTTCTACTTCCGTTTTATAACAAAGGCCAACCGGAAATTCTCTGATGTTGTGCATTTGCTCCTCAATCTTCTGTGACACAGATTTGTTTATGCTGATTTATTTCTTCTTTTAGTGATACTGTACCTTTGGATATTCCTTTTGACACCAATGATTTTAAAGCAGTGTGTCCGCTTCTCTCATGGACTTTAGAGTCATGCTATGTCTTGTCTCCTACAGACCTTTCTTTCCATGACATTCTTGAGTTTTATTATACTTTGTGAAGATCGAAATCTTGGCTGTGTGTAACATAAGAGGCAGGTAGCCTTCTCTTTCTCATAGCCTTACATGAAATTTAGGTAATTTGACTAGAGAAGAATAGTTTAATAGACTAGACATTCCATGTTATGAAGTAGGTGCTTCAGATCCCTGAGCTTTTACAGAAACCTGATCTTTCCTAGTTAGGTTGATATTGAAAGAACCTGCAGGTACCATTGTATCTGAGACTGAAGCCTTGTTTCCCTGCTTCTGGGGCACAGAAAAATAAACCATGCCCAGTTGAAGTCAGTCTTAAAAGCCAGAGTTCAGTCCCTTAAAGAGAGATCAGGACTGATTTTCACATTTAAAAAAAAATTTTCCTCCACAGATTTGGCGGACAGGGACAAGGGCCTAAGCAGCAAGACCCTGTGCATGGAGAGTGAGCAGATCCTCCCAGATGGCTCCAGAGTGCGTCACTACGATGTGCACAGCCTGTATGGATGGTCTCAGACGAGGCCCACCTACGAGTGAGTCGTCATCTCCCTTCTCCTGTTGGTAGCACCTGTGGAGACACCCAGGGAGGGGCACAGGGTACCCAGTATTCCTTTCATTCACCATTCTAAGGGTTAGGTGAATTTAATTAGAACCTCTGCTAAATCGTAAAGGAGCACTGCTCAATCATATAGCCAAGCCCTGTAATTGTAACTGGTGGGAACAATTGAAAAAATAATGGTCCCATCACAGAGAAGCTAGTACTCCTTATGGCGACACACACACAGACAGGGACACCAGTCATTATTAAATAATGCAGCCAGTCCTGTAATATTTATTAGTTAGATGACTGAAACGCAACATGGATCTTAGGACGTCTCTCTTTGTTAGGATGAAACGGAGATATATGTATTGTTACTTTCCCCGCTTCTTTGATTTTTTGGGGTAGGATATTGGGGATGGAAGTTAGTCCTTGCAGTTGGGAGGCAGGCGATGGCACACTATTCTAAATTCCTGGTCCTTTCCCCCCATTTTTTTGTATAGTCGATGCGTTTTCTGTGGAAGTAGCAGGTCTCAGTTTGTCAGTTCAATGAGCAGTACCAAGGATCCCAAGCAAAATGTGACACTGCAATTTACACTCTTCTTCCTGAAGGATAGAACACCTAGTGTTTAGTAAATACATAGCAAATTTTGAGGTTGCTTATTTCAGCATAATCCAGTGAAATTTCCATACAGATAGCTGCTTGTAGAAACCTGAAAATGCAACACTGTTATTTTTATCTATAGCAGCCTACACAGCCTTCTCAGAGTCCGATATCTATATTTTGAACAGTCATATAGGAAAGACTTTGCAACCATTTCCTAGGTGCAGGCACTGAAGAAGCGTGAGCTCTACAGCCTTTCTAACTTTACTCCTGCCTCATTGATCCTCTTTTTTCCCCCTTCATCCAGTGCTGTGCAGGAGGTGACAGGACAGCGAGGAGTTGTCATCACCCGCTCCACATTCCCCTCCTCTGGCCGCTGGGCAGGACACTGGCTGGGAGACAACACGGCTGCATGGGACCAGCTGAAGAAATCTATTATCGGTAGATGGGCCTGTTCCCAGGGCCTGTGCTGGCAGGGAGGGAGGTGACCTCCTTGGTGAGGGAGGAGGGGCAGGAGGAGGAGGAGGAACGCAGGTTCTGATGCGTCCTGAAACAGGTGTGGTTCTCATTGCAGGCATGATGGAGTTCAGCCTGTTTGGCATATCCTATGTAAGTGGCTTTCGGATCCCTCCTGATTGCTTCCAAGATGGTGGCATCTTCAGAAATCACCAAGAGCCTGTCTGTTTTTTATCTTGTTTCAGACCGGGGCAGACATCTGTGGGTTCTTTCAAGATGCCGAATATGAGATGTGTGCTCGCTGGATGCAGCTGGGGGCCTTTTACCCCTTCTCCAGGAACCACAACAGCATCGGCACCAGGGTAGGACCTTAATGTTACTTCACATGTCTGGTGTACTTGCAATGCATCCTGTATGTTTGAGCAGCTTTTAATGCTTTGTCTGGGGATTTCTTCAAAAATCATTATACGTGCTTGTTTTTATTTATGAAGGATTGCTCCAAACACATGCCACGAAGAATTTCTTCTGAGGAAGTTATATGCGCTGTTCTGTGAAATATTTTAGGGACTCCTTCCAGCCCATGGCATGTATTCTGGAGTCGCGTCCATGAGAATCTTTAGTTCAGCTGTGTGCAATTCCTTTTGAATAAACTTTCAGTGACCTCCTGGAATCTCCCCACTCACTGGATTGGCTCTGAACACTTGTGTTCCTCCGTTAGAGACAAGACCCTGTATCCTGGGATGCTGCCTTCGTGAATATTTCCAAAAGTGTGTTGGAGACCAGATACACCCTGCTACCGTACCTGTATACCTTGATGTACAAGGCCCACACGGAGGGCAGCACTGTCGTGAGGCCTCTTCTCCATGAGTGAGTGTTCAGCTGGGACCCTGTTCACTACTGCAGAGTGCCTTTTTCTCTGTAGAGTGACAGTGGATTGTGACAGTATCTCCAAACTGAAGACGTAATTTCTTTTTGTGATAAGGTGATTAGAAAGAGATGATGCTTTATACATTTACTTTGTCAGGGAAGCAAAAGTATTTATCAAGTGAAAAAATTTCCGAAAGGATGCAACACAACACAACACAGCAGAATTTCTTTCTAAATTGGAAATGTAAATATTTCTGTACATTTTGTATCCGTTTGGCATTATGCCTTGGAGCCAATATGAGTTCTGTGTACCAAAGAACGCGGTAGGGTAAGATGTGAGGGATGTGGGCCGACCTGGTATTTAAAGGGTGCTATGGTGAGGAATTTATTTCTGAATTCAGAGGAGCCCGATCTATGGAAAGTGGGGGCTAGAAGTTCATAGTGAGGCCTGGTAAGGAGTGAAGAGGGCAGATGATGCAGCCTAGTTTCTGACTGGACCTGAAGACGGGGACTTTCTATAAGGCCTTTAGCTAGGCCTTGGTGTGGTGTGGTGTGAGTGTGCCACCATTTTTCCCTTCCAGGTTTGTGTCTGACCGGGCAACCTGGGATGTAGACAGTCAGTTCCTGCTCGGCCCTGCCTTGCTGGTCAGCCCTGTCCTGGAGCCTGTGAGTATGGAGGGCTTCAGTGGGTCGAGGATCCCAGCGGTGAGGCTGGGCAAGCAGGACAAGCAAAAGAAACCTCGTGCATGAGACATACTTTGTCATTGTTCCTTAGTGTCTTGCTCCCTTGAGTAGAGGTCTATGACTTAGGTATTCAAGTATCAGGCTCCACCTCCGTAAAGTCAGCCTAGCTCATCCAGAAAGTAAAAGAATGAGTATAGAATAAGGGGGCGCGGATAGAGTGAATATAGTTCATGACAATGATCTGTCTCCATGAAAGCAAAACTTTCTACCTGCAGTCATGCGCCTCATTGTATTGCTGCTGCTGAGCTCTCCTGCCTTCATAACTGCAACAATTCCTTCTCTGTGAATGATCAGGCACACGTTTATGACACCATCCTGTGGCACCCTCCTTATACCTACAAGGAGGTCTTGTGCTCCAGACCGAACTCCAGCTTTCTGTCTCTCTAAATATGGTTGGGCTAAATCTGTAAGCCAATGCTGATATTTTCCTCTGAAATACGGGATCCCCAAGGGCTTTGTGGAGCCATTGATTTTGAGTAGGCAAATTTCTTGTATATGAAAACTGGAATGGAAAGTAGCGTTTTTTCAGCATTGCAAATTTCCACAGAAGTGAAGGAAGGCAACTCAAATTGTTCAAACTCTTTTCTGTTGCGGCTCATTCCTGAATCTTGAAACACAGTGTGCACTGCCCACAATTTCATTGTGTTTAATTCCAGAATGCCAGAAAGGTCGCTGCATATTTCCCTGGAGCCCGCTGGTATGAGTACTACTCGGTAAGCTTGCTAAGTGTTTACATACACACCTGGGCAAATTGGTGAAGAACAAAGGCTTTAGATGCACAGTACTAGGCCTAACACTGGCTGTAGATCCACTTGTTCTGTGGTCTCACAGAAATCACTTGAAACCTTGTAACTTGAGATTACTTAGCCCACAGGTGAGTGACAATGTGACTCCTGGGCAAGAGACGAAGTGGTGTTGTCCTAGAACCTGTCCTGTTCTTCTTACTTTTTGAGTAGTGAAAAGTAGGGAAATTGAAATTCAGTAGCAAGATAAGAACACAGCATAGGCTGTCTCAGAGATTCAAAGAATGGCAGTTAGATCGGGTGAATATTGGGCAAAGGCAATGTAGGTGGAGGGCCTCCTCTTTTCTGTCTTGTGGAGCCCTGATTCTGTTCGTCTCCGGTTGCTTTTTGCTAGGCTACATCTGTTCTTAGGCTGATAATAGTTTAAGAATGCTGTATTCTTTCCATCCACGACTTTTTGAGGAGAGAGTAACCAAGTTTTTAAAAGTGAGCTTAGCCTTGGTCCTGAGAGTGTTTGGCAATGCGTGGAGCTAATTTGGTTCATCACACTGGGTGGGGGACATGGATTTTTACTGCCATCTAGTATATGAATGGAGAAGATTCTGCTAAACATCAGATAAATCACAGAAAATTCCCCATGCAAAGAATTTCTTGGTGACAAAGGATGTCCATTTATTTCATTGTGGACGGCTCATCAACTTTCAGAAAAAGTGAATGAAGAGTTTGTTCAATCTCCTGTAGCACTGCTCTGAGACATAGAAACAGCCTGTGCAGTGAAAGTGGACTGTGATTCTTCCTAGTACCTTATGTCGTTTGTGCTATAGAATGCCCCAAAAGGTTAGCCATTATAGCGCCGAAGCCAGATGTCACACAGCAGCAAAGTGTGCAGAAAGTGCCCTATGAGGTGTGTGATGAATGGGTGAAGAAAAGGCAGCAAGTTTAGAGAGGCAGAGTAGATGTGAAATGCACTGTTCAGGGAAGTTTGTGTCCTGTCCTTCATGCTTTCTTTCTCCTCTGCCCGCAGGGTTTGGATATTAATGCAAGGGGAGAGTGGAAGAACCTGTCAGCCCCTTTGGACCACATTAATGTTCATGTGCGTGGAGGTTACATTCTGCCCTTGCAGGAGCCTGCACTGAACACCAACTCCAGGTGAATGAAGGAGCCGGACTTTGCTTTGCATAATGTTTAAGCTGGTTTGTAAAGTGTGCCACGAATGCCTTAATTAACATCCTTAGGCTCCAAACAATTTTACTAAAAGTTCTCTTTTTGATCTTTTTATTTATTTTTTTAAAATTTTCACTATTTACAAAACTTTTATTGTCCTATCCCCATCTGTTGAGGAGAAGATATCAAAACCTCTGGAAGCACTATGAAGGTTGCTGGGCAGCATTTGGGAAGAATCATCAAATTCTGACTTGCATGTTTCTTGGTCTCATCCTATGAATCTTTTGTTGTAGAGTGGACCCAGATGGATTTTCAAAGACACTAATTCCTCTTCCTAACCCCTCTGAATTTCACACACATCGACTGCCAGAATAGTCAGCCTTCCTTGTTACCAGGCGTGTTGTGATGTTAGCACTGAAATCCTGCTACATTTATAAAAATCTTACTTCCATGGACACAGTGTCAGCTGGTCTTTCTAGCTGCCTTCTGAGACACCCATCCAGGCTTCTCCCCTTTTGCTTCTCTTTCTCTTTAGCAATTTTTTTCCAGTAGTGAGGGCACTGTATCTGAAAAGTTCTAGTCATTTTAACATATATTGTTTTCTTAGTGTAGTTTCACTGTTATGTGGCTCCTTGTAACCTTAGCTAGAAGAATTATTTGAAGACATTTAAGTCTAGTAGAACAAGCTTTATTCTTTGCGGAGCACAAGGGAAGCCTCTTGAAATAGTTGCGAAACAAGTTCATGGTGTTCCCATTTTGTATCCTTCATCTTCGGTGCAGACCTTTGTTTTTGTCATCATATACAAAGCAGAGGACAGAGCAATGCCTCTGCAGTGACTTCTCCTGTTTCATCCTTTGTAGCAGATACCATTAGCATCTTAGGTCTTCACCTAGGAGTATGAATTGTACTATTACAATGATGCGAGGGTCACTTCAGGTCAAGTGTGCCTGTGTCCCTATGCTTAGGAAGAATTCCCTGCTGACCTTTTTTTTTTTAAAGGGAGTGAAAACTTCAAAGTGTAACTTTGTGCTACCCTGGAAACTGTTGATTGCCACCACTGTATTCTAACAGTTACTGTCAGGGCTGCTGTTCCTTTCAGACCTACTTTATATGTTAAGCCCTTTTGCTTGTGTTTCATCACAGTCGTGGTTATTTCATGTTCTGTGTTGAAAATTCTCTTATCTAAAGTTCTTAGGAGAATAATAAATCTAAAGTCAGTTGTTTTGAGTGACCTTTTTGGTGACTTGTTGCTTGTGTATTTAGTGATATTTTGCTTTTCAAATGTAGTGATTATAAGGACCCAGAGGTAGATCTCCTTCCTCCGAGGTGATTTGCCTTCTCTTTGGTTGCAAGGCAGTGGGCCTCTTGCCAACTCAGTATCATATGAACTTCCTCGTGTAGCTGGCTTCACATGGGAAATTGAGGTTCAGGTTTTCTATCTGGGATTATCTGTTGTAGTGGCCCAATTTTAACCTTACAAGGCATTTGACCCCATGAAATTATAGGTTTTGCTTAGTGGGCTTTCTTGTGAGTTGAGACCAGTATTTTGTTTTCTAGTTACTATTGTGAATTCTGGCTTATATTCCTTATTTAATTTAAAAGGCCAAGAATTATTTTTTGAAGAGATTTGTTGTAATGTATCTTGGATCAAGTAATATATCAATTGTAATGTGTGTCTTCCAGAGTATGTAGTCTATTGTATTTTTGGAAGTGTAATTCCTGATTCCTGTAGTGTCTTAAGTTTTATGTTACTTTTCATCTTTTGTTTTGATTATTTGGTAAATGTGTTGAGTCTTAAAATATTGAAAGTAAAAGATATCAGCAGTTGAAATTTATCTTTGTATCTTCTGGACTTTTTAACAGTCATACCTCCAGATATGCCATATGAATGAGAGTATAAAATTTTATTGATAAATTGACCTGACTTGCATAGAGAAATCTGAACTGTGGAAGACAACAGCAGGTGACTTCAACCAGGAAGAGGCACAAGAAGAGTAGGAGTTGGGATGTAATCCAGAGGAGTGGCTAAATGAACAGATTCTCAAATGAAACTGCTTTCTTTCTCCCTCTTTCTTTTAATACAACCACTCATCATTCTGCGTGGTGTTTTAGTTTTTGTATTATATTATAATGCACATAATTTGATTTTCATGTTTGTCTTAAAATAATAATAATAATAATAATAAATAAGCAAATAAGTTTATTGCCAGTGTATAGGTAGGGCTTATTATAATTTTTTGATTTTGTGAATAAGCATGGTACTTAGGAAGGAAAAATGGCTCTCCCTGATGGTAGCTGGCTCCTAAGATGGGAATTATCTCTAATATAACCTGACTACACCATTGTCATCTAGATATCTTTCTTATCCAATTGTGTTTATTCTAAATAATAGTGGCACCTGCAATTTTGTTAGAGTGATTGTAGAGATTTTTGCACTTAGATTATTGGCTTCTACATTGATATTTATTGCAATGTTCGGGGCATTTCTATCCACTAACATCCCTGAAAGAGTAGCTCTTATGAACTTCCCCTTAAGGCCTGTAGGAAAGGAGAACAACCTGACGCTAGTCATTTCTCTCCTTTGATATTGGTGGAAACATGGGGCAAAGCTCTCAGAGCCCTAAGAGTTTGTGTCTTGTGTGTATCTCACTTCTCATAGTCGGAAGAATCCTCTTGGTCTCCTCATTGCCCTGGATGAGAACAAAGAAGCAAGAGGAGAGCTGTTCTGGGATGATGGGGAATCCAAAGGTGAGTACTTTGTCGAAATTCCAAACCTTTCTCCTAACTCATTTGTTCCTCTTGACCATTAGGCTATGGGAGAAATCTCACTATGCCTAGCAGCAAAAGTTAGCTGAGTAAAGAGTTTTGTTCTAGTTTCCCCTGAACAGTGTTGAGGCAGTAATAGATGAACCACAAATGGAAGGAAAACACATTTGTCCTGGTGAAATTTCTTCCCTTGGCCAGTTATTAATAATACATTCTATTTTTATTGTTAGTGTATCTGGGAGATATCATCAAGGCTGCTTCTGTTATTCTGTTTTAGTATAAGCAATCTCCCTCAAAATCTTGTGAACACATGCTGATGTAAAAAAAAAGTCATCTCAGGCAGGCAGCTAACATATACTTTACCAGGGCATATACATCTAGACCTGCTTTAGGCACATTTTTCTGGGTCTACTATGCTAACAATTCTAGTGTATCTTAGGTAATAGGTTCCCATGAGGCTTATGCTTTGTAAGCACTTGAAAAAGAATCTCTTCACAGTTCCAGTAAAAGGAGAAGTAAAATAGAATCTTGGTCTCAAAGGCTCTGTTCATAATTTTTTTATCCTCAAAGTGTAGCTATAAAACACTTCATATTTGCATATAAACAAAAGTGTAATCAACAAAATTTAAATATGTTCAAAATGATCTGTGTGTATATGTATGTTGTATAATTTCACAGTTCAATTAACACATTTGCAAACACACATGCTGTACATTAACTTTCAGAACTTGACGAAAGTTTGTACACTTTGACGAACATCTTCTCCTTTCTCCCACTCTGTCTGTTACAGCCAGTGTTGTACTCTCTGCTTGTATCTGCCCAACCTTTTTCAGAGTCCCCATGTGAATTTTCACATAGAAATGAAATTATATAATGTTCAATCATTCCTGACTTATTTCTCTTAATATAGTGTGCTCTATCTTCATCGATGTTGTCACAAATGGCAGAATTTACCTTTTTTAAATGCCTGAATAATGCTCTGCTGTATGTGTGCACCACAATTTATCTTTTCATTCATCAGCTGATGGATACCAGTGGTATGCAAATCTTGGCTATTTTTAAAAAATGTATTGAAAACTTAAATGTAAGGGCTGAAATTATGAAAGTTCCAAACATGGGGAAGATTTTTTTTTTTTTTTTTGGCTTTTTGAGACAGGGTCTCACTTTGTATTTGAGCCTGACCTGAAGCTCACTGTGTAGCCCAGGCTGTTCTTGAACTCACAGCAATCCTCTTGCCTCAGCCTCCCACGTGCTGGGATTACAGGCATGTGCCACCATGCTCGGCCTATGGGGAAAATTTTTTGACATTGGTTTTGTCAATGTTTTCTTGGACATGATACCAAAAGCATAGGCAGTGAAAGCAAAACATAAACATGCGTTTCTACATCAAATTCAAAAGCTTATGCATAACAAAAGAAACCATAAACAGAGTAAAAAGAGAACACACAGAAATAAAGAACAAATGTTCACACCACATATCTGATAAAAAGGATTAATATGAAAACATGTAAGGAAATCCTAAAATTCAGTAACAACAGAATAAATAACCTGACTTAAAAATAAATCTGATATTTTCCATAGAAGACTTACAGTTGACCAAAAGGTATATGAAAAGATGCTAATCATCACTAAGAAGCAGAGAAATACAGATAAAACAATTGCAAAGATATATCAGCACAGAACTATTAGGAGTTGTGCTATGGAAAAGAGAAGCGACTTCAAGTGTTGCCAAGGATGTGGGGAAATGAAGAAAACTTACAGACTCTTGGTAGAAATATAAATGAGTTCAGTCATCATAAAAAAGTAAAATTTTTAAATATTAAAAATGGACCTTCTATATGATCCAGCAATCCTATTTCTAGTTTATATCCAAACAATGTAGTCAATCAGAGAGATATATACATGCTCATGTTCATTGCGGTTCATTACTTCTAATAGTCATGAAATAGAAACACTCCACATTTCTGATGAACGAGTAAGGAAACTGTAGCAGATACACAATGGAATGTCATTCAGTCATGTAAAGGAATGAAGTCCTACCATCAGCAAGGCAGAGTCAACTTTAAGGAGAGGCAGGGGAGATCTGCTCTGTGGTGGGCAGGGAGTCTGAGTTGCCTTTTCTCTGCTTTCAGATACTGTGGCCAACAATGTTTACCTTTTATATGAATTTTCTGCCACCCAAGTGAGTACTGCAGTTTTATGTATGTTCAGTGTGGGCTTTGATCTGACCATTAGAACATATGTGCTTGTGGATGTGTGTGGTTATATACTTCATATCATTGGCATTAAGGCGTACAGGTGAACACATTTCCATTTTTGATCTTAACTCCCAGTAGTTGCATTGTGTGTTCAATCAAAGGAGGAAATACTATTGACCAATCAAAGCAGCTATTGTTTCTAAATATAGTTTTTCAAATGTTTGTTTGTCTGCACATTGCTGATTTCTTTCTTATACAGAGTTCAATTCAAATAAGTCTATGATCCTTGAGCATGCATCAATAGTGAAATCTGAAGCATTCCGAGCAGGGGAACTATCTGGTCCTGGGGGTAGCATTTGTGTGACTAGACATGAGCATGTGTATCTTAGAGGCAAACCTTTGTGCTTCCTTGTGCTTAATTGTTTTGCAGAACCACTTGGATGTGAAGATTTCACAATCAACCTACAAGGACCCTAACAACTTAGCATTTCAAGAGATTAAAATACTTGGGATACAAGAACCTGCCAATGTTACAGTGAAACACAACGGTGTCCTAATTCAAGCTTCTCCTAAAGTCACTTATGATCCTAACCTGAAGGTAAAAGTCCATTTTGCTGATATATTTATTTTATTATTCTTCATGGCTTTTTTCTCCAGTCAGTGTTGCATGGGTTCTCGAAGGACCAAAGTGCACTGTGAGTCCTGAATAGGGAAGTCAGAGGATTGGGACAGAACATGAGACTGAGGAGACAGCCAGACCTATAATGAGTTGGGGATCTATGGAGGAAGGGTCATTATGCCTTCCCTGTGTTCTCTGCATCTCAGTGTTCTGCTCTCTTCATTGACTTTATGTTTAGAGAAATAGATATGATATGCACAAGAAAAGCAGAGAGAGAAAAGTAGGAGATAGAATCAGAGGAAAAGGGATTTGGAAATGTATGGATGATGGTAAAATGTAAAGGTGGGATGTAGGATTCTCATTAATTAAAATTGTGCAGGTTCTTTTTCTTTTTTCATCTGTATTGACACTCATTCCAACACATATTGTAGTATATGCTGAAAAAGTATATTAAGTGAAACAATATATGGTCCTATGAAATGGCTGCTCCTTTGATTAGATGGTAATAGGTAATAACAAAGTAAATTTTCATTAGTTGTAATGAAATCTGACCCTCTGAAACAGATTGTAATCAGTTCCTCTGGTATCTTACCATTATAAAGACTTTTTATTCCAACTCATCCTAATCACAAGTACTACAGAGATTCCTGGCATTGAACCTTATTTTCTGAGTGGCTTCCAAAATTTGTGGAAATAATTTAATTGAGACATCCACTATGATGACAGATTGATGATATTTGATATTTTGTTTCAGGAATACATATTGAGGATGAATCCATTATAATGCTTTAAATAAAGAGTGTAAGGCTATTTATGTATATTGCTAAGCAAAAGCCATTTAAAAAATTCATATGTGGGAACAAGCTCAATCCTGTTAGCTAAATACATTACTTACCATAAGAAGAAAGGAATTCTTTCATTGTTTAAATTTTGGTTATGGGAGACATAGTTTATGCATATCAAACTTTCGGGAAGGGAGCTGTGAACACAAACCAACATTTGGCATGTGTTAAATTATATATTATTTGATGATCAAAGTTTATTGGTATAGATGAGCCAAGTTTCTTGGAGAAAGCAAGGACCTTGAAAGATCATGGATCATGTAGGGAATGATCAGCTTCTAGTGAGAGAAAAGTCTGAGTGGTAGAAATTGGGATTTTGTTTTTGTTGATGAGTATAGAAGGTAGAGGTACCGGTATTGGTTTAGAGACTCAAGGTTAGGACTGAGGTAAATTCACTTTTGGAAAGAGACTGATTTTTCAGGAGGAAACTTGTGGTCCCATTTTGAAGGGTTTGAAGTGCCCCAATGAGAAGGTCATACTTGATTTAATTCTCAAAGTTTCTCATAATGATGCTTGATTTTAAACTTTATTGGAGGTGGAGGGTGGGGATTAGTAGGACAGGAAGAGGGCAAGGTGATTTGGACTGGGAGGAGACTGGGAGAAGGATGATAATCCTTTAAATGTGGTCTTATTGCTTTAGACAAATGAGAATGTTAACTGTGATAAGGGCTGTTTAAAAAAGAGTGTAACATAAGACTAATGTATAGAAAAATGTGAATTTTGACTTTCTGAGTGAGGTTCACAAAAGATTTAAAACTTTTGAGTATTTAGGCTGGGAGAATCCCAGAGCCTAGGACATTAGAAATGAAAGAAAATGTTATGATCCATAGAACTCAGTACTTTTGAATTCAATAAAACAGAACACAAAGAATTAAACAATTTGTCTAGATCCCATAGAACAATAGGAATGAGAAAATATAACACACACACACACACACACACCCTGGCTGTAGGAATCTGGTATGTTGTTTCTTTCTTCCACCACTGTAGAACATGGGGACACTGGTTTGGGGAGTGGAGAACAAAAGGTAAATTCAATTTGGTAAAGCAGAAGAGAGCCTTTCTGCCACAATAAGAAGAAAGAGGTGTTAGGGAAGGAAAGAAAACTGGTGATCACAATGGATTTTATTTTGTCTGTGTTTTTGCACATTATAAAGCACACAATTGTGACAGAGTAGTAATATTTGCCCCATTACCATGAAATAGTCCTCTATCATTATATATGACTCTTCATATAAACTGTGGTCATGTATTTGTTAAATTGTTGAATTTCATCTAATGTCAATTTTTTTTCCTAAAAAAATAGTTTTCTGATTTTGCCAGGCCTTTGTCCTGAGCATGAATTTCCCATGACTTCTCCGTTGCTATAGGTTGCCATTATCTCAGAAATTAATCTTGTCCTGGGAGAAGCGTACGTGGTGGATTGGAGCACAAACATAAGGGATAGAGAAAAAATAGACTGTTACCCCGATGAGCATGGAATTTCTGAAGCAGACTGCACTGCTCGTGGCTGTGTCTGGGAGGTAAGTGTGCTGATGGTGTAATGCTCACTAAAATCCTCTACTCTTATTGTACAATTCCATGAGCACAGTCCCGGAGCCTGTGCAACTAAGTACAATTCACAGAAAGAAAGTGCTTTCAAAGGATGTTGATCTGGATGTGAGAATAGATGGGGGAAGGATCGGATGATTTTAGTAATTATCTTGTTTGGAGTGCAGTAATTTAAATTTTTGGCTCTACCAAATGAGATATAAGTGAATAAGATTATGGTGGCTTCATTTCCACATATCTTGCCTTTTTCAAGTCTTTCAGGGAACACATGCTGACTAGACTACTGTCTTTACTTTTCAGGAATCCAGCTCTCCTGGGGTTCCTTTTTGCTATTTTGTCGAGGATTTGTACGCTGTCAGCAACATTCAGTACGACTCACAGGGGGCCAGCGCTGAGATCTCCTTAAAGTCTTCTCTTTACACCAACACCTTCCCCTCCAGCCCTGTGAATCCCCTCCGCCTGCAAGTGACCTACCATAAGGATGAAATGCTGCAGTTTAAGGTAAACTCTATATGTATCAGGTCTTGACACAGCCCTTTTTGCTTCCATTTTTGTTTTTTCTGGTACTGGGAATTGAACCCAGGATCTTTACATTGAGCTACCTCCCCATCCCATTTTTTATTTTTTAATTTTAAAACTGGGTCTCACTAAGTCACTCAGTTGCCCAGACTGGGCTTGAATTTTTATTTTTCCTGTCTCAGCCTCCCAGAATACTGGAATTATAGGTAAATGCCACTATGCCTGGCTTCCACTATCTTTTGCTATTGAGGGTTCTTAAGCTTGAATTAAGTTTACTCTTTGTTTGTTGTGTCTTTCAATAGTCAGGGTTTTAGACCCAAATTAGAACCCCAGGGCAGGGTCTCACTAAGCACCACCAATGGCTAGCTTTCTCTTAAATTCTGTGCTGCAATAGAGTAGATCATAATCCAACTCAAAAGAATAGTGAGAAAAGATTGGTAGAATACTGCCATCTGTCCTAATTTGCATTTGAAGAGTTTATTAAGGCTACTCTAGGGAAAATAGTTGGGAGAATGAGAAATGGAGAGGACATTTAGGAGCCTTCCCTTTAGGTGGACAGGTGAAATGCTTTTTTCTTTACCAGATGTGGGTAAACCTACAGGTTCAAAATGAATGAACTTGATTGTATTTGTGTCTTTAATTCCTGCTTACTCTTCCTCTTGGTAATACAGTAGCCTCTTCCAAATATGTGCATCTTTCTGAGTCCAAATAATGCTCTATGCCTTTGGGTTCCTTGTTTCCCCAACAAAATGTTTTAGTATTGATTAAATGCTTGTTCAATGAATACAGAACTTTCAACATTTCATTCCCTATAATCTCACAGACTTTCTACATAGTTCTGCATTATCTCACATCCCTCAAGTATTGTAAATACCTCTCCTTTTCATGTTAGCATGTGAATTTCTTAAAACAGCAACCCTAACCTTTTCAGCTCATATTCCTAGTATCTACTATGTACACTATGAAGCAGTAGATGTTGGGCATATTCATTGCGTGAAATTTTTCATCATTTTCCGCAAGGATATTTATGATATTTTAAGCAAAATAGCTCATGAAGGATTATATTAACAATTCTGAATAGTTTTCAGGTATTCACTAAACTCATATTCTCACAAACGTAAAAGAAGAATATATTTATAAGTACCACACTGATTTTTAAAAATAATTTTTAAGGTGGTATCAATGTAAAAATGAATGTTTTACTGAGGCTTTAAAAATGAAGAATGACAGAATCAAATCAATCAGATTCTTACAGAAGACAAATATATCATATCTAGACTATCAAGAAAGTCAAGGAACTACCTTGCCTAAAAGGTTTTTTTTCATTGACAATGATAGTGATATGTCTCTATAGTGTTCATTATAATGATTTGATACATTTATGCATTGTGTATACTCTTTATCTTCTCGGATATTGCTCATTTCTACAAGATTGTTAACTACAGTCATGTCTCTATACAGAGCTTATTCCTCCTTTCTTTATCTTCACCTAAAATCTATTTCTTCTCCCTAGATTTATGACCCCAACAATAATCGTTATGAAGTCCCAGTCCCTCTGAACATACCCAGGGTTCCATCTAGCACCTCTGAGAGCCGGCTGTATGATGTCCTCATTACAAAGAATCCATTTGGGATAGTGATTCGCCGGAAGAGTACAGGCACTGTAATGTAAGTGTCCTCTAGTCTGATTTGGATTTTCTGGTTACTTACGTGCTCCTTCCAATTCTTTGTCCTTGGGGATAACCTGGCTAAAACCAGACACTGTCCATTTCCAGATTTTTAAATTATTTCCTTCAGATCTGTTCTAGTCAGAAGTCTTTTGCATTATGAGAATAATTGTGTGGGCTTTTGCCTGTTCCTGGAAATTCATCCAACTAATCAGTATTTATGGGGCACCTTCTCCATTTGACTTGTAGGTTGTAGGCTTATGGACAGAGAAAGTCTCTCTTCTCATGATAATCATGACAATTTACATTACAATATAAAAGTAACAGAGATAACTATTGTGTAGGAAAAAGAACAGAATTCCAGAGTTTTGAGAGGTTACTGCCTTTTGTCCGCCCGCCCCTGTACTGGGGATCAAACTCAGGACTTTGCATTTGCTAGGCAGACATGGCTCCACTGAACTCCGTGCATGGCCCAAGAGGTTACTGCTTTTGATAACGTGGCCAGAGTATGGTTCTCCAAGCAGGTGGCATTTATAGTAGGACCTGGATGTAGAGAAGGCCCTTGGAGGTGTGAAATGCATGTGACCTTCTGGGGGAGGGAAAAGAGTACTTTTGATAGAGGAAAAAATCAGTGCATAGATCATGAGACATGAGGAAATCTGGCTTTCAAGGGATAGATCAATGTAGTACATAAAGAGATGAGTGGTAGGTGTGAAGCTGGGATGTTATATTGGTTCAGATCAGGTGCAGCTTAAGGCTTTATATGGTCTTTATATGAGAAGCCTTAAAAAATGTAGACAAGGGAATGACCAGATGTTAGGTTCTCTCAGAAAATGTCACTCAGCATTCATGAGGGAAAAGGAATATCGGGTAGCAAAAGCAGAAGGCAGGGCTGGTATGGAGGGTAGCAGATGAGATGGTGGGCAGTGATTGAGTTTGGTGTTGTGGGGCAAGCAGTGAAAGAAGGCAGTGATAGAGAAAGTAGAGGAAGGAAGGCTAACTTCTGGTTTTCAGCAAGCGTATCTGTGATTATTTTAGCTATGTAGGCTTTGTGTTATATTTGGGAGAGGAACAGGGCCTGATGGGGGAGGGAATCAGCAGTTCCACTGTCCCTGGAAAGTCAGGCGCTGAAACCCCAAAGGAAAGCTGAAGCTCTTCCCAAATGTACCTTTTCACTGTACAGTTGGGACTCGCAGCTCCTGGGCTTCACCTTCAATGACATGTTCCTCCGCATCTCCACCCGCCTGCCCTCCTCCTACATCTATGGTTTTGGGGAAACGGAGCACAGAACGTTTAGGCGAGACCTGAACTGGAACACATGGGGCATGTTTTCTCGAGACGAGCCCCCTGGGGTAAGCATGCAGTGAGTGGGTCTGCGTCTCTGCCTCTGTCTCCCTTCCCCATGGGTGCTTGGTGCCTGTGTTCCCAGGTGCCACTTGGGTTGTCACCTTGGGCTCGTAGACCAATGTGTCCATTTGCTGGCACCTTCCTATCCTGTGTTTAACTTCCTTCTCAGAGTAAAGCAAGACCCATGTTGACAAACATATTTATGAAATTTAAAAATATTAGTTATAAGGTGCTATAATCTCCCTTCTCTTCTTGTCATGGCTGTCAGTACAAGAAGAATTCCTATGGTGTCCACCCGTACTACATGGGACTCGAGGAGGATGGCAGTGCCCACAGTGTGCTCCTGCTGAACAGCAATGCCATGGGTAGGATGATGCCAGTGCTTCCTTTGTTTTTGTATGCCAGTTACCCTTGAGTAATGTTAGAATGTGTGAGACTCAGCTGCATTCAGAGATAAAATATTCATCTTGTTGGGAGTGATTTTTGTCTTCAAGTTTAATATTCTCTACATTTCATTTGAGTAATATGTAATAACAAGATAACTGAACTCTGAATTTGGCAAAAAATACATAAAAACAGAAAAGAAAACATTAGATATTCTTCAGGTCAGCTAACTTGAATTAGTTGGGGAGCTGTGGGTCACAGCACTCTGAGTGTAGAAAGTGTGACTATAATGTGTGATATGAAACAGAAAAATCAGGGTCTTTGGCAGAATCATGTAATGAAAACTGGTGAAATATGAATAAATTGAGTTAGTACTGTTTTATTAGTGCTGGTATCTGGTTTTGACAATTTATGATGATGGTTCAATAAAATGCTGGGTGAAGCGTTTATGGCAACTCTCAGGAATATTTCTGCAACTCCTTGTGTGCCTTAAATTTTGCTGATATAAAAATTATAAATAATAAATTTAATGAAGTAGAACCACAAACCATACCATAGTAATAAGGCCCACTAAAGAGGAAACATTTAGGGGTGGAACCTATGGACTAGCACTTCTGCAATTCTTGCAGACTATCCGCCCTTAATACTCTAAAGTGGAAAAGAGAAACAGTAGGACTGTGAAGGGTAATTCTTCGCCATGAAGGTTTCACGTTTGTTGCCATCTATCTACCTTTTCAGATGTGATGTTCCAAAGACAGACAGTTTGCATGTCAAGGCTACTTCCTCACCATGAAAGTTTCCAACTTTGTTGGCATTTTCCTATCTTTTCAGAGGTGACTTTCCAGCCCATGCCTGCCCTGACATACCGCACCACAGGGGGAATTCTGGACTTTTATGTGTTCTTGGGTCCAACTCCGGAGCTTGTCACTCAGCAGTACACTGAGGTAGGAGAGAATACTTTTGCTTATCAGTGTTTATTCAGCTCATTCTGTGTTCTAAAATCAACATTTACTGTGTAAATTTCACTTGACAACTGGAATTGTTGGTCTTACTCAGAGACAGGTGATACTGAGGGACAATAAATAAATACATTTCCACAACCATTACCTTCATAGCCTCTCTGATTATTGCACTGTGGCTTTAGGAGGCATGGTACCAGTGGTAGTAGTAAGACTAGTGTCAGTAAGGGTGGTTATGGTGATAGTGATTTTGATGTTAGTGGGTATAGGGATGGTAATGCTAATAGTAGCTCTAATGGTGTGGATGGGATTGGTTGTGGGGACTGTGATTTTGATTGTGGTGGTTTCGATGAAAGAATGGTGATAGTTATGGCAGTGATGGTGATGTTTGTGAGTGTTTAGGTTCTGGCTCTGGTGGTGGTGATGATTGGGGTGACTGTGAGGGTAAGTCGAATGTTGTGTTTGTGGTGGTGATAGGACAAGTGACATTTGTGAGGGGAGAAGATAATGGTATCAGTTGTGGCACCAGTTATATAACTTTTTGTATTGTTTATGTTTTACTTATTACATATCAGGGCACTACTGCATATTTTCACTTATTCTATCTTCATAAAAACACGGTGAGACAGACACTACCATTATTCTGTTTTACAGGTAAAGAAACAAAAGCACAAATCTTTACTTCACTTTGGCCAATGTCACAGAGCTAGCTTGATATAGAGCCTGTTTGCTAATCCAGGCATTTTTTTCTCAGAATTCCACGCACGTATCCATTGACCAAATCTAGGAATCAGAGTAAAATCAAATTGTTCCCAATTCCTAGATAATGAGCTGTAGTACAGTAGTTTTCTCAAAGGTATTCTGGTAGCTCTGCATCTCCGTTTATCTCTGGATTTGTACTTGTTGACTGTCTGTCTTGAGGCACTCGAGAAATATTTTTATCACTGCATACTCAGCTGACATCTGGCTTCTCCCACAAGGACTAGTGCTCTGTCTATTTTCTAGGTGATTGGTCGGCCTGTGATGGTGCCTTATTGGGCCCTGGGGTTCCAGCTGTGTCGCTATGGATATGAGAATGATGCTGAGATCGCCAGCCTGTATGATGATATGGTGGCTGCCCAGATCCCCTATGTACGTAGAGGGCATTGTGTATTAGTTCTGTGATCTTGTAGCCAACTCATTCACCTCTATGTCTGGATTTGTTTGTTGGACTTTTGTGAAATTGTACAAAGGTATAAAGTTCTTTTTCACATGATGTCATGTGATGCGTCCCCCTGCCCACAGTAACGCAGGTGCAGGCTTTTCCCCTCTCAAGAAGGATGATCCCATGCTCTTTTTGCTACATCATGCTTCCTTCCATTTTCTTTACATGGTTTCAAGAAATGTCAAAAAAATCCTTGATTGCATAAGAATAAAATATCCCTTAGCAAATGAGCCCTGGTGGCTGTTTCCAGCTGTGTGTTAGTCTGAAGTGGAAAGATCACCTCTTGAAGCCAGTGTGGGAAACTTATCAAGATCCTTTTTCAAAATAGCATAATAAAAAAGTGTCAAAGATATAGCCTAGTGTTAAAGCACTTGCCTGGATAGTGTGAGTTCCTATATTTAAACATAAGTACTGAAAACAAAGCAAAACAAAAAACAAAAAGATAGCAGAAAACCTCTGAAACAGTAATTTTGTATAATTAAAAAGAATGACTCCAAATGACATCCGACCAGTACAGCTGGGGACATGTTCTTAGTACCAGTGCTTTGCACGTATGCCACTGCATTTTATCTGTGCTGGACATCTCACTGCCTGAATACTGGGATTCCCAATAGTGGTTTGCAGAACAGTAGGGGTACAATAATCAGAAATGATCACTTTCACACTAAATCAATTACTTGCTCTTCTGTTGTTTATAATAGTTTCATTAATGGAAAATTTCTTGTGCAATAAGAATTAATGACAAAATTTTGCCTGATTACGCACCAGACTTAATATTCCACAGTAATTACAAGCTTCTGTTTTGTATTGTAGTAATTTATCATTCATATTGTGTTATTAGTCAATAACTCCTATTATATTTTCTGATAAAAAATCACTATGATCCTAGGTCTAGTCTCCTATGGTAATCAACATCCATTCTTATATTTAGACTTAACAAAGCCACTTTCTCATTCTGAGATTTATTTATCCTCATGATAGCACTTCTAAATAAAATTACATTTTATTTTTTGCTGATTTAGACCATTTCCATTTTCTGACAGAATATTTGAAAAAAATCAGATGAGTTTTCCAGATCTATACCAAACAAATACAAAGATGGAATTTGAAAGATTCTGAAAGAAATCTTTTAAGGTCACCATCAAATGTGGATGTTTGTTCCACCTGGAACTGAATTGCACCACCCTCCTCAGCCCCTTGTTTTTCCGCTGTCCTCCCACAGGATGTGCAGTACTCAGACATCGACTACATGGAGCGGCAGCTGGACTTCACCCTCAGCCCCAAGTTTTCAGGATTCCCAGCTCTGATCAATCGCATGAAAGCTGATGGAATGCGGGTCATCCTCATTCTGGTTAGTCCTTATATGAATGAGATTAGTTTGTGAACTGGCTGGGCTTTGATGGAGATTGCTAATGCACTGTTTAATGTTACTTTTATAAGAAGGGAAATTGAAGCACAGCAAGAATTGTATTTCCTGAAATTCATGAAGACATTAGAGTTCAGAAGGAAACTAGGGACACCTGTCTCAAAACTTCCCTTTTTACTTCCACCATTTGTTCCCTGGCTGTGGTTTTCCCATCTAACTTGTGCTTTGCTTTCAGGACCCAGCCATTTCTGGCAATGAGACCCAGCCCTACCCTGCCTTCACTCGAGGAGTGGAAGATGACATCTTCATCAAGTACCCAAATGATGGAGGCATTGTCTGGGGGAAGGTATGATCCAAGGGGTGATCCAGCAATCCCCAGCCTGGGAGAACCTCTTGCACACTGTTGCATGTTTGTGTATTTTGTTCATGGGCCCGTTCTAGTACTTCTCATTTTTTAATCAACATTTAAATGTGTGGATGTGTGGATGCAGCTAAGGAGTTTTGTGGAATGCACTTTTGTCTAAATGACAGCAAACCATTATTAGGCTTTGAGCAATGGTTTCTAATTTCTTGGAAGGTGGTATATATGGTGAGTCATGTGTTGTATTGGTGTTGATCATTTGTCTCTCCACAGGTCTGGCCTGATTATCCTGACGTCGTTGTTAACAACTCTTTAGACTGGGAGATTGAAGTGGAGGTAATGTGCTCTCTATGGACTTTGGGTGTGGTCATTGTTGTCAGAACAGGACAACACCATTCAGCGTACTGGACGTGTCATATATGGACATGGAAAGCGAAAAAACATCTATGAACTTGGTGTCCGTTATGTGTCACCTACTTCAGCTGAAGGAATGGTTTCCTTCTAGTGCCAATGTAGATGTAAGACTCAGAGAGCTCAAGTCCTCATCCATGATTTTAGGTGGCACAATGACAATTTTAGACTCAAAGCAGTCAGATTCCAAAGCCTGTGCAATCTTTACTTGATAGTTCCAGAGAATGATATCTTTTTACTGAAATCTAGAACTTCCTAATGTTGTTTCCTCAGGTGTCTCTAAAATGGTTTCTAACATTTGTCTTTGGCGATTGCATCTCTTTCTGTGTAGACTTCTATTCATGGACAAGCTTCTCCATCTTCACACTTTCAAGTGTCGGTTTCCAAGCCGTGCAGCCTTTAGTCTCTCATATTGATTTTATATCTCACTTTCCATCAGTATTATTAAAATATTTTCTCTCATGGAAATAAGTCTTTGTCCATAATAGATTTAGTTATTGCATGCTTTTGGACTTGTATTTCCCCCGTTTCATTAAGCATACGTTGCTTCACATCATGCCTGGTTGGTTATTGGTCCTGGAAACCTCAGTCCACTATGGCCATACTGATCAAAGATTCTGATAATATTTCTGATCAAGGATCACTGATCATGGTGGGGAGAGTTATGGAGAGTAAGTGCCTCGTCTTGTCTCTTTAGGTCTTCTTGGACAATGATTATTCCTTCTTGACAGGAATTTTCACAGGGCATGTGTATTCTGTACAAACTCCAAGGAGGAAATATAATGTCAGAGAAAAGGCCTCTTTCCTGGGACACTTGGTATTGTGTCATTTCAGTGTCTCTATGTAGCATTTCATGGGCAGTGAGCAGTGATGGAGCCTATAATTCTGATTGCTGGGAATTGTTCACAAGGAATTATTTTTCCTCAATTTCACTTCACCAAGGAGTCCCAGAGATTTTGATATACATCATAATTAGAGCTATTTATAGCATTAAAACCTTAAATGAAGTGTCTGGTGAGGATGTAGTTATTGATATCTAGGTTGGCTAATGTAGAAGACAGTGCAAATCAAACCACAACCAAAACAAACCAACAAGCCAACAGAAAAATCCAAGGAGCCAAGAGGTCTACTGGGCTATAGAGCCAAGTTTGGAGTAGAAGCCTTGGAAGTTTAGGTGAGAAATTCTGAGGCGGGGCTGAGGAATTTCCTTTTGGGAGCATGCAGTGAATTGTGATACATAATCCTTGGTGCCAGTCATACAGATGGGCATGCCGATGGTTTACTGTCAGGGACGGTAGAAGGAGTTTGCAATAAGAGAAGAGTTTAATATAGAAAAGAGTGAGAAAGCACCTTGGAAAATGAGAGGACACTTTTTATTACATGAATGTGGTTCTGTAGAACAGAATTTAGTGAAGTTAATAAACCAGTGTTGACTTAATGTTCCACTTGTCTCTCACAGGGGATGCAATTCTGATTCTGCCAAAGCTGATAATGACTGTTTATTCTAATCATCTACCCCTCTGCCCCCAAATTCTATTGTTCTGACCTTGCCTGATCTAGAGCTGTCTGCTTGTGGTGAAAAGTTCTCTTCATGTAGTGCCATGCTTTTTACTTGCATTTCCTAACCAAAGGCATCCTAAGATTCGCAATGGCGTGGCATCGTGCCGTCTCACTGCGAGCCAGATATATGCACATGGGTTCATATGTGTTTCCTTCTGGTGTTCCTTTTTTGCCTGTTATCTAGGCATATTGATTTTTATCTGTGGCGAGAGCTAAAATTCCGCTAAGACAGAGAATTTTTTCCTTCTATTCCCAGAAGAGATTTATAAATATTTTTTGCTGCTAAATTGTGAGACTCCACAATCCAGTGTTGGGTAGTATCATTTATCGTGCCATGTGCCAAGTTAACTACCTGAGGGAATATAAAGGTCCGTCAGAAGAATGTCAGCAAAAGGCTGAACCCTCAGAAAGGTTGCAGTATGGTTTAGGAGTGATACCTTGGGTCGATTTTTTCATGTTAAAATGACAACACTACTCTTCTTATTTGAGACACTCTAACAAGAAAGAGAGCTTGAAGCTTCCCTTTTAGTTCTCCCAATTAAATAAACACAGCTGAAGTTTTGTGTGCCTCTGAAACCGTAGAGAAGACACATGCACACTGATGTAACGTAGTCTTGTGCTACCTCTTTTTCTCTGCGGAAATATTATTTGCATGTTTCTTCCTCTTCTGGTAGTGCATCTTTCTACTTAGAGTCTGTCCTGGCCCCTGCTCCTTAACTTTGAGGTGAGCTTAGGAAATAGCGGACAGAAGGTGAGGGTTGCATATCTCAAGCATGACATAGTGCATTCCAGTTGTTGATTTTTACTACTCATAGTGATATTCTTGGTGTGTAACATATTTATTTTGCCCAAATGAATGATATCTTATTCTGCCAGCTATATCGAGCTTACACGGCCTTCCCTGACTTTTTCCGCAACTCAACTGTCCTGTGGTGGAAGAGGGAAATTGAAGAGCTGTACAGCAATCCACGGAATCCAGAGAAGAGCTTGAAGTTCGATGGCATGTGGATTGTAAGTGTGTGCAGGTGTCCCTGTGCCCGTGGATAGGTGTGTGTAGACCTGTCTTTGCTTGTCTTACCATGGAGATCAGTGACGTCTCGGCAAGAGAATAATAGTCATCCAAGAAAGACTCTGCACTTATCAGAGGGCACTTCCCCAATCGGGAGTGGAATCAGATACCCCTCCAACCATGTCCCTTGCCCAAAGATTCTGCAATCAAAACTATAGGGTGATTAGTAGGATTTGCTTAGAAAATTGCTCTACCCTGAGACAGAATTCTTAAAATCCTAGTCACACAGGAAAGGTTAATTGAAGAATTTAGAAGTTCTAACCTGGAATGTTTGAGCCTCCCTGAGCCGACATCTACAGCTATAATAAGACGCTAAATAATTTATTCACTATAGTACTTCCCAGTTTCCAAATGGACAGACGTACCTGTCTTTAAAGCAAGTCCTATCTGTGTTTGATATTTCTAGGATATGAATGAGCCATCCAGCTTTGTGAATGGAGCTGTCCCTTCAGGATGCACAGATGCTAATCTGAACCATCCTCCCTACATGCCACGTAAGGACCCCTGGCCTCCTAGAGCTGTGGATCGCTGGTTAGGTTGACTGACAGTTGCAAGAGTCCAGGGATCACCCTGACCACTTAGGGCAGATCCTCATGGGTTTGGTAATTGAGAGATCTGAGACAAAAACATCTTAAACATTTCCCTACTCTGTGGGTGCACATTTCTGGACTTCTTGTGTGAATTCACCTTTTCGATAGGAAACCCTTCATAATGATTATATCTCCAAAGGATTCTCACACATAGAAGTTTTAGGTCATTCTCAAGCTCCTATGGGTGCTGAATGATTCTCTCTGTTTAGGTCCCTGCTTTCTACTTCCGTTTTCTGAGAAAGGCCAACCGGAAATTCTCTGATGTTGTGCATTTGCTCCTCACTGGTCTGTGACACAGATTTGTTTATGCTGATTTATTTCTTCTTTTTGTGATCCTGTTCCTTTGGGGATTCCTTTTGCCAGCAATGGGTTTAAAGCAGTGTGTCTGCTTCTCTCATGGACTTTACAGTTGTGCTTATATCTTGTCCCCTACAGACCTTTCTTTCTATGATATTCATGACTTTTATTGCACTTTGTAAAGATCCAAATCTTGGCTGTGCATAACATAAGAGGCAGGTAACCTTCTCTTTCTCATAGCCTTACATGAAATTGTAGGTGATCAGACTAGAGAAGAATAGTTTAATAGACTAGACATTCCATGTTACGAAGTAGGTATTTTAGAGCCCTGAGCTTTTACAGAAAGCTGATCTTTCCTAGTTAAGTTGATATTGAAAGAACCTGCAGGTACCATTGTATCAGACTGAAGCCTTGTTTACCTGCTCCTGGGGCACAGAAAAATAAACCATGCCCAGTTTAAGTCAGTCTTAAAACCCAGAATTCAGTCTGCTAAAGAGAGATCAGGACTGATTTTCACATTTAAAAAAAATTTTCCCTTCAGATTTGGTGGACAGGGACAAGGGCCTAAGCAGCAAGACGCTGTGCATGGAGAGTGAGCAGATCCTCCCAGATGGCTCCAGAGTGCGTCACTACGATGTACACAGCCTGTATGGATGGTCTCAGACCAGGCCCACCTACGAGTGAGTCGTTCTCTCCCTTTTCCTGTTGGTAGCCCCTGTGGGGACACCCAGTGAGGGGCAGAGGTTCCCCAGTTTTCCTTTCATTCACCATTCTAAGGGTTAGAGAGAATTTAATTAAAACCTCTGGTATGTATTAAAGGAGCACTGCGCAATCATATAGACAAACCCTGTAATTGTAACTGGTGGGACCAATTGAAAGAAAAAATGGTCCCATCACAGAGAAGCTAGAACTCCTTCTGGGGACACACACATATGGGGATACCTGTGAATATTAAATAATACAGGCAGTCCTGTAATATTTATTAGTTAGATGACTGAAAAGCAACATGGATCTTAGGACGTCTCTCTTTGTTAGGATGAAACGGAGATATATGTATTGGTACTTTCCCCTCTTCTTTGATTTTTGGGGGTAGGATATTGGGGATGAAAGTTAGTCCTTGCAGTTGGGAGGCAGGCGATGGCACACTATTCTAAATCCCTGGCCCTTTCCCCCCATTTTTTTTGTATAGTCGATGCATCTCTTATGGAAGTAGCAGGTCTCAGTTTGTCAGTTCAATGAGTAGTACCAAGGTTCCCAAGCAAATTTGACACTGGAATTTTCCCTCTTCCTGCTCCAGTATATTATACCAAGTTTTTCTAAAGACATAGCAAATTTTGGGGATGCTTATTTCAGCATAATACAGTGAAATTTCCATACAGATAGCTGCTGGTAGAAACCTGAAAATTCAACACTGGTATTATTATCTACAGCAGCCTACACAGCTCTCTCAGAGTCCAATATCTATAATCTGAGCAGTCATGTAGGAAAGACTTTGCAACCATTTCGTAGGTGCAGGCACTGAAGAAGCGTGAGCTCTACAGCCTTTCTTCCTCTACTCCTGACTCATTTATCCTCTTTTCCCCCCCTTCAACCAGTGCTGTGCAGGAGGTGACAGGACAGCGAGGAGTTGTCATCACCCGCTCCACATTCCCCTCCTCTGGCCGCTGGGCAGGACACTGGCTGGGAGACAACACGGCTGCCTGGGACCAGCTGAAGAAATCTATCATCGGTACATAGGCCTGTTCCTGGGGCCTGAGCTGGCAGGGAGGGAGGTGACCTCCTTGGTGAGGGAGGAGGGGAAGGGGGAGGAGCAGTCAAAGGCATGTTCGGATGCGTCCTGACAGAGGTGTGGTTCTCATTGCAGGCATGATGGAGTTCAGCCTGTTTGGCATATCCTATGTAAGTGGCTTTCGGATCCCTCCTGATTGCTTCCAAGATGGTGGCATCTTCAGAAATCACCAAGAGCCTGTCTGTTTTTTATCTTGTTTCAGACCGGGGCAGACATCTGTGGGTTCTTTCAAGATGCCGAATATGAGATGTGTGCTCGCTGGATGCAACTGGGGGCCTTTTACCCCTTCTCCAGGAACCACAACAGCATCGGCACCAGGGTAGGACCTGAAAGTTGCTTCACATGTCTGGTGTACTTGCAATGCATCCTGTATGTTTGAGCAACTTTTAATGCTTTGTCTGGGGATTTCTTCAAATATCATTATACGTGCTTGTTTTTAATTTAAGAAGGATTGTTCCAAACACATGCCCAGAAGAATTTCTTCTGAGGAAGTTATATGCGCTGTTCTGTGAAAAATTTTAGGGACTCCTTCCAGCCCATGGCATGTATTCTGGAGTCGCGTCCATGAGAATCTTTAGTTCAGCTGTGTGCAATTCCTTTTGAATAAACTTTCAGTGACCTCCTGGAATCTCCCCACTCACTGGATTGGCTCTGAACACTTGTGTTCCTCCTTTAGAGACAAGACCCTGTATCCTGGGATGCTGCCTTTGTGAATATTTCCAAAAGTGTGTTGGAAACCAGATACACCCTGTTACCTTACCTGTATACCTTGATGTACAAGGCCCACACGGAGGGCAGCACTGTCGTGAGGCCTCTTCTCCATGAGTGAGTGTCCAGCTGGGACCCTGGTCACTAATGCAGAGTGCCTTTCTTTCTGTAGAGTGACAGTGGATGGAGACAGTTTCTCCAAACTGAAGACATAATTTCTTTTTGTGATAAGGTGATTAGACAGAGATGATGCTTTATACATTTACTTTGTCACTGAAGCAAAGGTATTTATCAAGTGAAAAAATTTCTGAAAGGATACAACACAACACAGCAGAATTTCTTTCTAAATTGGAAATGTAAATATTTCTGTACATTTTGTATCAGTTTGCCATTATGCATGGGAGTCAGTGTGAGTTCTGTGTACCAAAGAAGGAGGTAGATAAGATGTGAGGGTTGAGGGCCGACCTGGTATTTAAAGGGTGCTATGGTGAGGAATTCATTTGTGAATTCAGAGGAGCCCCATCTGTGGAAAGTGGGGGCTAGAAGTTCATAGTGAGGCCTGGTAAGGAGTGAAGAGGACAGATGATGCAGCCTAATTTCTGACTGGACCTGAAGACGCGGACTTTCTATAAGGCCTTTAGCTAGGCCTTGGTGTGGTGTGGTGTGAGTGTGCCACCATTTTTCCCTTCCAGGTTTGTGTCTGACCGGGCAACCTGGGATGTAGACAGTCAGTTCCTGCTCGGCCCTGCCTTGCTGGTCAGCCCTGTCCTGGAGCCTGTGAGTATGGAGGGCTTCAGTGGGTCGAGGATCCCAGCGGTGAGGCTGGGCGAACAGGACAAGCAAAAGAAACCTGGTGCATGAGACATACTTTGTCATTGTTCCTTAGTGTCTTGCTCTGTTGAGTAGAGGTCTATGACTTAGGTATTCAAGTGTCAGGCTCCACCTCTGTAAAGTCAGCCTAGCTCATCCAGAAAGTAAAAGAATGAATAAAGAATAAGGGGGCGGGGTTGGAGTGAATATAGTTCATGACAATGATCTGTCTCATGAAAGCAAAACTTTCTACCTGCAGTCATGCGCGATATTATATTGCTGCTGCTGAGCCCCCCTGCCTTCTCTGTGAATGATGAGGCACACGTTTATGACACCATCCTGTGGCACTATCCTTATACCTACAAGAAGGTCTTTCACTCCAGACCCAACCCCAGCTTTCTGTTTCTCTAGATAGGGTTGGGCTAAATCTGTAAGCCAATGCTAATATTTTCCTCTGAAATACGGGATCCCAAAGGGCTTTGTGGAGCCACTGATTTTGAGTAGGCACATTTCTTCTATATGAAAACTGGAATGGACGGTAGTGTTTTTTTTTTTCGCATTGCTAATTTCCACAGAAGTGAAGGAAGGCAACTCAAATTGTTTAAACTCTTTTCTGTTGCGGCTCATTCTTGTGTCTTAAAACACAGTGTGCACTGCCCAGAACTTCATTGTGTTTAATTCCAGAATGCCAGAAATGTCACTGCATATTTCCCTGGAGCCCGCTGGTATGAGTACTACTCGGTAAGTTTGCTAAGTGTTTACATACACATCTGGGCAAATTGATGAAGAACAAAGGCTTTAGATGCACAGAACTAGGCCTAACACTGGCTGTAGATCTAATTGCTGTGTGGTCTCACGGAAATCATTTGAAACCTTGTAACCTGAGATTACTTAGCCCACAGGTGAGTGACATTGTGACTTTTGGAGAAGAAATGAGGTTGTGTTATCCTAGAAGCTGTCCTGTTCTTCTGACTTTTGGAGTAGTGAAAAGTAGGGAAATTAAAATTCAGTAGCAAGATAAGAACAGAGCATAGGCTGTCCCAGAGATCCAAAGAATTGCAGTTCGATCGGATGAATACTGGGCAAAGGCAATGTAGGTGGAGTGCTACCTCTTCTCTGTCTTGTGGATCCCTGGTTCTATTTGTTTCTGCTTGCTTTTTGCTAGGCTACATCTGTTCTTAGGCTGATAATAGTTTAAGAATGCCATGTTGTTTCCATCCACGACTTTTTGAGGAGAGAGAAACGAACTTTTTAAAAGTGAGCTTAGCCTTGGTCTTGAGAGTGTTTGGCAATGCCTGGAGCTAATTTGGTTCATCACACTGGGTGGGGGACATGGAGTTTTACTGCCATCTAGAATATAAATGGAGAAGATTCTGCTAAACATCAGAAAAATCACAGAAAATTCCCCATGCAAAGAATTTCTTGGTCACAAAGGAGGTCTATTTATTTCATTGTGGACAGCTCATCAACTGTGAAAAAAAGTAAATGAAGAATTTGTTCAATCTCCTGTAGCACTGCTCTGAGACATAGAAACAGCCTGTGCAGTGAAGGTGGACTGTGATTCTTCCTAGCACCTTATGTCGTTTGTGCTATAGAATGCCCCAAAAGGTTAGCCATTATAGCTCCAAAGCCAGATGTCACACAGCAGTAAAGTGTGCAGAAAGTGCCCTGCGAGGTGTGTGATGAATGGGTGAAGAAAAGGCAGCAAGTTTAGAGAGGCAGAGTAGATGTGAAATGCACTGTTCAGGGAAGTTTGTGTCCTGTCCTTCATGCTTTCCTTCTCTGCCTGCAGGGTTTGGATATTAATGCAAGGGGAGAGTGGAAGAACCTGTCAGCCCCTTTGGACCACATTAATGTTCATGTGCGTGGAGGTTACATTCTGCCCTTGCAGGAGCCTGCACTGAACACCAACTCCAGGTGAATGAAGGAGCAGGACTCTGCTTTGCATACTGTTTAAGCTGGTTTGTAAAGTGTGCCACGAATGCCTTAATTAACGTTCTTACATCCAAAACAACTTTAGTAAAACTTATTTTTTTAATTTGTAAAATTTAAAAAATTTTCACTATTTACAAAACTGTTTTTGTCCTATCCCCATCTGTTGAGGAGAAGATATCAAAAACTGTGGAAGTACTATGAAGGCTGCTGGGCAGCATTTGGGAAGAATCATCAAATTCTGACTTACATGTTTCTTGGTCTCTTCCCACGAATCTTTTGATCTAGAGTGGACCCAGATGGGTTTTCAGAGACACTAATTCCTCTTCTTAACCCTTCTGAATTTCACAAACACATCAACAGCCAGAATAGTAAGCCTTCCTTGTTATCAGGCGTGTTGTGATGTTAGCACTGGAATGCTCATACATTGGTAAAAATCTTACTTCTAGGGACACAGTGTCAACTGGTCTTTCTCGCTGCCTTCTGAGACACCCATCCAGGCTTCTCCCCTTTTGCTTCTCTTTCTCTTTAGCAATTCTTTTCCAGTAGTGAGAGCGCTGAACCTTCACAAGTTTAGTCATTTTAACATATATTGTGTTCCTTAGTGCAGTTTCACTGTTATGTGGCTCCTTGTAACCTTAGCTAGAAGAATTATTTGAAGACATTTATGTCCAGTAGAACAAACTTCTTATATGGAGCACAAAGTAACCCTCTTGGAATAGTTGGGAAACAAGTTCATGGTGTTCCCATTTTGTAACCTTAGTCCTGGGTACAGAGTTTTGTTTCTGTCATCATATACAAAGCAGGAGACAGAGCAGTGCCTCTGCAGTGGCTTCTCCTGTTTCTTCCTGTGTAGCAGATATCATTAGCATCTTATCTCTTCACCTCGGATCATGCATTGTACTATTGCAATAATTCGAGGGTTGCTTCAGGTCAAGTGTCTCTGTGTCCCCATGCTTAGGAAGAATTACCAGCTGACCTGTTTTTTTAAAAAAGGGAGTGAAAGTTTCAAAGTGTCACTTTTTCCTATTCAGGAAACTGTTGATTTCCACCACTGTGTTCTCACAGTTAGTGTCAGGGCTGCTGTTCCTCTCAGACCTACTCTATATGTTAAGCCCTTTTGCCACATCTGTTTCTTTATGGTGATGGTTATTTCATGCTCTGTGTTGAAAATTCTATCTAAAGTTCTTAGGAGAATAATAAATCTAAAGTCAGTTGTTTTGAGTGACCTTCTTGGTGACTTGTTGCTTGTGTGTTTAGTGATATTTTGCTTTTCAAATGCAGTGATCCTAGGACCCAGAGGTAGATCTCCTTCCTCCGAGGTGATTTGCCTTCTCTTTGGTTGCAACCCAGTGGGCCTCCTGCCAACTCAGTATCATATGAGCTTCCTCGTGGAGCCTGGCTTCCCATGGGAATTGGAGGTTCAGGTTCTCTGTTTGGAATTATCAGGTGTAGCGGCTCCATTGTAGTCTCATCAGACATCATTGTATTTCCAGAGGGGTCATTGAAGTCTCCTGTAGCATCCTAAATTTTATGTCACTTTTTGTCATATGTGTTGATTATTTGGTAAATGTGTCTAATCCCTCTTAAAAGAGTGAAGGTCAATGATGTTACAGTTGTAATTTATTTATGTTTGTGTCTTCTAAACTTTTTAGCAATGACACCTGCAGATATGCAGTGTGAGTGAGAATAGGTGATATTATTGATCACTTAACTTGACTTCCATAGAGTAGTTTGAACATTAAAAGAAACAGTAGGAGGGTTTGGGATTTAGCTTATTTCCACTGTGACTGCATCTCAAATCAAAGTCTATAGTTCAATCCCTTGTATCAAAAAGAAAAAAAAATGAAAAAGAAAAATAATATAGTGTGAATCTTAATGTGGCAAGGGTAATAGGAGGAGTGGGAGTTGGGAGATTGTAAAGAACAGGGGCCAAATGAATAGATTTCAGATAAAAGTGTGAGGCTGGGGATTCAGCTCAGTTGTGTTGTGCCTGCCTCCCAAGTTACAGTTCTTGAGTTTGATGCCCAAGGGCACAACAAAACAAAAAGAAAAACCCAAAAACCCAAAAGTAACCTCTCTTTCTCCCTGTTTCATCATATCTATCTCCTTGTTATGCTGGGTAATGTTTTTGTTTTTATATTATATTGTAACATGTAAGTAGATTTTAATTTTTGTCTTACAAATAATAATAAACAAGTAAAGAAGGACAGTTCCATTGCATAGATAAGGGATTATAGTATTTTTGTGCTTTGTGAGTAAACATTTTACTTAGCATGGAAAAATGGCTCTCCCTGATGGCAGCTCGAACTTCTAATGAGGGGATCATCTCTATTATAACTCGACTGCACCATGATCACCTCATTCTAATCCTGTTGCCTGTATTCTAAACAATAGTTGTGTCTGTACATTTGTAATAGTGATTGTAGAGATTTTTGTGCTTAGATTATTGGCTTCTACATTGATATTTATTGCAATGTTCAGGGCATTTCTATCATCTAACATCCCTGAAAGAGTAGCTGTTATGAACTTCCCCTTAAGGCCTGAAGGAAAGGAGAACAACCTGACACTAGTCGTTTCTCTCCTTTGATATTGGTGGAAACATGGGGCAAAGCTCTCGGAGCCCTAAGACTTTGTGTCTTGTGTGTATCTCACTTCTCATAGTCGGAAGAATCCTCTTGGTCTCCTCATTGCCCTGGATGAGAACAAAGAAGCAAGAGGAGAGCTGTTCTGGGATGATGGGGCATCCAAAGGTGAGTACACGGTATCAAGAATATTGCTGTTCTCAAGCCTTCTTGCTTGACTTATTGCCCTTTGTTCCTGCTAGCCACTGGGCTGTAAGAGAAATCTCACTATGCCTGGTGGCAAAAGTCAGTTGAGGGAGAGATTTGCTTTGGTTTCTGTATTCATGCGTGGTAATAGCTGACCAAACAAATGTAAGGAAAACACATTTCTCTCTCAAATTTCTCCCTTCTGCCACTCATCAATACTTGGTCTTTATTGTATTTTTAGTGGGCCCCTGAAAAATATATTCACAGTTTGTTCCATAATTCATTTGAAATGTCAGTAATTTCCTTAAAAATACTTAGGAAGCAATGAAGTTAGGGGTAAAAGAGCCCTCTCATGTACGCAGTAAGAATGTCGTTTAGTAGGGTCAATACTTCCAGGACAGATTTGGCACAGCTTTCTTAATCCATGAGATATATGCCTTGCTAGAACTTGGTAGGGACTATATTCAAGGTGAAGGAAGAATAGGTTTTTGATCTTGAAGACCATGTTCATAGTTTTCTTATCCTAAACATTTTACTTTGAAGACTCATTTATTTCATTGAAAATGTCAAATCAACCACATTTGATCACTTTCAAGGTGAACAACACGTACATATATCTCATGTAATGATTAGCACAATTTTATTAGTTAACAAACTTCCCACCCCTACCCATGCTGTCCATTCATTCTCAAAATTTGTATTTCTTCTAATTGAAATTTTTACCTTTTGACATATATCTCCTTGTTTTTTTCACTCTTCTGTCTGTTGCAACCACTGCTCTACCTTATGTTTGCATTCATTCAACTTGACTGAATAATAGTCTGCTCTATGTATAAATCGCCATTTCTCCATTTGTCCATTACTGTACACTTTGATTGTTTCCACAACTTAGTTATTATAAAAAATGTAACAAACTCAAAGGTAAGGGTTTCAATTATATAACTTGTAGTTTACATGGGGATATTTTCTTTGATATTGGTCTTGTCTATTCTTTCTTACTTATGACATTTATAAGAGAAGCAACTTAAGAAGAATCAAAATAAATGTTCCTACATCAAAATACGCAGCTTTACCATATCAAAATAAGCATCAATATTCAAAAGAGAATCCACAGAATTAGAGAAAGTACGTGCAAACCACATCTTGGTTAAAATATTTAAAATTAAAAAGAACCTGTCAGGAACACTTAAATCTCAGCTGCAAGAGCACAAAAAGTGTACCTTAAAGATGAGAAAGGATTTCAGTTGATACTTTTCCAAAGAAGACTTATATTTGTGTGACTTGTGTATGAAAATGTGTTGAGCATCACTAAGCAACAGTGAAATATAGGTGAAAAATTTCAGAAAGATATAACCTCAGAACTATGAGGATGATTACTGTGAAAAAATTAAAAGACTGCATGTTGCCAAGAACATGGAGAAATGGGGCAAATTCTTATACCTCCCGGTAGAAATATGAATTGATTCAGCCAATATGGAAAACAATGTTAAGTTTCCTTTAAATATTAAAAGTAGAATCACCATATGATCCAGCAATCCCATTTGTAGTCTCTATGCAACAGAAATGCAGTCAGTCTATCAGAGAGATATATAGTCTTCTCTTCATTTCAGTGTTATTCATAATAGCTAAGATCCAGAAACAATCCACATTTCCCCTTTTTGTTGCGTGAATAAAGAAACTGTGGGAGATACACAATGGAATGTCATTCAGTCATTAAAGGGAAGGAAATCCTGCCATCAGCAAGGCAGAGTCAGCTTTAAGGAAAAGCAGGGGAGATCTGCTCCGTGGTGGGCAGGGAGTCTGAGTTGCCTTTTCTCTGCTTTCAGATACTGTGGCCAACAATGTTTACCTCTTATATGAATTTTCTGCCACCCAAGTGAGTACTGCAGTTTTATTTAAGTGTGGGCTTTGATCTGACCATTAGAACATATGTGCTTGTGGATGTGTGTGGTTATGTATTTCATATCATTAGCATTAACGTGTACAGGTGAACACATTTCCATTTTTGATCTTAACTCCCAGTAGTTGCACTGTGTGTTCCATCGAAGTAGGCAATACTATTGACCAATCAGAACAGCTTTTTTTTCTAAATATAGTTTTTCAAATGTCTGTTTGTCCACACATTGCTGATTTCTTTCTTATACAGAGTTCAATTCAAATAAGTCTGTAATCCTTGAGCATTCATCAATAGTGAAATCTGAAGCATTCTGAGCAGGGGAAGTATCAGGTCCTGGGGGTAGCATTTGAGTGACTATACATGAACTTGTGTGTCTTACAGGCCAAGCTTTGTGCTTCCTTGTGCTTAACTGTTTTGCAGAGCCACTTGGATGTGAAGATTTCACGATCAACCTACAAGGACCCTAACAACTTAGCATTTCGGGAGATTAAAATACTTGGGACACAGGAACCTACTAATGTCATAGTGAAACACAATGGTGTCTTAACTCAAGCTTCTCCTAAAGTCACTTATGATCCTACCCTGAAGGTAAACGTCCATTTGGTTGAGGTGTTTATTTTAGCTTCCTTCATGACCTTGTGGTGTTTTTTCATGCCAAGGATGCATGGGTCCCCCATGGGATGGATCAGTGTCCACTGTGAGACCTGGTAGGGCAGTCATAGGATTGGGATAAAAAATAAGCATCAGGAGACAGCCAGATTTTGAGTGAGTTGAGATGCTACTGAGGAAGCATCAGTATTCAAATGAGAATCCACAGAATTAGAGAAAGTATGTATGAGGCACATATCTGATAAAATGGTTCAAGTAAAAAAAAAACAGGAGCACTCTAAATCTCCCTGTCTTCTCTGCACTTCTGTGTTTTCCTCTCTTCACCCATTTTGTCTTCAGAGCAATAGAAGTGATGCATACAGAAGAGCGGAGTGGGGAATTCAGGGGTCAGGTTCCAAAAAAAAAGGGATCTGAAAACTTATGGCTGGTGCTAAAATAACGTTGGGCTGTAAGAGTCTCTTGAATGAAAATTTAAGTCTCTTAAAAAAAATTGGTATTGATACTTCAAAACATATTCTGATTAAGTATATTAAGCCAAAGAATATATGATCCTGTGAAATGATTTGTGATTTGATTAGATGGTGAAAAAATAAATTCTTGTCAGTTGATATGAGACCTGACCCTCTCAAACAGGTTGTAATCAGTTCGTCTGAGTTCTTAGCAGTATAAGGAATCTTACTCCTAAGTAACCCTGATTGGAAGTGGTACAGGGATTTCTGCCACTGGAGCTTCCTTCTGTGAGAGACTGCAGAAATTTCTGGAAATTTTGGTGATTTATGCTTCTACTATTATGACAGTTTGATGACATTTAATATTTTTCCTGGAAACATACATTGGGGGATGTGTCCATTATCATGCTGGAAATGAAGGATATGTGGCCTTTGTATGTGTATTGCCAAGAGCAGGCCATTGAAAACATGCATATGTGAGAACAAGCACAATCTGTTAGCCAAATAAAGTAATTAACCTAAGACCAAAGGAACTCTTTCATTGTTTGAATGTGATTGAGGAGGAGACATAATTTGTACACAAAGAAGTGATACAAAGGATTAACCCAGACTAACATTTAGGAGAGGTTAGCTCATGTATTATTTGATGTTAAAAGCTTCCTGGAACAGTTGAGCCAAGTTTCATGGAGAGGGAAAGCCTAGAGCTGGGCCTTGAAGCAGGATATGTCATATATGGGTTCAGCAGCTTTGAGAGAACACCCCAAATGTAGCACATTGGCATGATTTTCGCCTTTTTAGAAGTATAGAATGTAGAGAGATGCTGGCATTGACTCGGAGGCTCAAGGGGATTAGAACTGAGGTCTTTTCTTCTCTTGTGGTTAGAAGTGGCTGCTTACTTCAACTCCATATGCCTGTTTTCTAGAACACATTGTAGAAAAATGAAAGCAGATGCAAGCAGTAAAGTTGCAGAGGCAGGCCTTTATGTCAAGAGCAAAACACGTGGCTATCAACTCTCAGTAAACTTGAATTTACCTTTTCATGGCCATGCCTATGCTACAATGATTAACACTGTAGCTAGTAAATGTGAAATTAGGAATGTTTTATAAGGGGGCATCAAAGAGCTGTGCAATCTTAAAATGGGGTCCAATTTTCTAGAATTGGATATTTGATAAAGCATTCTATGCTGAGATATCAGAACAAGCCAGTCCAAGAACTTCGAATAGTCTTGTATTATCAGCCTGTGAATCTTGTATAAGAACCTTAGATAGCCTTTCAGAGTAGATTTGTTTGGCCAGGAGGAAATTTGTTGGTCAGATTTTGGAGAGTCTGAGATGCCAGAATGAAAAAGTTATACTTGATTTAATTCTTTTTTTTTTTTTTTTTTTTTTTGTACTGGGATTGAACTCAGGACCTTGCACTCGCTAGCTAAATCCCTGTCACTTGATAGAATTCTTGAAATGTTTGATATTGATGGTTGATACTGAGTTTGTTGAATTTGGAGCTGTATGATGAAGAATAGTAGGACAGTGTCAGGTAGGAGAGGGCCTAAAACAAAGACCAGACCAGTACCAGAACAAGCCTTTATTAGGATAGAGGGAGAAGGTGCGGGGCTGCCTCTGAGAGGAAGTAAAGCAGTTAGCCTTGGGTGGGAGAGCTCTCATGGGTTGTAGAGCAGGCTAAAAATAGTTAGCAGAAGAGGATTGGCAGATGGGAGGGAGGTTGCTATTCTGGATTGGTGGGGGAGAAAGACTTCACCTGTTACCAAGGATGGGGTGGGGTCTTGGGAAAGGCCCCTGAGAGGAGGGCATTGTGGGATGGAAAAGAAGCTTATGATTTTGGTAGAAGCGGACATTTTAGGAACTTGTTTTTTGCAGAAATGCTGTGGATTCTGGAAAGGAGAAGGGATCTTGTGGTGGGAAACGGGATTATGGGAAGGAGAAGGCAGTCATCACATGTTGTGGCCATTATGAGAAGGACAGAGTCTCTCAGACAGAAAAGTGTGAGATGATTTAGCTTGGAAAGAGACTGGCAGAAGGATGATAATCACTCAAATGTGATCTGATTGCTTCAGAACAATGAGAATGTTAAATGAGGAAAATCCTATTGAAAGATGAGTGCCACATAAGACTCTACATAGAAAAATATGAATTTTGAATTGGTGATGGATTCAGAAAGGATTTAAAATTTTGAGTATCTAGGCTTGCAGAAGTGAAGATCCTGGCAGGTTAGAATACTAAGGAAATGGTAATATGTATATAAGTTACTATGTTGGAAGTTGATAAAACAGAACATAAATGGTTGGCAGAATTTGTCTAAGATTCCATCGAAAAGTGGGAATGAGACTCCAGGTTATGCAATTGTTATATGCTGTTCCTTTCACCACTGCAGATCAGTGAGCGGCACTGGTTTGGGGAATGGAGAACAAGAAAGTGAAGTAATTTGGGAGAGCAGCGGAGAACCTTTCTTCAACAATAATGGGAAGGAAGAGGAATTAGGGAAGGAAAGAAAAGTGGTGATTCAAATAGGCTTTATTCCACCAAATTCTTTCCACAGCATAATGCGCAAGATTCTAGGAGTAGTGATATTTGCCCTGTAATATTCCCACTGTCATGTGTAAAACTTGAATGATAGAAAGTGCTGTCACATGTTGCTTGGGTTGAGACTCTCATCTGAGGACTGACTACTTGTTTGCCTAAAATGAATGCTTCACATGTGGCAAGGCCTTGTTGTCTGGGCACGAAATTCCCTGTGACTCACCTGTTCCTGCAGGTTGCCATTATCTCAGAAGTTAATCTTGTCCTGGGAGAAGCCTACACTGTGGAATGGAACATGAGCATAAAGGATGCAGAGAAAATAGACTGCTACCCTGATGAGCATGGCTCTTCTGAGGCCAACTGCATTGCTCGTGGCTGTGTGTGGAAGGTAAGCACACGGACATTGTTAATGCTCACTGAGATCCTCTCCTCTTCATCTACAACTTCGTGAGCACAGTAGAGGAGTCTCCGTACCTGCTTACAGTCCGGAGAAAGCAATGTGTTCCAGAGGATTCAGATCTGGATGTGAGAGTCAGTGAGGATAGGTTTTTTTTAAACAGTGTCTTGTTTGGAGATCAGTAATTTGTTTTCTTCTTTGGCACTACCAAATGGTATACAAGTGAGTAAGCGATGTGTGTCTTTTAACTCCATGTATCTTGCCCTTTTCACGTCTTTCAGGGATCACCGACTGACTATGATATTGACTTTACTTTTGCAGGAATCCAGCTCTCCTGGGGTTCCTTTTTGCTATTTTGTCGACGATTTGTTTTCTCAAATCTATTAAACGAGTGACCAACTTTCATGCAGTGATAGACTTTGTTTTTGTTCTACTCCAAAAAGCATTGGAGATCATTGATAGGATGGAAGGATCTGCCCTAGTTTGCCTTTAAAGAGATTGTGATCTACTCAGATGTCTGAGGTTGTTTGTTATGCGTCCTCAGTAGAGCTATGGCATGAGGCAGGTGTCTGATGGGTTGAAGTGTTTGGATGAGAGAAGTTGATTGGATTTGTATTCTGAGCTCGTGTTTACCCTTCTTTTTGAGAAGACAGTACTGTAGCTCTGTCTAATATGTGCATCTTCCTGTGCCCACGGTAGTGTTCTGTGCCTTTGTGAGTCGCGTTACCTTAGAAAAATGACTTGATCTTGTTTCTGTGCTTGTGCTTGGTTAATGCTTACAGAACTTTTAAGCCCCAGTCTATATTTCTCACATGAGACTCTCTCGGTGTCCCAGGCACAGTGTCAGCATTCTTCCCATTAATATGCTTACAGAACTTTTAAGCCCCAGTCTATATTTCTCACATGAGACTCTCTCGGTGTCCCAGGCACAGTGTCAGCATTTCCTTCCCATTAATCTCACTGTATTTCTACATAGTTGTGTCTTAACTCACATCACAACTCACATCACACAATGTTGTAAATATCTCTTTCACTGCCAATTAGCATGTGAATTTCTCAAATTAATAACCTCAATTTCTAGTGTCTAGTGTAGTATAAAATAATATCTTATACTTGGTGCCTTAATTGGTATATAATTTTTACCAAGGACATCTATGATATTTTTAGCAAAATAGTTAATATTTTTTGGGGTAATCATTTCACAATATCAAATAGTTTTCAAGTATTCACAATACTCATATACCTACACACATAAAAATGAAAGACCTTTTCATAAATATGACACTGACTTTTGAAAGGTCTTTTAAGTCATGTACCAATGGCACAATGAATGTGTTAGTGTCTTAGGGACTATAAAAGTAAGGCATAACAGATGAGCAACAAAATGCTAAGTCTAACCTTATTCTTTGCTATGTGAATTAAATCCTAGATTTCAGATACTTACAAAACATGAAAAGTGTGCTAATTTATACTCTTTGTCAAGGATCTGCTAAGATGTGTGTGTGTGTGTGTGTGTGTGTGTGTGTGTGTGTTTGTATAAAACTAGATTCACCTATGTGTTTTATAAATTGACAATAATAATTGTACTTTTTCATGGCATATACAGGGTGATGTTCTGATACATTTATGCATTGAGAATGAATTAACTCAGAAGATGTAGATGCTTTATCATCTCAGATATTCCTCATTTCTTTGTAAGGAGGATATTCAAAACCATCACTTCTAGCTACTTTGAATTCTATGACAAATTCATGAGTATTGTCAAGTCTAATACAGAACTTTTCCGCCATTTCTATAGCCTTACCTAATCTTTCTTCTCCCTAGATTTATGACCCCAACAGTAATCGTTATGAAGTCCCAGTCCCTCTGAACATACCCAGGGTTCCATCTAGCACCTCTGAGAGCCGGCTGTATGATGTCCTCATTACAAAGAATCCATTTGGGATAGTGATTCGCCGGAAGAGTACAGGCACTATAATGTAAGTGTCCTCTAGTCTGATTTGGATTTTCCAGTTACTTGAATGTTCCTTGCAGATACTCTGGCTCAAAGTCCTTGGGGATAGTCTGTGTGAAAGCATGACACTGTCTGTTTCTGGATCCACGAATAAGTTATTTCCGTCTCTACTCAGAAATCTTTTGGACTGTGGCATTTACAGGTTCCTATGAATTCCGTGCATATGCCTTTACTAATTTTAAATAGAGGGCATAACAAGTGTACGGGCATGACACAGGAGGAAACTGGCACATCAAGAAATAGAAGACCAGTGTAGTACTTGAAAAGGGGAGTGATAGAGATGAAGTTGGAAAGTTCGGTGGATTCAGATCTGATGCAGCCCTAACGTCTGTGCATATTATTTGCATGAGTGGCCAATGAAGAATGTAATATAGGAATGAGAGAATGGGAGGTTCCTGTGGAAATATCACTGAGTAAGCATGAGGGGATGGAAGCATCAGGGAACAAGGGCAGAGGAGAAGTGTGGCGTGGAGGGCGGCCAGTGAGATGGTGCGAGTGATTGGCTTTGGTGTTTGGGGGCGAGCAGTGAAAGGAGGCAGTGATGGAGAAAGTGCAAGAGGGAAGGCTGATTCCTAGGAATTTAGCAAGGGTGTCTATGATTACTTTAGTCACGTAGACTTTGTGTTGTCTTTGGATGCTGGTGGGGGAGGGAATCAGCAGTTCCGTTGTCCCTGGAAAGTCAGGCGCTGAAACCCCAAAGGAAAGCTGAAGCTCTTCCCAAATGTACCTTTTCACTGTACAGTTGGGACTCGCAGCTCCTGGGCTTCACCTTCAATGACATGTTCCTCCGCATCTCCACCCGTCTGCCCTCCTCCTACATCTATGGTTTTGGGGAAACGGAGCACAGAACGTTTAGGCGAGACCTGAACTGGAACACATGGGGCATGTTTTCTCGAGACGAGCCCCCCGGGGTAAGCATGCAGTGAGTGGGTCTGCGTCTCTGCCTCTGTCTCCCTTCCCCATGTGTGCTTGGTGCCTGTCTTCCCAGGTGCCACTTGGGTTGTCACCTTGGGCTCGTAGACCAATGTGCCCATTTGCTGGCACCTTCTTATCCTGTGTTTAACTTCCTTCTCAGAGTAAAGCAAGACCCATCTTCATAAAGCCCCCCGGGGTAAGCATGCAGTGAGTGGGTCTGCGTCTCTGCCTCTGTCTCCCTTCCCCATGTGTGCTTGGTGCCTGTCTTCCCAGGTGCCACTTGGGTTGTCACCTTGGGCTCGTAGACCAATGTGCCCATTTGCTGGCACCTTCTTATCCTGTGTTTAACTTCCTTCTCAGAGTAAAGCAAGACCCATCTTCATAAACATTTTTATTGAGTTTCTTAATCAGTCAAGATGTGTTCTAACCCCATTTCCCTTCTCCCTCATGGCTGTCAGTACAAGAAGAATTCGTATGGTGTCCACCCCTACTACATGGGACTTGAGGAGGATGGCAGTGCCCACAGTGTGCTCCTGCTGAACAGCAATTCCATGGGTAGGATGCTGCCAGTTCTCTCTTTTTTGAATGTAATATGTTTGTAATACATAGTGCTTATGTTCAAATTGGGTATTTGGTAGATATAGAGGACACATCTTATTTCTTTTTAAATCTGTTTTCCTTCTCCTTTCCCCTCCCTTTATCTTTTAGACTCTTGCATAGATACGTAGTTTTTGTACCTATTTGTGGTACATAATGGTCAGCTTTCTCTTTGAGACTTGGTACATATATACAACACATCATCTCTTCATCTTTCATCTTTTTCCCCTCACCCCCTGTCTCTTGGTTCCCTTCACATGCGTTAAGGATCTATCTGGCTATATTCTATTGTCCTTAGAATGTGCATGATCTAGCTTCATCCTTAGATGAAATATTCATCTTGTGGGGATTTTTTTTAATGTGTCATATTTACTTTGTTTCAATCCGTGATGTGTAATAATAAGACAACTGAAATCTTATTGTGGCAAAAGTCACATTAAAAAATACAAATTAAATTCTCAAATATCCTGCAAAGCTCTAGTGGACACAGCTGTGCAACATGAATTAGTTTGAAGACATAGCTTGAATAGGAGGACTCACTCTAGGAGAAGAGTGTGAATAAAACTTGTGTGCCATATATGAATGAGCAAATATTGATTGGGTGTGCAAGAATCCTGTAATAAAATGTGGTAAAAGATGAGTTATTTCCATACATAGCTAACAGTATTTTATTACTGCTGGTGTCCTTGTTTTGTCAATGTACTGTGTTTTAATAAAATGCTATCATTGAGGAAAGCTAAGTAAAGTGTACACATAAACTCTCAGAAATATTTCTGCAAATTTTTGTCTCAAATTCTTCTTATATAATTTAAAATTCCAGAATGAGAAAATATGTAAGAAGATAACAACACCAGAGGGGACACATTCAGGGATGGGTCCTTTGGACTAGTGTTTCTGCAATTCTTGTGGATAAAGTACAGAATGTCTCCCTTAAATACTCTAAAGTGGAAAGAGGGACAGTATGTATGTCAAGACTGATTCCTCCCCATGAAAGTTTCCATTTTTTTTTTTTCATTTTCCTGTCTTTTCAGATGTGACTTTCCAGCCCATGCCTGCCCTGACATACCGCACCACAGGGGGAATTCTGGACTTTTATGTGTTCTTGGGCCCAACTCCAGAGCTTGTCACTCAGCAGTACACTGAGGTAGCAGGGAATTAATTTTCTTAATCAAGTATTTATGTGGCCCGTTTTGTGTTCTAAAAGTTACATTCACATTGTAAAAATCTCACATGAGAACTAGAACTGTGGTCATAGTCAGAGATAGGTCTATTATAGACTAAGCACAAGACATACATTTCCATAGGTATTACCTTCATAATTTCTCTGGTTATGACAGCAGGAGTCATGGGATCAGTGGTGGTGGTGACAGCAGTGTTAGTATGGGTGGTTATGGTGATAGTGATTATGTGATGGTGGGAATAAAGCTGATAATGCTGATATTAGCCCTCGTGGTATCAGTGGAGTGGTTGTGGGGTTGTGACTATGATGGTGAGGGTAGTGTTGGTGAAAGATTGGTGATAGTTATGGCAGTGATGGTGATGATTGTGATTGTTTAGGTTCTGGCTCTGGTGGTGGTGGTGATTGGGGGTGACTGTGAGGGTAAGTCGAATGTTGTGTTTGTGGTGGTGATAGGACAAGTGACATTTGTGAGGGGAGAAGATAATGGTATCAGTTGTGGCACCAGTTATATAACTTTTTGTATTGTTTATGTTTTACTTATTACATATCAGGGCACTATTGCATATATTGACTTATTCTATCTTCATAAAAACACAATGAGACAGACACTACCATTATTCTGTTTTACAGGTAAAGAAACAAAAGCACAAATCTTTATTTCACTTTGGCCGTTGTCACAGAGCTAGCTTGATATAGAGCCTGTTTGCTAATCCAGGCATTTTTTTTTCCTCAGAATTCCACACACGTAACCATTGACCAAATCTAGGAATCAGAGTAAAACCAAATTGTTCCCAATTCCTAGATAATGAGCTGTAGTACAGTAGTTTTCTCAAAGGTATTCTGGTAGCTCTGCATCTCCGTTTATCTCTGGATTTGTACTTGTTGACTGTCTGTCTTGAGGCACTCGAGAAATATTTTTATCACTGCATACTCAGCTGACATCTGGCTTCTCCCACAAGGACTAGTGCTCTGTCTATTTTCTAGGTGATTGGTCGGCCTGTGATGGTGCCTTATTGGGCCCTGGGGTTCCAGCTGTGTCGCTATGGATATGAGAATGATGCTGAGATCGCCAGCCTGTATGATGATATGGTGGCTGCCCAGATCCCCTATGTACGTAGAGGGCATTGTGTATTAGTTCTGTGATCTTGTAGCCAACTCATTCACCTCTATGTCTGGATTTGTTTGTTGGACTTTTGTGAAGTTGTACAAAGACACAAAGTTCTTTTACACATGATGTCACGTGATGCCTCCCCCTGCCCACAGTAACGCAGGTGCAGCCATTTCCCCTCTCAAGAGGGATGATCCCATGCTCTTTTTGCTACATCATGCTTCCTTCCATTTTCTTTACATGGTTTCAAGAAATGTCAAAAAAAAAATCCTTGGTTCCATAAGAATAAAATACCCCTCAGTGAATGAGCACTGGTGGATAATTCTAGCTAAATATGAGGGTAAGGCCAGTTTAGATAACTTATCAAGATCTTCTCTTAAAATAGCATAATAAAAATTGTTAGGGCTGTACACCCATGGGAATGCTTTTGGCTGGCATTGGGAGGCCCTAATTTTAATCATCTGTACTGAAAAAACCTTAACTATTAATTTTTCCAAATTAATAAAAATGAACCCCAAATGCAGTTAGACTATTAGAGGTAGAGATCTGTCCTCAGTTCCAGTGCTTGGCAGCTGCGGGACTATGTTCCATGTGCTCTGAATGTGGGGAACTTGGCATTGGTTTGCACAGCAAGTACCCATGGAAACTAACTCTGTGCTTCAGTTGAGGACAAGAGGGATGCAATCATGTTCCATGGAGCACTTTCATACTAAGTTTATCTACTTACTTTTCTATTTTTTACAACAGTTTCATTAATGGGAAGTTTGTCATACAATATATCAGTACGAAATTATGCTCAATTACTCCCAAGATTGGATATTGCAAAGTAATTACAAGCTTCTGTTTTGCGCTGTCAGTATTGACACAGTTTTACTTTCAGTATTGTGCTATGACTGGAGAGTTCACACTATTTTCTATGAAATGAACCACTGTAATCCCACTGGCAGTCTCCTGGGGAAATAACAGAAATCACTCCTTATTTTGGCAGTTTTCGAAACCATTTTCACATTCAGAGTCTTTATCCTCAAAACAGTCCTTCCAGATAAACATTATCATTCTATGTTTTACTTATTTAGGTTGTTTCCATTTTATGATTTAACATTTGAAAAAAAAATAGATGATTTTCCTGAGGTACATTCCAAACAAATTACACAAGTAGGATTTGAAGGAGCCAGAGAGAAACCTTTTAACTTCACCATCAGTATCTGATGGTTGTTGCCTTCTTGGAACTGGATTGCATTACCCTCCTCAGCCCCTAAGTTTCCCTCTGTCCTCCCACAGGATGTGCAGTACTCAGACATCGACTACATGGAGCGGCAGCTGGACTTCACCCTCAGCCCCAAGTTTTCTGGGTTTCCAGCTCTGATCAATCGCATGAAGGCTGATGGGATGCGGATCATCCTCATTCTGGTTAGTCTATATGTGAATGTAATTTGTTTGTGAACTGGTTGGGCTTTGGTGGAGAACACATTGTGCTGTGTTTACTTTTATGTTGCAAGTAGAGGAATTGAAGGACAATAAGAATCGTTGTGGATTTGTATTTCAACAGATATTTCACAGTTCAGATGGAAACTTGGGACACCTATCTTAAGAGTTCCCCCTTTTTACTATCCTTTTTAATTTCTTGCCTGTGGTTTTCCCACCTGTCCTATGCTTTGCTTTCAGGACCCAGCCATTTCTGGCAATGAGACCCAGCCCTACCCTGCCTTCACTCGAGGTGTGGAAGATGACATCTTCATCAAGTACCCAAATAATGGAGGCATTGTCTGGGGAAAGGTATGATCCAAGGGGTTACCCACCAATTCCCAGCCTGGCGCAGCCCCTAAGACACATTGGTTTGTTTGTTTGTGTTATTTCATGGTCTTTTGCATTGGGATCTGAAGTCCATACTTTTCATTTTTCAATTGACATTAGTTGATACAATTAAGTTTGTAGAATCCACTTGATTCTAGATCAAACATGCATGATAATTTAGGTATTATTAATTATTGGACAATAGCTTGTATTTTCTTGGAAAGTACTATACATGTTAAATTTTGTGGTATATTGTTATTAAACATTGGTCTCTCCTCAGGTCTGGCCTGATTTCCCTGATGTTGTCATTAACCCCTCTCTAGACTGGGAGAGTCAAGTGCAGGTAAAAGACCCATTGTGGATGTTGAGTGGGGGCAGGATTGCAAGGAATGGGGAGACATACTGGGTTACTGGAAATTCCCTGACATGGACATGGCTGCAGCAAGGGAGAAACACTTAAGAATTATGTGCAGTGTGTCACTCTGTGTGCAGATTACCTTACATACAGTAGTGTTCTCTTTCGAGAGTGGTAATGAAGGTGTTGCTATCCTTGAGTTTTAAGAGTGAGAGAGCTTACAATTTTATCCATGCTTTATGTGACTGAGTGGTAATTTATCCCCTAAAATTAGTCAGATTCCAAAGGCCCATGGGATATCTTTAGTCACCACCTTTAAGGAGTGCTACTTCACCCTGAAATGGTGACTTTGTTGTTTGGGTATCTCTCTAAAGTACAGTTACTAATCTTTATCTTTAGTTATTTGATCTTTTTCTCTCTACATCTTTGGTTCTTTTGTAGAATTGCTTTACATCTTTTCTTTATACATAAATCCTGTCGTCTAGTTTCATTAAAACTTGGGTCTCTCAACTTTCCTGTTACCGCTCAATTTCCAGCTTTGGTAACATTTCTTTTCTCCTGGTAACAAGTTCTTATTTGTTATACATCCAGGTAACTCATAGAGCTGCATATAAATTTTTTTCAGCTTCATTAATTATTTATCACCTGAATGAATACATAGTTCCCTATTGGTTTAGGAAGCTTTAGCCCCATCCTCTCCCAAGATAAATGCTCAGTGAACTTATGCACCTTTGTTATCCATTCTTCTGATAATATCTGTGAGCAGGGCTCTCTTTCTTATGGGGAGTAAATGCCTTACCTTCTTTATCTCTTCTTCAACAGTTCTCATTCTTTTTAGAAAGGAATTGCAGCAGGGCACGTATAGCTTATTGAAGTGTCATAGAGTTGCTGTTAGAAAAAGAGAACTTTTTGCCAGTCCTCTTGACTAGGCTCATAGGAGCAAAGGATCTTTTTACTCTATGTGGTCAGCAAGGTAGTATAAGTTGTATTGTTTAGGAACTGTATCAGGATCAAGAGTTAATAGATATAAGTTAATAGGAACCAAATCCAGCACTTGTGAATTCTAGTAATAGCCAATCAAAGCCCAAAAGTCAAGATGCCTTTTGGAGCTGTTGTTATTAGGACTCTATTCAGTGCTTTAATGTATAGCAGATAAACTCCAGTCACTAGGAATAAGATTGGCAGCTATTAAACCAAATATTATTGCCTTAGCCAGGAAAGTTAATTTTCAGGGAAAACAGTGTGTCCTAGAGGGAAACAAACATTAGGCAGAACTAGTACTGTCTAGGAACCAAAGGTGCTGGCCTGGGGCACTCCCACAGTGTAGTGTATATAGACAGTACCACAAACCAGTGATGCACAATTGCCTTGGGTTAAGTCTCTGATCTTCTGGTTCACAGTTAGTAGGAAGAGCACCTTAGATGCAAAATGATATGCTTATGCCAGGGATTTGGTTGCCTGGCTTTAGGCCTTTGTATATACACTGTGTTTCTCTATGTTTTGGTAGTAGATTAGTAGGAAAGACCAGAAGCTGGCTGGAGAACATTTCATAAATTTGCAAGAGCACTTCAGACACAGTTCAATATTTTCTTTTTATATCTTTTGAACGAGTATCTATCAATTATCTATCTATCTATCTATCTATCTATCTATCTATCTATCTACCTATCGTCTAATAAGAATTCCAGAGAGAAAGACTTAGGCACCTATCCTCTCCATCATGTCCCACAGAGGACATGACCTTTGGTGCTTCAGCTCATGTGGACATAAGGAAACTTCAAACTAGCAACATTCAGGGACACAAGCTCTTTAACTTTTATATTTTTACATTGGTAGAGGGCCACTGCATCTATTATGGGGTTAGCTACTATCTTAGGAGACCTGTAGTTCTTCAGTCTAGAGGGCCAATACTGTCTGTAATCATGAAGGCATTTTCAAATCTGTGGAACTGTGTTGGTTATCACAGTGACTGGGAGACACTATGTGACTTGTAGTGGGTGGTGAACAGGTATGCTCATGGCTGTGGTTACAGGGTTTCACAGATTCTGTTGCTCCAAACGGTATACTTGTGACGTTGATGAATGACACTTCATTTAGGGGTTCATAGAATTTATTAGGTTGATCATAAGAGATTGTTGGTAGATGGAATACTTATAAGTATTTAAATAAGTAATTCAACTATGAGAGTGGTGAAAATGGTGACCATGTTTTATGTTGCTGGGGGTAATATAAAACAACCGAGGACCAAGATCTATGAAAAACAAATTTCAGAGTGTGAAGTTTGTAGTTTTAATTCAGTTACTCTGGGTTGGAGTCCTGGAACTAATTTTAGCAACACACAATGGGCTGGGATAAATAAGCCTTAATCACTCATGCAGGAGTGCACATCCCTGGTTGGTATGAAAGTAAATGATGGCAGGGGCAATAAGGCAAACTGACAAGGCAGACAGCACACTTAGGAGAATGGCAGGACATTTTTTACTACATGGATATGAATTATCAAAGCATCATTATGGAGGTTAATAAACCATATTTGACTTAATTTCCCACTTGTATCCTCTTAGTGATACAATTGTGACTCAGGCACAGCTGATAATGACTATCTATTCTAATCATCCACCCATCCCATTATTTCTGACCTTGCCTGAGCTGGAGCTCTGTGTTTATAGTGAAATATTCTTTTCTCCTAGTTCTGTAGTTTCTACTTTTATTTCCTAACAAGAGACTTCTCAATATTTCCAGTGATATGGCACCTGGCTCTCTGTAAGACAATCTATATGTATAGATTCATTGTCTGTTGTGTATAAGAATTCCCCTAGGTCCAGTCATCTTTCTGCTGTTTGTCTTACCCTTACCCCCAGTATTATTGAGCTGTTTTACTCCTATAACATAGAGGAATCTGTTTATAGAGACCTACCAGCTACCATGATGCCTCATAACAAACCATATGGAGTATATACACATTTGTGGATTTTTGCTGCTTCTAGGTGATGTTAACCCACAATTAATGATTTATTATTATTTTTGTTCATTATTACATCAGCTAAGCACTTAGCTAAGCACTCCAAGGAATAAAAATATTAATCAGAAAAATACAAGATAACGTCTTTGTTCTCCAAAAGCTCATGGTATAAATACAGAGTGATATTGTGGACCTACATTTTATGGTACAATAAATGCATTACTCATCATTTGAGGGAACATGAAGAGAGAGGGAGGTTGAAACTTCCTCCTTAGGTCCTCCCACTTCACATTACGCACAGCTACACTTTTCATGTGATTCTAAAACTATAGGAAACAGAGAAGCAAACATAGTAGTCTAATATCATGACATGAAATTTTATCCTGTCGTGTCATACCTAGTGAATGTTTCTCTCTAACTTGGTATAGTACATCTCATATTTACTCTTTCTTGTTATCATCCTTCTGCCTCTTGCCTTGTCTTTGAGCAGAGGCTAGGAAAATCAGTATAGAAGTCAACAGTTGAGTATCCAAAGCATTAGATTTTTGAGTTCAGATTGTTGTTGCTGTTCTCATTAAGATGCAGAGGAAAACATTCTGGGTGTTTTCCATACTCTAAAGTGTATGATTTGTGCTTGTTCTTCTTCATTGCACTCAAGAACACCATGCAGGCTCTAGTCAGCCTCACTGTCTACTACCAGGTAGTAAAGTTTTTGCATGAGTTGAGTTCTTAGTAAGTGTTTTTTTTTTTCTGTTTAACACATTCATTTGTCACAAATGAGTTACATTTTTGTTTTTATAGCAATACCGAGCTTATACGGCCTTCCCAGACTTTTTCCGCAACTCAACTGTCCTGTGGTGGAAGAGAGAAATACAAGAGCTCTACACCAATCCACAGAATCCAGCGAAGAGCTTGAAATTTGATGGCATGTGGATTGTAAGTATTTGTGTGTGTGGGTATGTGTGTAAGTACATGTGTATACACGTGCAGATAGGTGTGCCTATCTTTTGTCTTAGCATGTGGATCACTGTCCTTTAGAAGATAATTGCCATCCAATAAAGACTTTGAACATATCTGAATATACTTGCCCAGTTGGACATGGAACAGATTCAATATACACCTCAAACCTTGTATCTCACCTGAACTTTCTGCTGTAAAACATCCTGGGCCATTACTAGGAAATCCTTAGAACTTTGTTTGCCCTGAGGGACATGACCCTTTGGCCAATTATCCTGTAGGGGTTAAAAGAACTTTTGAGCATTTCTCACTAGGATATGCTGAGTCTCCCTGGGCAATCATCCATTAGAGATTACTAGATGTTGAATTTTTTTTTTTTTTTTGGTACTGGGGATCAAACTCCGTTCCTTGCACTTGCAAGGCAGGCGGCAGAACCACTAAGCTATATCCCTGGCCCTTGAATCATATTTATCACATCTTTGTCTCTGAATGGACAGAACATAATTATATTTAAAATTAAGTGATGTTTGTGTTTGACATATCTAGGATATGAATGAACCATCGAGCTTTGTGAACGGGGCTGTCCCTTCAGGATGCACAGATACAACTCTGAACCATCCTCCCTACATGCCATGTAAGGACCCTCAGCCTCCCCTAGCTGTGGATAGAAATAGGGTGAACCCCAGAAGCACCCAGAATTTAGGGGTTTATTCTGACCACTCAGGACATGCCCTGATTGGCCCAGAGACCAATCCACTTTCAGCACTTTACCCAACTGAGTGAGTGCATGTTATTACATTCCTTGTGGTGAATTTCTCCATTTTGGATAGAAAACAGTTAAGCATTTTGATATCTTCAAAGAATTCCTACAATTATATTTCACAGTTTTTCTGGCTTAATTTACCTACAAGAATTTTTATGTCACTAAAGAGGACTATAAAGGAGCAGCTTCTCTGCATCTTGTAGCCCATGAACTTTGAAGTTAAACATCTTGGATCCCCAAATTACTATTTCTCTGAGTTATGTGACTTGTGATAGGTTTCAAAATACTTCCAAATCTCACTATTCTAAACTGTAATAAGCAGATAATCCTATCCTGTTCACAAAATTATAAGAATTATATGAAATAATTTACAAGTTAATAGCTTACATCAGAGCCTGTAACTATAGTAAGTATTTGACAACCCTGTGTTCTACCCCCACCTCTATTTCTGCTTTCTTCATTGGAGTTGACATTGAAAACCATAATGCAGCTACCACTAGAGCTCAGAGCCAAATACTATTCTACTTCTGGGAAGTGGTAGAATGACCCATGGGAATTAGTTTTAAGATCCATAATTCAGACCCTTAAAAAAGCAGTCAGGAACTAAAAGCAACAGGGCTGTTTTTCACATTTGTAAGTTATTTTTTCCCCCACAGATTTGGTGGATAGGAACAAGGGCCTAAGCAGCAAGACCCTGTGTATGGAGAGTGAGCAGATCCTCCCAGATGGCTCCAGAGTGCGTCACTACGACGTGCACAGCCTGTATGGATGGTCCCAGACCAGGCCCACCTATGAGTGAGTTGTCCTCTCCATTTTTCAGTTGGTAGCACCTGTGGGGACACCCAGTGAGGGGCACAGTCCCTACTTTGTTTTTATTCATCATTCTAAGCATTAAGAAGAATTCATTTAGAATTACATATAATTCTACTTGTTAAAGACACACTTCTTGAGTATGGAGCCAGACCCTCCGTTTATAATCAGGAGGAAAGACTTAAGTAAGGTATAATCCCACCAGTGAGAAACTCATAGTCTCGATGGGGTACCTCTCTCCTTTATTCCAAAAATAAACAATCTCTGTTGGATTTCTCTCTCACATTTTGGCTGGATGTCATTAAATATACTGTTGAATAAGCAAAGTTCTACTTTGTGAGTTCAAAGAGTAAAAATCATTCTAAGGAAAACATTAAGAAGTAATTTATAATATCCAGCAGCAAATATTAAAAAAATTAAATGATGAATAAATAAATAGCAAGATGCTTGCTTACTATTTTGTGACAATTTAAAGTTTTCTACATGATAAGATTCTTTGTAAAACACTATGAAACTGCTCTTAAAAGCATAAGATATAGATAAGATCTATCATAAGAGTTAGATAAGAGATCATAAGAGATAGATAAGAGCAGGACAGTGGCTCAGTTATCTAAATTCTCTCAGGCATGCAGCCAACACCATGCCCTAGGCTTAAGGGAACTAGGGGATGAATCTGTATGACCTTTGTTTTTCTGCTGTGGCTTCATTTCACCTTCTTATTCCCCTTCAATCAGAGCTGTGCAGGAAGTGACAGGACAGCGAGGAATTGTCATCACCCGCTCCACATTCCCCTCTTCTGGCCGCTGGGCAGGACACTGGCTGGGAGACAACACGGCTGCATGGGACCAGCTGAAGAAATCTATCATCGGTACATGGGCCTGTTCCCAGGGTCTGTGCTGGCAGGGAAGGAGGTGACCTCCTTGGTGAGGGAGGAGGAAGAGGAGCTGGTTGAGGAGAAGGAGGAGGAGGAGGAGGAAGAGGAAGAGGAGGAGGAGCTGGAAGAGGAGAAGGAGGAGGAGGAGGAGAAACAGGAGCAGGAGCAGGCGAAGGCATGTTCTGATGCGTCCTGACACAGGTGTGGTTCTCATTGCAGGCATGATGGAGTTCAGCCTGTTTGGCATATCCTATGTAAGTGGCTTTCCGATCCCTCCTGATTGCTTCCAAGATGGTGGCATCTTCAGAAATCACCAAGAGCCTGTCTGTTTTTTATCTTGTTTCAGACCGGGGCAGACATCTGTGGGTTCTTTCAAAATGCCGAATATGAGATGTGTGCTCGCTGGATGCAACTGGGGGCCTTTTATCCCTTCTCCAGGAACCACAATGGCATCGGCACCAGGGTAGGACCTGAAAGTGGCTTCACATGTCCAGTGTTACTTGAAATGCATCCTGTATCTCTGAGCAACTATTAATGCTTTCTGTATTTGCTGGGGTTATCTTCATTAATCTCTCATTTCAATCAATTCTATTCCTCAGTATTATTTAGATGGTTCTTTTTGAAGAATTGTTCCAAATATATCCCAAAAAGAATATCTTATGAGAAAATTATATGTGCTTTTCTTTGTAAAATTTTAGCAACTTCCAGTTTATTGTGAATATTCTGGGAGTCTCATCCATGATAATCCTTAGTTTAGCTGTGTGATTCATTTTGAATAAACTTTCAGTGACCTCCTGAAGTCTCCCCCACTCACTGGATTGGCTCTGAACACTTTTGTTCCTCCTTTAGAGACAAGACCCTGTATCCTGGGATGCTGCCTTTGTGAATATCCAAAAAAGTTGCTTTCTGTATTTGCTGGGGTTATCTTCATTAATCTCTCATTTCAATCAATTCTATTCCTCAGTATTATTTAGATGGTTCTTTTTGAAGAATTGTTCCAAATATATCCCAAAAAGAATATCTTATGAGAAAATTATATGTGCTTTTCTTTGTAAAATTTTAGCAACTTCCAGTTTATTGTGAATATTCTGGGAGTCTCATCCATGATAATCCTTAGTTTAGCTGTGTGATTCATTTTGAATAAACTTTCAGTGACCTCCTGAAGTCTCCCCCACTCACTGGATTGGCTCTGAACACTTTTGTTCCTCCTTTAGAGACAAGACCCTGTATCCTGGGATGCTGCCTTTGTGAATATTTCCAAAAGTGTGTTGGAGACCAGATACACCCTGTTACCGTACCTGTATACCTTGATGCACAAGGCCCACACGGAGGGCAGCACTGTCGTGAGGCCTCTTCTCCATGAGTGAGTGTCCAGATGGGACCCTGTATATTAATGTATAAGTTATTTGTTTTTCTGTAGGGTGACAGTGGATGCAGACAATTGTTTTAAATTGAAGACATGATTTTGTTTTGTGAGAAGTTCTTTCAAGGCAGGAACCATAGTTTACTACTCCTTTTAGTACACTGTTATGCATGCTTTAAATCATTGATGAAAAGCTATTTATTGAATACAAAATTGCTTTTGAAGACACAGCACAGACAGCATAATGTTTTTTCACATTTGACTATGCAAAGTTTCTCTGACTTTGGTTAACAGTTTCCTTAATGTAGACTCAAGCAAATATGAGTTCTAGTTACTAGGAATCACGTTCCTGGAGGAGCTTTGTGGAATGAGTGCCAATATTACATTGAAAATGTGCCATGATTTAGACATGTGGAGATGTTTCATAGCAGAGAACATACCTAAATCATTTTTGAATTTAGAGTAACTTGACCTGTTGAGACTGGGGGATGGATGTTCCTGTTGAAGTATGGGAAAGAGAATGGCAAAGAATGCAGCCTGATTTCCAACTTGATCTGAACATTTGGGAATTAATTTCTTTAGAGCTTTGGGCTGAGCCTTGCTATGGTTTTGACCATGTCACCTTTTTTTCCTTCCAGGTTTGTGTCAGACCGGGAGACCTGGGATGTAGACAGTCAGTTCCTTCTGGGTCCTGCCTTGCTGGTCAGCCCTGTCCTAGAGCCTGTGAGTAGGGATGCATGGCTTAGTTATTTTCCTCTTTGCTGAGGGACAATACCCAATACCCACAACTTAGAGAGGAAAGGTTTATTTTGGCTCATAATTTTAGAGGTCTCAATCCATGCATGATCAGCTGGCTCTAATGCCTAAGTGGCATAAAGGTCGTGATGCAGTAGAGCTGCTCAGGTCATCAAGGCTAGGAAGCAAGGAGTGAAGGGAGGAGTCAGGGAAGGAAATACACCCTGCCAGGTCACAGCCTCAATGACCTACCTTTTAAAACCAAAACCTTTAGCTAAGGATTCATCAGTGGATTAACCCCTTGATGTGTATGGCACTCCCATGATCCAGTCACCTTCCAAATGCCCACATCTAAACACCTGAGCTTTTTGGAGGACATTCTAGATCTAAACTATTGCAAGGCCTCTGCACTCCAGTTGTGAGGCTGGGTGAATAGTATGAAAAGGGATAGGAAGCCTGGTACATGTGCATGTATTCTGAGAGAGTTCCTTATTCCACTTTTGCCTTTTCCTCTTCTTCTGAGCAGAAGTCCATTGCTAAGGTATCTTGCCCCACCTCCATATTAAGAGAGTCAGCCTAGTAGTTATGGTTCATACCACCATCAAGAACAAAAAAACTTTATCATATGTTCAAGATTATATCAATACATTAACTAAAATAAGGAATATAGGTCTGTAGTGTAAACTGTATATTACAATACTGTCAACCTTAAAACAGAACCTTCCAAGAGAGCTGCCTACAGCAGCGTGTGCCATCCAGGTGCTGGGTGCTTCCCTTCCATAAGGTGCTCCAGGAAGCAACAGCCATTTCTTTATTTCCTCTGCAGATGACAAGTCACATGATTATAATACCAGCTCATGACACTCCCTTCAGATATTACTGTATCTACACAATCTTCTGCTCCAAACTCAAGCACAAGTGTGTCTCTATAGGTGGAAGGGGTTTAATTTATAAGCACATGGTGATTTTTCTGTACTCCTGATATCTTGGGTTGTTTTGGGCAGGGAAATTTCTCCTATGTGAAAAAGGAGAAGGATAAGAAGGCTTTCCCAGCGTTGCTAATCTCCATATAGTGAGGCAAGTGGGTACAAGGTCACCAGCATTGTTTTAACACCTTTTTATGCAAGCTTGTTATAGTGTCCTAGAACATACTGCTCATCACCCTTTCCTTGTTTGTGATTAATTTCAGAATGCCAGAAATGTTAATGCATATTTCCCTGGAGCCCGCTGGTATGATTACTACACAGTAAGTTTTCTAAATATTTATTTATTTATTGAGTTTATCGGTACATTTTTAGGTATACAATGCAGTTACATTCATCATTGGGATCTTGTACCCTTACATGACAGGTCTTGGTTCTCACTTCTTCCCCTTGTCCCTGCCCTCCCTTCACCCCCTCTAAATATTTATATACCTGGGAAACTGGTGAAGAACAAAATCTTTAGATATGACAGTCCTCACACCAAATTCTGGCTCTGGAAGCCACCTGCTGTGGGGTCTTAATAGCCACTTTAAACCTTGTAGCCTTAGTTTTCTCATCCACAAATGAAGTCCGACCACCCCTCCATAGAAATGTTGTAAGATAAGCATAAAGCCTCTCACTCAGAACCTGGCTTTGTGTGGGTTGACTTGAGTTTATATCATTCCTTATACCATCATTATTCACAATGGTGTATAAAGACAGCTGTGAACTTTTGACATGGTGCATGAACTATAATGTTTGCATACCCTCTCTTCCTTTAAGTTTCTAAGTACAGAGACTTTTAAAATTAAATGTCTGTTTCTATAGCATCGATGCTTAAAGAAGAGTTGTTCCATACAATGACAATGGCAGTGTAAAAATGCACTTATGGGTTTGACATTTGCAATTCTAAGCATTGCAAGTACATTACATGTGACAAACCCACAGGAGTTCTGTGTAGGTTCTGAGCTAGTGTAAACACAGAACCACAGAACCACAGAACCAGCTGTGGGAATTGGATCACACGAAGCACCTTCAGTGGTGGTCTCTGGAAGAACACCCTTGTGTCACAGTGCAATTCTTGGGGAAAAGTCCTTGCCTTTTAAGTAGGCCACCTTATTCCTAATTTGTGAGGAGAAGGAACTGGAGGACTGGAATTACAGCAGCCAAAAGAAGAACTCAAGCCCGTGTCTGCCCCTGTCATCCAAGGGGGCTGCAGTGTGATTTGGTGAGAACTGGGTGAGAACACAGAAGTGGAGTTGCTCCTCTTCTCTATCCTGTGGAGCCATGAATCTCTACAGTTTAACTTTCTTTATTGCTGAGCTGCATCTGCTCCTAAGATGACAAATATGTTAGGACTTTCTATGTACTTTCCTGCCAGGGCTTTCTGGGCAGAGATCAGCCAACATCCTCTATGTGACTTTAGCCATGGTGATTCTGCATCTTGCTTCTCTTGTTCACTATCAGTGACTCCTTTTGAATTTGAAGCTCTTTTTGTGCATAAATTAACTAGGATTAAGCTTGTGAAGGACCCAGCACACATAGTTTAAGGAGGTACTGCATCACAAGGCTGACCCAAATTTGCGAGAGGGCTTTATTTATTTTAAAACCTTGGCGTCTTGCTAGATTCATTCTAGTTTCAAGCCACTTTCTGGAGCTCCAAGTATTGGCACTAGAAATATTTCCTTATGGACTTTACCATGCAATGAAGAGCTAATATTCGCTTCACACAAACACTAATTAGATATGTGAATAACTATATATACCACATGAAATAAAGTGAAGTATTAGGGTTAATAAAGGAAAGATTCCTGGAAGGTCAATGTCATAGAGGATCTTATAGAAGATAGGTGTAGTTAAAGAAGGAGAGGTAAAAGTAATCATGTGGAAGGACAAAAGTTGATGGGGAATCCATGTAGAGAAAATACAATTTTATTGTTTAGTTAAGATCAAGATTATATGATTGGGATTAATGAAGAAATGTATCCTGTATTAATCTTTAAAAGTTATGAGGACCTAGTATTTGTGATCAAGTAGAGATTAATAAACAATGGCTCACAAACCAGGCTGGCTGTCACCTGTTTTTGTAAATAAAGTTTTATTAGAACACACCAATACATTCATTTACTTGTTGTCAATAATAACTGCTCCTTACCTCTAAAATGTTTTGTTACAAGGGAACATTTGGCAATGTATGGAGACATTTTTGGTAGTTATGATATGGTAGGGGAGGGATTGCTAGTGGCATCTAATAGGTAGACACTGAACATGTTGCTAAATATCATAAAAGTACAGGACAGACACAACAAGAATTGTTTAGCTCCAAACAAGTAGTTCCAACACTGCCAGGCTCAACTGTAGTTGATAATATGTGTGAGAATGGTTGCTCAGGATTTGAGGTTTATGCCTCAGGTGACAAAGTACCTCTCACAAAGATACAAGATAAAGGTTGTCAAAGATGAAACAAGATAAACATGTCAAACATAAAGGTATATATAGTAACTTAAAGATATGTAAAGTAAGTGAGCACATTGTAATGTTTTCTCTGAAGAACAAATCAAAGGTGTTAAGTCAGTGGAGATGGAGATTTAGTAAACCTCGTTGAAAGAAAGTTTAGAATTTCCATTGTGGAGAGCTTGAGAGCTCATCAGGTGCTAACAGTAAGTGAGTGAAGAATTGTCCAACCTCCTCTAGCAGTGCCCTGTGAAATAGAAACATGCTGTGCAGTTAAAGAGGGCTGTGATTTATCCTACTACCTGATGTGGTTTGTGCTACAGAATCCCTCAAAAGGCAAGGGACCCTCAAAATCCATTACAGAAACAACCAGATATCACATAGCAGTGGGATGAATGCAGAAAGTTTCTTAATAGGTGTGTGCTGAAGGGTGAAGAACAGGAAGCAAGATCAGAGAGGTATACAAGATGTCTGCCAAATGCACTGATGAGGGAGGTGTGTGTTGTGCCCCTCATCCCCTCCTTTTCTTCTGCCTACAGGGTGAGGACATTAATGTAAGGGGACAGTTGAAGAACTTGCCAGCCCCTCTGGACCACATTAATCTTCATGTCCGTGGGGGCTACATCCTGCCCTTGCAGGATCCTGCGCTGAACACCAATTTAAGGTGAATGAAGGACCAGGGCTCTGCTTTGAGTACTGGTTTGCTCAGTAATTTGTAATGAATGCCACCAATGCTTCAGGCATCACTCTTAAGGCAAAGAGCAATTTTCTAAACTTTTATATTTATTTGTTTGTTTTAATATTTTGCAAACTCTGCATTCTTTGAGCAATTTTTAACAGCTATTTTATATCTAAGTGGTGGGCTGATAGGTCTAATAAGTGACATTTGAAATAGAAGTCAAAGTAGGAGCAGTTGTAATTCATGCTAGTTTTATGACTGCATTTTATTTGACTCTTTCCTAAGAAAGTAGTTGCTGAAAAGTTATTTAAGCCATACTACAATTGATAGCTGAGGCTGAGATTCCTTTTGTAAAGCATTTAAAAAATACTTGGCCTAGATCTATATAATAATTGGCACAACTAACATGGATGAATGCTTTCTCTGTGTCTAGAACTAGACCAAAATGAGGAAGTCAGTTTGGAGATATTCTGTTTTTTTTTAACAAAAGAAAAACATTCTATGAGATATATAGTGTTATTTCCATTTTTCAGATGAGCAGAGAGAAGCTTTAATAGGCTAAGTGATAAATTTAGGGTCACACAGCTAGTAAGAAGATGAACAGGGGCTAAATTAAATGTCTGTTTAATATCACTGACAAAGTACTTAAACTCTTGTTCATTTGATTCCAAGAATTCAAACCTAAAGAGATTTAGGATATTTCTGAATAGAATTTACTGTAATGTTTTAGAAAATGGGTCATGAAAAAAGCATACCATCTGAATTTTTCTCACTAAGAGGAAGGAAGGAACTCAGTTATTTTGCTCTTAGTTTCTTCAAGAACCTTATAGGAAATCCCTCTTGATTCATTCATAAGTTAATTTATTCATGACATGAAGCCATCCAGGCACATGGACACTGAAGTAGAGCAAGACCCCTAGTCTCTTGAATCTTAATACTCACTTTTTAAAATTCCATTTTTTTAGTAATACAAGTTTGCAGTGCATAACGATTACATTTAGCATGAGAAGTCAATGCATGTACATAAAGATCTTATTTTCATCCCCTTTCCCTCACACTTTATTTTGTTCCTTTGATTTTATGAAAATTCTTGGCTGTGACTATGGTTTTGATTATGGCTAATGCCTCTCTTTCACCTCTCTGCAGCCGTCAGAACTTCATGGGCTTCAAGGTGGCCTTAGATGATGCGAGAACTGCTGAAGGATGGCTTTTCTGGGATGATGGGCAGAGCATTGGTGAGTAGGAGCCACCTGGAGTTCTTGCCAGTGCTGCTGGCTTGGTGTTTGAATGCCTTACATGCCTATTTTTCCTTTTCCATGTTAAAATGTTTTTGAATTTTAAAATACAGTCATTTGTTACTTCAAGTGTGCAATTCATTCTATACATAATCCTTATGATTTAGGTAAATTATTTTTAGTGCTGAAATTCTCACCAGTACTCAAGTGTCCTAATCCATTTTGGCAGACATCAGTTTATTTGTGGCCAGCTGAGATAAATTTTTATATGGCTGATAGTCCAAGGCACATTCCCTAATTATATGGTTTACTGTCAGCAAGACAATGTCTGTATCAGTTGTGTTATTTATGAGGGAATTTTCCATTAGGAGTTTACAGGAATTAGTAACTTCTTAGGGAGATGATGCAGGGGTCATTAGCTATTTTTAGATCAGTGCTGTCCAGTAGAACTTTCTGCAATGGTGGAAATGTTTTTTCTCTTCTGCTGTCTAATCTAGTGCTACGCATAGGTGACTATCAAGCACTTGAATGTGACAAGTGTATCTGAGAGACCGAATTTTAATTTTAATTAATTTAAAATTACATAGCTACATTTTTCTGATGGCTTTTGACTTGGACAGTGCAGTTCTAGAGGATAGCTACTGGCTGCTGATGGAGAGATTAGTGAGTGAGAGAGACCAGCATATGGGAAGGGTGAGAAAGCCACGTGAGAGGGAGTAGGATGGGGGTACCTGAGACACAAATCCTTCATACTCTCCCAGGGTGCAGCAAAATATTAAATATAAAGGAAAAAGAGGGCTAGTCTAGAATCTCCAGTGACCACATTTAAAAACTTCCTAATAATTCTTAAACCCACTGAAGCCTTGTCTCGGTATTTATGAATGTGTATGTGACCTCATGTGTATACACATGTACATCTAACAAAAGGAAACTACAATTCAGAAGTGACTAGAAGTATGTTTGGAGGGGCAGGTCTCAAGGAAGAAAAATGACTTATGAGTGGATTTAGGAAACTATTATACAAGATTACTATATTGGAAATGAGTATCTATGAACTTATTTCAAACATTTTATGTTAGCTGTGATTGGGTGCAAAGTCTGACTACACTTCATGGGCTGGAATTTGGCTCAGTGGTTCTGCTGCCTGACTTGCAAGCACAAGGGCCCGAGTTCAATCCCTGGTACTGCACACACACACACACACACACACACCCAAATCTCCTTTCTGACTGCACTTCATAAAGAAGATTTAGGTTATAAAATGGAACTAGACAAAGAAGAAAACTCAAACATACAAACAAAAATAATCCCTCTCAATGAAAGTCAGTAGGTGATTAGACTTCTCTCATGCAGGTCCAGTTAATATTTACCTTATTGTCTGTTTGCAGATTCTTATGGAAAAGGACACTATTATTTGGCCAGGTTTTCTGTCAGCCAGGTGAGTATGACTGGCAAAGAAGGGAGTGCAGTTATATTGACTTAGTAGATGTTGTTGTCATATGGGCACAAAATACTGTCTAAGATTCTTGTGCTGCTCACAGTGCTAATTCACATTCTTCCCTTCCTTCAGATTTCAGATGTAGACTTTGTCTGGTTCCCAGGAAAGCTGTGAGAATTGAACCTGTTCATGTCTTGCCAGTAACTTATTTCAGTTCACCATTTCACAGATGGGTAGACTGTGTCTATTTTGTCTAGCCATGTTTTTACCTTGCCTTGAAATGGTCTGAATGTTTTGTGACTCCCCTACGTGTGGAACATCAGTGGAGACCCTGTCTTTTATAGAGTTGAAAGCAATGCTAGAGAACCTGTAGATGGCAGTGCAGAGTAGTGGCAATCGATAGCAGGATAGGATGCTGAAATCATGGTTTCACTCTCCAGAGACACAACTCACTTCAGGATCCATATTTGTACCTAAGAAGGTGTTGGGGAACATTGAACTCATTTTGTTACTTTTTCTTTGTGTTTTATTTTCAATTTGACAGAATACAATGCAGAACCATATAATTTTTAACAAATACATTGTTGCTTCAAACCCTTTGAAACTGGGCTACATTGAAATCTGGGGAGTGGACAGTGTCTCCACTAGCAACGTGACCATCTCTGTGAGCAACATGGATATGATGGTCCCTGCCACCTACAACTCTACAAAACAGGTTTGTGACCAGAGAAAGACTAGAGTCGATCCCCATCTGATAAGCCCTGTGCAATCCCTGTTTCCTTTCCAAGTAATGCCCTCTCCTGCAAAACCCTCCAGTACTCTCCACTTTCAGTCAGCCGTGTACAGTATGGAGATGAGGGGGAAACTTGCGATTTATCAACATTTGTAGTAGCTGAAGGTCTGCATTCTTATTTTCCACATTGGTTTTCTTGTCTGTAAACCTATATGAAGCTCTATATTTATTCTCTCATCTTAGAGACCACCTTTCCAAACAGCTTGAACTATTATCTTTCATCATGATGTAAGATACCATCAGCTAGAAATGGTTGCTGTGAAAAAGGATGACAAAATCATGAGATAATATTTTCCTGTAACTCGACTTTTTAAAAAATACCTTAACCAATTTGTAGTAAATATTTTATCTTATTTAAATTTGCATTTTAATATCTTTATTATTTTATAATCAAATGTTTTATTATTTGAAAGAAAAATATGTGATACAAATTGGTTAAGTATTACTACTACCAAGAGTATTGACTTTACATTTCATAAAAATTTTTCTACTATTTTCCATATGCAATATTCTCCAAAGCCACTAAAGTGCTTTATACAACTTTCTATTTGAGTGCTTTCTTTACTACACATTTTTTTCCTAAAGTAATCTTGCTCTTGTTTTGGTTTTTTTGAGACAGGGTTTACTACATAGTTCAGGCTGGCCTTGAACTTACTGTGTAGTCCAGGCTGGCCTCAAATTTGGGGTGCTCCTCCTGCCTTGGCCTTATGAGTGCTGGGATTACAGGCATGCACCCTAAAATAATCTTTAAATGATTTGTAGTCGATCCACTTATAATGCCAATAATAGCAATGAAGTTCACACTTCATAGACAAAGATAGCATCATTAGCATTGCTCATGGTAGTTCCAATGCTGTTGGTTACAAGACACATTCAAATTTTATGCATGTTAGATATGAGAAAAACTTGTACTTTGGTGATAACACCAATCATCCTGATGGTAAATGAGACCATTCTTTCTTGTGGGGGTTTACTTCTTACTATTTCTGAACACAATCCTTTCCGATTTCTAGACCTAAATTGAAAGTTGCTCTTAGTTTTGCACTTGTGTTTGTTTGCTCCTACTGTGGGTTTCTTGGCACCCAGTGTCACCAACTTCACCGAGAATTCTTAATTAAAACACTTTGCCCAGTTTTGTTGTGAGATGACTCACAGACTGACCTGTGATCTAACCTGGGCAAAAGTGGTGAGAACTTCTGGGAAGTGTTTGCCTATAAAAATGCAGGAATATTAAATTCCTGTGCTGTGCAGGAATAGGAAAAGTGAAAATAGGAGAGCTCCGAGGAAAGTCAGCACTTGAGAAGAGTGGAAAGAGGGCATCTTCTCCAATTTGTTGCTCTTCAGTGGTTGTGTGTTGCAGGTGAGAGCCACCTGACTTGTTTGTGTGCAGGAAAGTTCAAATAGCAAATGCCCATCACTCTTCCATTGTTTCCCAACAGGTGTTAAGCATCGATTTGACCAACAGAAGCATTAGCCTGCATGATTTCATTTCACTGACATGGAGAAGCTCTCTGTAAATTTGTAGGGCAAGATCCTAACTATAAATGATTATTAGATCATTCCCAGTATGGCTAAAATATTTTATTCATTTTGTTTTATTTTTTTTCTGTGAATCTTAAAGTTTAAATATTTGCCCTAAGGGATAGGCAGTAGTGTAGAAAAGAAAATCTTTGGGTTACTTCATGTTCCTGTGTGATTAGTGTAGTACAGATGGTTACTCAGATGACATTTACTAGAGATGAACTAAGTCTAGGCTGAAGTATGTTTATGTGTCCATGTTTATGTGTGTAATTGTGGAATGGGCCCCACTCACTTGCTGAAGATACAACAGAAGGCTTGCCATGACAGCTCCTGGTCTTGAACTCCTCAAGAAAGAATCTGGAAAGAACATCTGCTCATTTCTTAGGCAGAGGAAACAACATGCTGATATAAGGAGAAGAAAGGGCAAATCTAAGAAAGATGAGCATAGAAGATCTGAGGCAACAGAAGATGATGACAAAAGTGACATAAATTATTAGGAACAGTAGCCTCATGGAGAGGAAGATGGAAAAGTCATCCTACTTGAAAGAGAGAAGAGGGGCTTGAGGAACTCATTAGCGTGAGAGAACAGGGTGAGATGTAAGCAGGCAAAACTGAAGAGAAGTTTGGATGTAAAAAATAATTTCACAAAGGTGTGCTTTGGAATATATAAAACTTATTACTGTACTCTTGCCTAATGTATATAACCACAATTTACTCCAGAGAAAAAGAAAATAAATGAATTTTCAAAAATTTTGAATTGTGTTGTGATCTTCTGTCCATGGGTAATTTCACGTCAGGGTTAAGGCTTCCTCTTGTTCAGCAAACTCTTGCAAGTTGGTCATTCTGTTCCCTTCAGCATCAGAGCTCTTGCTTTCTAATCCACCAACAGAGCCATCCAAGTTATGATTAGCCATCCTTTTCCTTACGTCTCTATGATTAGTTTTTCACACATTTTAAGTTTGTGGAAGGATGTACTTTGATTTTTGTTGTTTGTGCACATAGTGGTTATTATATATCACTTGGCTGAATATTAACTCATAAAAAATGAGCTGCAACGTTATTGTTTAAAAAACTGGATGGTTAAAATTTGGGATAAAGAAATTATATAATAGTGCCACACAGGGATATTTACTTTTAGTGTTATTTGAAAAATTAGTATATTTGAAATGAATGTCTAGTCTATGTCTTTTTTCATCCAGCAGGAAGCCATTCTGCTTGCACCCTCAGCAGTAAGCAGTTGTTGTGTGGCACTTTTTAATTGTCAAGTTGGCTTATGTTGTGATTATCAAAATAAGAGACATGAGGGTATGGGCTAACTAGGAAACCAGAGGAACATGGAAAGGCAACCTTGGGAATCATTTTATTGAAAAGATGGGGAGTTTGTTAATCTCCTCTAACCAATTCAGAAAAACTAGAAAGATGAATGTGCTATTTGCCCCATATTTTAGAATTTTTGCATGTTACTAACGGGGGTGTATGGGTGTTAGTTGGCTCTGGTTGCTCCAAAGTGCTCAAGATGAAGTTTCACATCTAGACAATACCGAAGGCCCAAGACCCTGAGTGAGGAACGTGGTGGCAAGGAACTTCTGCAGCGTCAGGGACCAATTGATGGCTCGGTAACACCTATGGCATCCCTTCATAAAACAAGATTTTAAAATGCATCAAGTAAAATTCAGATTATTCTAACAAAATTTAGTTATTATATTAAGATTTACTTATTCAAATATTAAAATTTGACAGTAATGTGAGGTGTATTTTTTAAAATATCAAATAAAATGATTTAGAATGTAACCAATTATGCTGATCAATGGAATTATCAGCTTAAATTATATTTTGAAATATCTATTATAATCTCATCATGTGATATGAAAATATTCTTGGACAAACACATATAGTCTGCTAAGACTTGTATTCTTGTTATTTATATTCATAATCTCAGGGAATGCTTTCATTTAGAAATTAGTGAACAAAAGATTTTTTTTCCTATGTTTGTTCACAGAGTCCCTAAATTACACCATGGAGGTCTGAGCCATTTAGTTTTTTTTTTTCCTTCATCTTATACTTACTGCTATTATTTTTTTATTAAAAAATATATTGTATATATATATATATATA